>NW_003852527.1:700909-725942 GCF_000181295.1 Otolemur garnettii | reverse complement strand
AACAGATGAAGAGTGCCTAAGATTTACTTTAAGCTTTGGAGATGAGAAGAATGAGGATCCTCTTAACAGCAGAGAAGTTGGGAACACTCAGTGAGCAGAAGCTTTCTGTCAAGCATATAAAATGTACTTGGAGGGCAATAATACAGAATGTCGGGTAGAAGGAGAAGAAATCAGCTTTAAATCTGTCTTTTTTCTACTGTTCATAAAATCCAAATTTTTCTGAAGAGAATTCAATAGCTATTTAATACTGAAATCTGAACTGATTCTCCAGATTTTAACTATGTGGGAAACATGGTAAGACTTACAAATTAAAATAAAAAAACCCCACAGAAAATAAAAAAATTTACTGAAAACACTAACAGTTTATCCAAGTAATCCTCTTCCCTCATTAAGACTTGTTCTAATTTAATTCTATACACTACATACCCCTGACCCCCAATGAGAAGTGGGGAGGGAAAAGGGAGAGGAGGAGGGGAAGAGAAAGGAAGGGGTGGGGGAGAGAGAATGTATGTTCCTCAAAGTGGGAACATTTTTCTGATATGAGTATGATTCTACTATTCAAAAAGATGCACATTTTATTTTTCAAAAGGCATGACTTGTGAGCAAAGAGAGGCAATGATTTGCTGTAATGCTGAAGGAAAAACTAGTGGGATTGAAGGTGCTGAGAAGCAGCATATTTGAATACAAGTGACTACACACAATCATGCTGACTGTACTTGTAGGGTTACTCTCATGTAACTTTGATCACAGTTGCTTTTTGTCATATTTCCATACTTTTGAATCTCAATTCCACACAAGATGTGACTCCACTATTCCCCAAAGCATGCCAATTCTGTTTGAATTATCTGACTTATTGCTTTAATCCCCTTCTTCACTGAGACTGTGAATTTGCTCACTGCCGGCAGTATCAGTATCAGATGAGTATGCTGAGAGCTGAGAACATTTTAGGTTGGAAAAAACCTCTGTGGTAGAGGCATCTTTCTAAGTTTAATAAGGAGACTATCAGATTTGTAATGTAGGTAACCCAAGGACAGTAACCTGCCTAAAAAATTCAATTCACTGATGCCTCTTATAAGTGTATGAAGCAATCTTTCTGAAGTAAAGTCTTCTTAGTTTCTTGGCAAAAAACTATAACAAGAATTAGAAGTACTTTAATAACTACGAGGTCTTAGTGAGTAAGGTCTTAGTACGCTGAGTAATTTGTTTATCAAATATTGATTCAGTACATATTATTGCTGGGTATACAAAATGGTGAACAAAAAGTGACATAACCTCCTGCCCTAAGAAGCTCTGTGGTGTAGAGGGGGAACCAGACCAAAATCAAAATTAACCACAAATCATAAAACGGCAACTGGGTAAGTATAATGAGGGAGAGGGCCTCAAAGGTGTATCTGAGGAAGTTATGACGGCTGAAAGAAAGTAAGAATTATTTTGTTAAAAGATAGGGATGGAAGGGGAGATAAGTGCAGGTTCAAATTTGACTTGAAAAGAGAAACTGACTGTTGGGGGGAATACTCTGAAGGAAGCTTACTACTACTTTTCAAATTTAAGTTATGTCTATACATATACTTGATAGTATAGTGACACATATCCAAAAGTGCTTATTTTGATTTTAGTATTAAAATATGCTTTGGGTAAGGAAGCCCCTTCTCATTATCAAATATTAAACTACTTTTAGTTCTGGTTCAAAATTATCCATCATGAACAGGTCTCATCAAAAGCTATTACTTCTTTAAAGATTCTTCCTTCTGTGATTCCAGTGTTTGCATTGAAGGGAACCCAGAGAATGTGACAGTAAGTAATTTATCCCCTTTGCGGTGTTACAGACTCCGAGGGTGGGTATGGTGTGGTGTGGGGTGGTGGAGGGAACGTGGGATCTGGGAAGTCACACCACAGGTGGAGCTTCAGCTCTGCTATTTACAAGCTATGTGACCTTCTGAGAGTAACTGTACCACTTCAACTCTAAAATTCCTGTCTTAAATAGGGTTGTGGTGTGCGGATTTAATGTGATGGTGCTTATAAAACATTTAAACATGTTAAGACTTGCTATGAATGTTAAATTATAATACCCACATCTGATACCATACAGGATGTTAACTTAGTTTTAAGATTTAATTATTTGAGTTTTGTTCTACAGTTTTCAGATGTAAATCTTTGTTTACAATTATATAAGCACCTTTCACTCTAAAATAAAATTTAATTAACCAAAATGTCATTTGATTTCTCTCTGGCATTTGTTGTTTCTGTTAAGAAACCTGCTGTAAAGACAAATAAAAAAAAACTATAATGAGATATCACTTAAAATAAAAACCATGATTCATAAAATACTATTCAAAGAAACAAGGAACTTTTTAAATTTATGCTTTACTAGTAGTTTTCTGTTCATTTCATTCACATAACTACACAATTTGTATGTAATTGTGTCAATAAAAATGATACTGGCTTTTTGAAAGACAATGTGCTGGTAAGACAGTCAAATTAAAGATAAAATATTCAGGAATTGTATCCTCTTGAACTGCAGATTTGATACACTGTGAGCTTTAGTCTCCAATCTCCAATTAGGTTTCTTTTAAATCCAAATTAATTAAATGTTCACAAAAGTACATCAGTGTGTGATAAGAAAACAGGTTCTTCTCAGGGCACCACGGCGGAACTAACTCAAAATTTCTTTCTCACCAGAAAGACAGGGAGAAAGAATGGCTCACTATACCGCTGATGCAACTTTTCTGAAGGAAAGGTACTGTGGAGAGTTCTATTGCTTTGAAATCCTGTTGTGTTTTCTAATTAAAACTCAAGTGCTATGAACCACAAAAATGTAACAGAAAATATAATCTATTTTAGATCAACTAGAATAAATAAAAACATATTTTAGGTGGTTGTTTTTTTATTTTTTGGTGGTGGTGGTGGTTTGGTTGTGGTCTCAAGAAGCAGACTGAAAATGAAGACTGACTGAAGACAACTGCTCCTTGATACTCACTCGCGCTGCCTGACCCTCCTATGAGAACCACGGTCATTTATTCTTGGAATTCCAGTTCACAGTTTTTCTAAGCCCTTTAGAATCTGACATGCTACCTCACCACTTTACTTAGCTCTTAGTTCTCTCAAGTATTTTATTCTGGATGTTCCAGAATACTTACAAAGGAGATGTTTCACTTAGTTGAGATTGATTAGAGAGGCAGCAATCCCAGGATCAGCGGAGTGCTAGTAAAATCACCAACATCTCTGGTTAAAAACAACAAGCAAGCAAAAACCTTTTCTAGCCACTGCTTCTTTGGTAGGACACTCTATTTACCTCCAAATTACTCCTCTAATTTTAAACAACTTGTCCAGTTAATTTCCTGTGTGTGATCACTGACTATAAGTGAGGTTCATTTTCTTATCTACATCATGTAGGTAATTAAAGGAAATTGAAAGTGGGTAGTGAAGCTTTTATGCAACTGGGATTGAAGCTGAATGGAGGGCAGAGAGGTCAGTGGAGTCCATTATATTTTTATGTGAGAGGCTGGTCCGTCTGCCCTGTCCTTGTTTATTTAGTGTAGGCTGGCCAGACTACTAACTGCAAATCTGTGTCTCTGATTTGCCCAGCTGTCCTTGAATAAAGACATTTTCCCCTGCAAATGTTAAATGACAGTGATTGACAACCTATGATGAACTCTGCTTGTAACCCCCTGTGACTGTTTTTAGATTGCAAAATAAAAACAGAATAAGGAAACATCTTTCATAATCACATCAAATGGTCCCTGCTGTTCACTCAATACTTTTCATTTTGTTTCCCTTTTCATTACAAACCTCAATCTGTTCTACAAATGCCATAAACTCAGCTACTCCATATCAAGTAAAAAAATAAACAAATATATTTATTTTGCTTGCATATTTACGATGACTTTTAGTTTGTTAGGGACAGGCATTCTCACACAATAGTTTACTCACACCGTCACGTCACATAACTTGCTTGTTCTCCAAAGAACAATCTGGCAAACCTATACTGTTGACATATGTCTTTCAACAATTAGCTGGCACTTGGGTTTAGTTTGGGCTCCAATAGTTTTACTCGCTATGCACATTTTACATACACTTGAAAATACCTTAAATATGTTGATTGTCCATCTTTATGTTTTCAGATGTGTTGTAATAAGAAACTATGATTAAATACAGGAAAACTACTTTGACAATTTTTTTTTAACCTCAAAGTGTGTGAACAGATGAATGTTGTTTCAGTGTGTGTGAATTTATACACATTTATCTTTTCCTTTTTCTTCCAGGTAGAGTAACTTGAAGAGTCTGTTTTGCCCAAGCAGATTTCCTGCAGGAAGAAAGACACAAGGAGAAAGGCTTCCTGCTTGGTCTGGTGTGAACGTTACGTAACAGTACAGGTCCTGCCACAGTAACAGGCCTGCTGCAGTGGTAACAGCACTTCCCACTCTGAACTCACTCACACAGCAGATAAGAGGGCACTTGTACAGGGGATGGCAGCTGCTTCAACGTGAGAGACCAAAAAGCTTTATGCTGTAACTTAATCTCTATCATGGGAAAAGTAAAACTTATAAAGTTAATGAGTTCTAGACTTTAAGTAGCACTTGATTAATTTGTAACATTCTGAGGTGTTAAAACAAACCAAAATTAGTTTCTCACATTCCAGTGCTGTCTTTTGGTCACTGAAGCTTTAGAGAAAACATTTTAGTAAATTTCCCTAATAGGAGCCCTGTTTAATTTCTGTGCCATTCTGAAGTATTAAATTAATTGAGTGTTATGTGTTTTATAATAATATTTGAAAAATAATCTGCCATTTACAAAGGCAGGTCCAGATGTATCAAGGGATAAGAAAATATGCCTCCTATTTTTATCTTTATTACTTCAAAATGACTCATATTTGATCATTAATCTATTAAAAACTAAGTGTAATATATATTTTTTACTATATCAAATGTATAATTAGTATTGTTTCTAATATGATCTGTACTTTTATTTAAATTACCTATTAAAAAATGAATAAATCATATAGCATTATATCAAACAAAATAAACTTTTACTAAAATAAAAGGCTGTTATAAACTGGACCTATATGCTATTTATAACGATCACAAAATTTAGTGTAAGGTATACTATTCAGAATAAAATTAACATTCCAGGTTAAAGAAAAAAGTAATAAAAGGGATCCTAGGTTAGAAAACATTTATTAGAAAATCTAAGATCTAGTTAATTAAACAATAATTATTTTTTCCAATGTGCACATAATTTATTATACTATAACAAAGTATCTAATTAGTTTCATTATATGCAGATAGAAAAATGTAAATGTTGACAGGTAAAACTGTAATTTCTCATAAAATCTATGTTTGTTCCTTTCAAGGCTTATGTAAGTACATGTGTCTGATTTGTATCAGTGTCTTAAATTTCTGGACACATGTTTGGCCTTCAACCAATTAGGGCAAGTTCAGAATCATTTGCCAAAAATAAATATGAACAAGAGACAATACTTTATTCTTTCCATTGAAGAAGGACCACCTGGTTGACAGCTGGATTTTAAGGGATCTTACAATAGTGGGTACCAGCAGGTCTGTTGCACTTAAAATAATTTCAGTGGTAAGAATTCCATCAGGAACTTCTATTTCCCAGGATTTATAGCTAAGTCCTTAAAAAATTGCTCTTTGATGAAACTTGAAAAAAATTCCTCAGTTTTCAAGGATATAATAAAAATGCCTTATAACTTAACAATGTTTAGATATTTTCCTGTTAAGAAATAAAAATCCCGAGGCAATCAGGTTTGAGTTCTAAAAAGGGATACTGAGATTAACTGCAATATATAGTAATTGTGTAAGGTTCAATGTCATGCTCTGCAATCTATCTATAAAAGCTAAACAAACTTCCTTCTTATCATCTTTCTTTTGCCTTTAAAACTTAACATAATTTTTTTTAGAGGTGACTTTATGACTGCCTATCTATCAGCTCTGAAGATATACCAAACATAAAACAAAGAAAAAAAATTAAAAGCCCAAAGTGGAAAAGATTAAGGCACACCATTGAAATACATCTAATCTACTTAAT
The DNA here is from genome assembly GCF_000181295.1 of Otolemur garnettii. Classification (NCBI taxonomy): domain Eukaryota; kingdom Metazoa; phylum Chordata; class Mammalia; order Primates; family Galagidae; genus Otolemur; species Otolemur garnettii. Next base: position 719,897 of record NW_003852527.1, on the reverse strand, counting down.
ATTTGCTGAATATTCTTGTTCTAGGAGTTAAAAAAATACATATACAAAAAGTTAAATAAATGTAAATGTGAAATATAAAAACAGGCCAATATATAAGAAGTATCACAAGATGATACAAGGACAATTGCTAAATGCATGAAACACTAGTGTTATGAATTTAGAAAAAGTAATAATCATTGAGGCTGAATTAAGGAATGTTTAAGAGGAAGTCAAGTTAAAGTAGAAGGATGAACGTCAGATGCATTGCTCAGAGGGGAATCACGAGCAAAGATGTGACGTTGAATATATACACGCCATGTGTAAAGGTGAGGGTGAGAAGGTTGATCAGGACAAAGGAGAGGAAGCAATTTGTAAGAGTTTAATGGAAGGTACAGGTAAAAAAGTATGACTGTAGAGGGCTTCGACAGCCAGGTTAAGAAAATAATACTTTATTATGTACATAATTTAAGATTGTGGAAGGAAGAAATCACGCAAATGATGCTTTAAAACAGATCAGTTGGCAGGGGTGAGTGGGTGCATTAAAGAGGAAAGAAAAACTAAAGTTTCTGAATCAGGAGATTGCTTAGCACAGTTTAGGAATGGGGTGATGAAAAATCCAGACAGGAGCTAAAAGTGAACCATTCTTTTTAAAACAGAGATTTGAGAAAAAAAATACAAAGGAAGGACTGAACAAACTTGACCATTGGTTTAATATGTGGAATTGGGAAGGGGAGAGGAGGAATCAATAATCACTCTAAAAAATCATCCTAGAGGTATGAAAGATTATGAATACAACAGACAGATAAAAGGATGGCAGGATTCCCCGGTCTTCTGGGCATGATACAGAACAAGATCACAGACATTCTGAGCTTGACTCCCAGGGAAAGAAAGAAGTGGGAATGTCTACGAAGCAGGCAGAACTGTAGTTCCCAAGAGAGGTCAGGACAGGTGACTATGCTCTCTGATCCACATTTAAAGGCGATATTTTAGACTATAATAATTGTGATGTGACCTGGACAAAGCAGGTAACCAGGAAACAGGGACTGGAGAACAAGTAGAGGTAGGGGCAGGAAGAGGAGCCAACAACAAAGCGTCAGAGAAAGAGCTGACTATGATATGATGACGGTATGTTTTTAGGGACAAAAAGTATCAAGGAGTAACCAAAGTCAAATGCTGTAATAAGATCAAAGAGAAAGAGCCTTGAGACAAGACTATAGCATTGGTAATTAAGGGGACAATAATTATTCTCTGAGAATTCTGGACATTTGTAACACAGAATACAGAAAAATGGATGGAAAAAATAAAAACAGTGAAGTGAGATTTCATTTATTTTTTATTTTGGCAGTGAATGGAAAAAGTGAAATAAGATAGTAAGTTGAGGAGGATGATAAAATCAAATAAAGAGATTTCTGCTTCCCAAATTAGAGGTGACTTATGCTTATGCTTGAAAGTATGCTTTTTTTGTGAGATGAGAGTCTCAAGTTGTCCTCCTGGGTAGAGAGAGCTGTGATGTCACAGCTCACAGCAACCTCAAACTCTTGGGCTTAAGCGATTCTCTTGTCTCAGCCTCCCAATTAGCTGGGACTACAGGCGCTCGCCACAACGCCCTATTTTTTGGTTGCAGTTGTCATTGTTGCTTAGCAGGCCTGGGGCCTGCTAAGTTCGAACCCACCACCCTAGGTGTATGTGGGCAGCGCCCTGCTGACTGAGCTATGGGCACCGCCTGAGTATGCTTTTTTGATTTAAAAAGTTATTGTAAAGTTTATAAGAAACAATATCAAGAAAGCTACTAAGAAAATTCTATAACAAAGGATTTATAAGGTGGAGAATCAGTGAAGTATTAGAGACAGCTTGTGAGAACCAATTGTTAATTTCCATTTTATAAGTATGTTACACTTTGTTTATTCATTAGTTGATGGATATTTGGACTTTGGCTATTAATCATTAATCTGCTATGAAAATTTGTGTATAAGTTTTATCTGAACACATTTCAATCTCTTTGAACATATATCCAGGAATGAAAGTGGTGTGTTACATGATAACTTTGCTTACCATTCTGAGGAACAGCCACACTATTTCCCTAAGTGGCTGCACCATTTACATCCCACCAGCAATGGACGAGGGTTCCAACGCCACATCTTCCTCCCCACAGGCTGTTTCTGCCTTCTTGATTATTGCTGTCCTAGTGGATGTGAAGTAGTAAATAATGTTGGACTTTTTTTAATGTGCCTGTTGGCCATTTATCTTTCTTTGGAGAAGTGCTTATTCATATCTTTTGTCCATTTTAACCTGAGTTATCTTTTGATGAGGGAGATATAAAAGTTATATATATATATATATATTCTGGTACAAGTTTTTATCAGATGTATGATTTGCAATTATTTTTTTTCTACCCCCTGGGTTACATCTTCACTTTCTTAAAGGTATTTACAGCACAAGGGCTTTTAATTTTTATAAAGACCGATGTATCTATTATTATTTTTGTTGCTTGTGGTTTTGGTGTTATAACTAAAAAAGCTACTGCCTAACCCAGGCTGATGAAAATTTATACCTACTTTTTTTGTTTTTCTTTGAGATAAGAGTCTTACTCTGTTGCCCCAGGGCACTCTAGTCCACAAGTAATTTTTTTATTTTTATTTTTAGTGGAGATGGGGTCTTGTTCTTGCTCGAGCTGGTCTTGAACTCCTGAGCTCAAGTGATCTTGACCTCAGCCTCTCAGAGGGCTGCGATTATAGGCATGAGCTACCCCACCTGGCCATACACCTATTTTCATCTATGAATACTTCTAAGAGTATAATAACTTGAGCTCATACATTTAAGACTATGGTCAATTTAGAATTTATTTTTGTGTATGGTGTGAGAAAGGATTCTTAACTTTATTCTTTTGTGTATACATATATATCCAGCTATTTTTATAATATTTGTTGAAAAGATACATTTTGTTGTCTGGGTACTTGTTTAAAATCAATTGACTATAGCTCTAAAGGTCTATTTTTGTGCTGTCAATCCACTTCATTGATCTATATGCCTATCCTTATGCCACTATCTCATTGTTTTGATTGCTATAGCTTTGTAGTAAATGTTGAAGTCAGGAAGTGTGTGTTTGCCAAATGTATTCTTTTGTTTTCAGGATCTCAATTACTGCAGTCTTATTTTGACAGGAATTGTGTTAAACCCATAGATGAAAAGCATTGCCATCTTAACAATATTGTCTTCTGAACCATGGACATGGAATATTTTAGCATTGACTTAGATCGTCTTTAATTTTTTTTTTTAACAATGTTTTATAGTTGACAGTGTCCAAGTATTATACTTCTTTAATTAAATTTAACCCTACATATTTATTTTTTGATCCAATTGTAAATCAAATTATTTTTCTCAATTTATTTCAGATTGTTCATTACTAGTGTATTGCAAGATAACTGCTTTTTCTATATTATTTTGTAATCTGCAGCTGTACTAAACTTATTTATTAATTCTAATATTTTAGTGACTCTTCAGGGATTTCTTTTCTTTTTTTGAGACAGAGCCTCAAGTTGTCACCCTGGGTAGAGCGCAATGGCATCACAGCTCACAGCAATGTCCAACTCCTGGGCTTAAGCTATTCTCTTGCCTCAGCCTCCCAAGTAGCTGGGACCACAGGTGCGCGCCACAATGCCTGGCTATTTTTTGGTTGTAGTTGTCATTGTTGTTTGGTGGGCCCGGGCTGGATTCCAACCCTCCAGCTCTGGTGTATGTGGCTGGCACCTCAGCCACTTGAGCTACAGGCACTGAGCCTATCAGGGTTTTCTATACACAAGATCATGCCATCTGCAAATGGAAATCTAGTAACTTATTTCTTTGTTTCCAATTTGAATGGCTTTAATTGTGTTTTCTTCTATTGCTCTAGCTAGGTCATCCAGTACAATATCGGATAGAAATGACAGAAATGATGAGAACAGACATCCTTGTCTTGATCTTAGAAGAAGGGCATCCAATCTTTCACCTTTAGCATGGTATTAACTATAAATTTTTCAGATCCATGGTCAGGCTGTAGAAGTTCCCTTCGATTCCCACTTTGTTGAGTATTTTAAATTTTAATCATATAAGGATGTTGGGTTTTGTTAATTTTTTTTTCTGTATCTGTTGAGTAATTCTCCAGTTTTTGTCCTTTATTCTATGAATACATTAATTACATCCATTGCTTTGTGTTTGTGGCTGGCACCTTAGCTGCTTGAGCTACAGGCGCCGAGCCTACCAGGGTTTTCTATACACAAGATCATGCCATCTGGAAACGGAAATACAGTAACTTATTTCATCTGTCAAAATGCTGAATCAAACTTGCAAACCTGGGATAGATCCCACTTGATTAGGCTGTATAACCCTTTACTGTGGTGCTGCATTTGGTTTGCTAGTGTTTGGTTTAGAATTTTTACAACTATATTCACAAGAGACATTAATTTATAGTTTTTTTGGGTTTGTTTTACATTTATAGTTTTCTTGTGAAAAATCTTATCTGATTTTGGTGTCAGAGTAATACTGGCCTTGTAAAATGAGTTGCAAAGTGTTATCCTATATTTTTAAAATAATTTTTATAGAATTGGTATTAATTCTTGGAATGCTTGGTAGAATTAACTAATAAAGACACTGGGGCCTGGGCTTCTCTTAGTAGAAAGTTTTAAATTACTAATTCAATCTTGTTACTTGTTATGGGTGTATTCAGATATTCTACTTCTTCTTGAGTCAGTTTTGGCAGTTTGCGTCTTTAGGAATTTGTTCATTTCCTCTTAGTTATATAATTTTTTGGTATACAATTGTTTGTAAAATTCTCTCACAATCCCTTTCACTTCCGTAACATTGGTAGTGATGTACCCTATTTCATTACTGATTTTAATAAGTTGAATGTTTCCTTTTTTCTTGATTAGTTTGACGAAAGATTTGTCAGTTTTGTGGATCTTCTCTAAAAACCAACTTTTGGTTTCTGCTATAGACTGCACATTTGGGTGTCTCCAAATTTGTATGTTGAAACCCTAATCCCCAAACTGATAGTGCTTGGATGTGGAGCTTTTGGCAGGTGATCAGGTCATGTGGTAGAAGCCCTCATGAATGGGATTAGAACCTCTAAAAGCAGATGGAAGAAGATCTCTTGTTCCTTCTATCATGTGAGGACACAGAGAGAAGATGGCCATCCATCTATATACTAAGAAGCAGGACCTGCCCAAATCCTGACTCTGCTGATGCCTGGATCTTGAATTTCTTGACCCCTAGAGTGAACCTGTGGGTCGCGACCCTTTGTAACAATGAAAATACATTGAGGCATTAGGAAGGCTGAGAACCACTGCTCTAGAGTGTGAGAAATAATTATCTATTGTTTGTAAGCCTCTCAGCCTATGGCATTTTATTATAATAGATTGAACAGACTGAGATAGTTTCGTGTGCTTTCTCTACTGTTTTTATATTCTTTTCCATTTTTCAACACTGATCTTTATTATATGCTGGCATGCTGTTGATCTTCTTTTTCTGATTTCTTAAAGTGGAAGGTTAGGTTACTAATTTGGAGAAGCTCTTTAGTATAGGTGTTCACAGTTATGTATTTCTCTTTAAGCACTGCTTTAGCTGAATCTCATAAATATTGGTATGTTGTGTTTTCATTTTTATTCATTTGAAAGTATTTTCTAATTTCTACTGGGATTTTTACTTTGCCTTACTGATTACTTGAAAGCATAATGTTTAATTTCCATGTTTATAAATTTGCCAAATTCCTTTTTTTCCAAATTTTCCTTTTGACTTATAATTTAATTCCATTTAGGTTGGAGAACATGCTTTCTATGATTTTACTTGTTTTAACTTTATTGAAGTCTCTTTAATGGTTCAGCATATGGTCTACCTGGGAGAATGTTCCAAGAACACCAGAAAAGAATCTATGTTCCACTATTGTTGGGTAGAATGTTCTACATAGGTCTAGTTGATTTACAGTGTTGATGCTTCTATAATCTTATTAACCTTTTATCTATTTGTCCCACCCATTATTGAAAGTATAGTTTAAAGTCTCTCACTTTTATCACTGAATTCTTTATTTCTCCCTTAAATACTCTCAGTTTTTGCTGCATGCATTTGGGACTTTGGTTTTAGATATGAAAATGTATATAATATACCTTTCTGATAAATTGACACCTTTATTATTATAAAATGTTCGCTTTTGTCCCTATTAAAATAAAAAAATTTTTTGTTTAATGCCTCTTTTGCTTGATGTTAGCACAGCTCCTGACATTGCTACAGCCCACCTCTTTTATGGTTGCTGTTTGCACAGTATATCTGTTCCCATCTTTTCATTTTATATCTGTTCCCATCTTTTCATTCGTAACCTTGTTGTATCTTTAAAATATAAAATGTATATTCTGTAGATGGCATGGTTAGGTCTTTTTATTTTCTGCAGTCTGACAATCTCTGGCTTATGGATGTATTGTTTAACTTATACAAATTTAATGTTATTACTAATATGACTGGATTACTTTGGCCGTCTTTCTTTTTATTGTATGTTGCATAATATGTTTTTTATTCCTTTTTCCCTTCTTTACTACTATTTTTATGTTAAGTGAATACATTCTCATATGTTAATTGCTTTAATAACTTTGTTCCCTTTTTAAAATTTTAATTATTTTCTTAGTGGTTGCTCTAAGGCTAAAATATGTATCTTATCAATGTCAGTACCAGATTTATACTAATGTAATTTCTGGGGGATATAGAAACTTTATTCCTAATACAGTTCCATTCCCTTTTCTCCCTTTTTATTACAAATATTGCTATATACATTATGACTGTATGTGTATAAAGTCAAAAATACATTGCATTTTTGTAAATGTTACCTTACACAATTTTATATGTTTTACAGAAGGGCAAGTATCCACTTATGTGTTTGTTTCCTTAATGTTCTTAAGGCCATGAACTTCCCCACACACTGTTTGAAATAAAATCAGTCCCCTTAGTTTTCTTCTTAACGTCTAGGTCTGTTCCTAGGCAAAACTTCTGTGCCATTGCACAGAAGCTAGGGGCAAGATCAGTGGCTCACTTTTTTAAGAGTGACAACTTTGCTCTGTGACTGGAGAGCTCTGGGCAGGGACAGTAGTCCCTGGTCTTCTCTGCTGGTCTCTCCCAGAATGGAACTCCACTCTTTAATGAGTTTGGGGGTGGGTTGGTCAGCTTTAGTACTCTCAGTCTTCCCCATGGGGAGTAAAGCTTCCACCCTGTGAGTGGGGGCTGGGTAGAGAAGGGAGACAGGTTCTCTTGGCTGAAACTTCTAGAACAGCTTTTGTAATATAGAGTTTGGGGGGATGTATGTGAGAAATGCTGGTTACCTGCTCATCCTGGGATGAAGACAGTCAGTTTGGAGAGGATGCCCTGTATTCTTGGCTGCAAATGCCTAGAATAGAGCTTTGTCACCTTTAGATAGGAAGCGGGGGGGTGGGGGTGGTGGTGAGCGAGAGACTGTAATTCAGATCTCCATACTTTCATTCTTCTTACCAAGATTTAGTTAATTTTCTTGAATAGGTATTTCTCCATTTGCTGCATGGCCTTAGGGGAACTTGCTGTGACATTTTTTGTAACTTTCTAGCAGTTAGACGAGCTTCCCTGTGCAGAGGGTCTGCCCTGTTCCTCATTCTGCCTCCCAGTCTGTCCTCAGTGTGTTTTCACACCACCACAACAAACCACAATGTACTACAGATCATGCTTGCAGGAGGCCCGGCTCCCTTCTTTTTGTTGAAAAGAAGAGAGTGATTATTGACTATTTTCCCCTTTTTGTTTATGGACCCAGTAAGGTGTACTTGAACGTGCCCCAAATTTAAAATCAGAAATGAGTTGATTCTGCCATTCACTATTGGAGAATTTCTTAAATTTTCAGTGCTTCAGTCTTCTCATCCATAAAAGTAAATAATATATATTCCAAAGAGCCCTGGTATAGGAAAAACATAAGATATGTAGACCATAGTACTGGCAGAGTATAGGCTTTTATTTTGAGTGAAAATCAGTACTGCCTACCATCTGGAATTAAGACTATTTTTGGGAGATCTGGAACAGGTAGTTTGATAATGACAAGGATAGTCTTTTCAGTGCCCAGCATAGTTCTGTGCATTAAGATGATTCTTATAGATTTGCTGAATAAATAAATCACATAAAAACCTTCTTCTTTTCCTAGGAAGAATAATGGAACTAGCACTATGCCAAAAATGCCATTTTAATTCTTTTATATATCTATACTGAGCATTTTTCTTAATTATTTTAATCGTAGATCATTTCTCCCCAATGTGGTATAACAATAGTCTTTAAATAGTGCTTAACAGTTTGCTAAGTGCTTTAATCATTATTATATGTTATTAATAAAATCAACTCTGTGAAGCAAGATAGTTGTCATCATTTATATTTATATTTCAGTGAGAATAACATGGTTACTGTGATGCTGGAGCTGTGCTAAATCAAAGCCACCTTCACTCTATTCTGCAGGGGGTCTTTGGCATCGGAAGATAATTTGCATTATCTATTCTTTACAACTACAAGGTTGTATCAGAAAGTAAAAGTCATAACATTAGTACTTGAAAATACGTCAATCAATTACAAACTAGTCATCAAGCATTCATATCAGTTTACCATTATGAGCTATCCCTAGCCATCAGCCAATGACTTTGTCAATCTCTAATTGTATGAAATCAATAGAATAATAGAATGCAAAGCAATGAAAAATGATTTCAGAGTGAAACTAAGAATCTAAGAAGACACATCTTATGCCATGAAGTCAGTGAAAGTGATGCTGGAGAAGTGTTTGCATTGTAAGCAAATGTGCTGGCAACTAAGAACCAGGCAGAGTTAGGCTGATCAACACTCACAGGAAGTTTACAATAGTTAGGTGCAAAATCAACATTTAATACAATTCTGATTCCAAAATTGGGGCATTTTCAAATACACTTTATTGCCTCTATGAGGAAAATAAGAGAAATACTCAATCTCTGCCTTCTTTTCAAAAAAAAAAAAAAAGAAAAAAATACTCTTTGGGAAATGTGGTCCATATTTTGGTTTATTATGATACTATAAGACATGGACATAAGACTAATGATCCTGTAAGTGCTCCCAAAAGCAAATGATTTAAGTATCAAAGTGTTAGGAAGGTAATTGTGAAAACTGATGATGTTCTGAAGTATGTTTTTGAAAAAAATAGTTTTCTATATGATGATGTATTAAAAGTAAAACTCAAAGTGAAAGCATTGTACCCTGTTTTGGTTAGGAAGTGAAATGTAGGTATTCCTAAAATTTCTGAAAATTTGTCATAAATATTCTAATTCTCTATTCTAATTCATTGATACATTGCTTAAAATTAAGGATTGATACAGTAAATAATTTCTGTTCTTTTGCAACAATGTTCTGATGAATATAGAAGGTCAAGTGCTGCCTTGGAATTAATCATATGATTTGCAAGCCATATTTAAAAAAAATAACTTTGAAGAAGTCATGGTGGAATGTGTAAAATGAAAAAACTAGAGATTTGTGGGGTTTTATTTTTTTTGAGACAGAGCCTCAAGCTATCCCCCTGGGTAGAGTGCTGTGCCTTCACAGCTCACAGCAACCTCCAACTCCTGGGCTCAAGCAATTCTCCTGCTTCTGCCTCCCAAGTAGCTGGGACTACAGGCGCCTGCCACAACGCCCTGCTATTTTTTTGTTGCATCCATCATTGTGTCATTGTTGTTTGGCGGGCTGGGGCTGGATTTAAACCCACCAGCTCAGGTGTATGTGGCTGGCACCTTAGCGACTTGAGCCACAGGTGCGGAGCCGATTTGTGTTTTTTTAAAATTCCTTATTTAGTTTGGGTATGGTGTTTAGAGATACTGTAGTATTCTTCAGATTGGGAAAGATAGCGGGCAATAAGAACTGGCTTATTTGGTAAAGTGACTAAAGAAACTATTACTTAAATTTATTAGCAAGGACTATTACCTCAAAAATGATTTAACAAATTACTTGAGGCTTCTTACTAATTCCTCAGTTATTTCTCCAGCTCCTCTGAGACTTGCTTCCTTTTATTCCGTGTTCTACCCTCTAGCTGTATCAGCATGACTAGAAAGCCTTCCTGATACTTACAAATCTTGCATTTTTGTAGGACTTTCTTCTGTAAGGTATTAATCTTTGAATTCTACTTAGTGCTTTTAAAAATGTGTATCTTCTCTTAAACTAGAAAATGCTCCTGGTAAAACTAAATTTGGACCCAGTATTAACAAAAATCCAAAACTTAACTGAAAGACAGATTTACTTCGTTATATGACTAAATCATGAGAGGGTCCAACTTTAACCAAACATACCAAAACATGTGCATGTCGTGCCATTCAAAATAAATGCGTCACACACGCATTCCCAGAGGCCTTCACCACTCAGACAGTGTGAAGCCCCTTTTGGCAGTGTAGTCAAAATGACTTCAGAAACTAAATGTTATCTTGTAGTTAAAACCAATTTACAGTGCCCAACTTAATCAACAAACTTATTTACTTGACTTGACTTCAAATAACTTCCTGTCAATTTTTTTTAGACAAAAGTAAAAGTAAAAAAAATGAAACAAAACCCCAAACAGGAATTCCTGTATGACATTTTGCTCAGAATAATCAAAACAATGTGCCACAGTGTCTACAAGGAGTTAATACTTTTTGTAACGCAAGACCTAATGAAAGTTACTTTTCAGGATGAATAATCTTAAGGAGACAATAATCATTTGATGTATAAATCTGCTACATTGGTTAAAAATAGCACCTAACTTTATTTTGAAACCCATATTCATTGCTTAAAAGATAAACATGCTGATAGAGCCCACAATAAGATATGGGATGTGATGTGAAACACGGACATCATAAATTGTGGAAATATAAATAAAACCATTAAAAAACAGACTGGATGGATATGCACAGAAAAACAAACAAAAAACCAACTGCCAATCAGAGAGCTAATGTCATGTCTTTCTGGTAAGGTACTTAGGTGAGTATATGGGGCATCTAACTTAGAGCCTGTTTAGGCAGAAAGTTTTAGCTTTAGTTTATGTTTGCAAAAATTTTAAATCATTAACTCATAAGATTAATTACTCCCTAATATGTAGAGTTATTAATATTTTGGCTCCAAGATAAACTTTAGGAAGTTATGTTTAAAGACAACAAAGAAAAATAGAGATTTTCAGTACCAGATGTCGGGCAAGATCCCATTTGGATTTGAGCTACTTAAATTTGCAATCATGTATTTATACATCTAACAGAGCTTCTGTTTCCCCCAGAATCAGAAAATTAACTAGCTTTGTAGCATCTTCCTTGATCTGCCACCCGTGCCCTGAGGATTAGAGACTCCACCTGAGCTTGTTTTACAAGCATAACAGAAAAAATTAATCTCTGCTGGCAGCGCTCCCACTGGGATACTGATGAATAATGATATCCCTCTTTTGCTGCCCTCTCAGTCCACTAGAAAAGCCACTCTAACCCGGCAACGTGGAAACTGCTGAAACCATTCCAGCTGTGGATTAGCAGGCAGTCAAGCATCCATCTGCTCTGTGTGAATCAAGAGAAAGCAAACATGCATTCTTATGGCTAAAGTCATATTCAAACCCCAAACATCTTGGAGGACGCACACACATACACAAGCTCACGTGTAACAGGCAGGCACACACTGTAAGCTAAATTAACCCAATTCCTCAATTCAGTCTGCATTTCCTTGATGCTTTAAGTATTGGAAGACAAAGTACATACACGTTCTGGGGTTATAAAGTACAATTCTTAAGGATGGTATTCATGTGGTGATAATTCACTAGAAATTAAACTTTTACAGTGCAATATGAGAATACATCAGGCATCTATACATTGCCAGATTCTCAAATGTTGCAACCAACTACTTATTTTGTGAAGTAAGACAGTTCAGTCTGTGGTGTGGCTTTATTTTCCTGATTCTGATTATTTTACCGATGTGGTAGTATCTGTGGATTTTGCTTTCTCCAAAAAGGGAAGAACCATTTACTTCTGCCCTCCAAATAGCAAAACTGCCATTTATCTATCAGCTCGATCAGTGAGCTTTCTAACACTTTAATACATCTATAATATGATAATGACTGCTGTCCGTAATGATAGCCTCAGGACGCTGAAAGATTTTTATGAGTCTTCTGGATCATGAAAATAATATATGTACATATATATATATATATATGTAGAGTTTAGCACAGTTCTAAATATATTTTATTGCATTAAAATTCTTTGAATTCTGAAGTCCATAAGATATACATTAGAAACTTCATTAGCAAACATATTTAAAATAACCATCACATCCTATTCCTAGTCTATGATTTTAAAAAAACCATACCTGCTTTTAAATTTTAGTCTGGCATCACCCACATCACTTTGGGTGTGGGTCTCAAGCTACAGTTAATCCATCATTTGGTTTTTCCTGATTTTACTTGCATTCACTGATTATTTTGCTACTTTAACTGAACCTTTCCTCCCTCCCTCTCTCTCTCTCTTTCCTCATTCACCGTTTAGAAAAGTAAAGGTAGTTCAAGGTCCCAACCTTTTCAGTGCACAAGCAAAGCAACATTACCAGCTTAGACAGTGGTTCTGCAAGATTGTTTATTTGTTCATCTATCAAAAGAAGATGATACCTGTTTGGCATTTATCGGACAAGTTTAATGACACTGCTTAATAAATTAAATACCTACAAAAATGGTCAAAAAGAACTTCAATCTAATAAGCCGAAGCAAGTACACATAGAAGAATAATTCTCTGACACTAATAGAAATACTTTAAAATTGACATTACAGTGCTTCTGTCGAATTGCATTATTCTTCTGAGTTACTGCAAAGTACTAAGCAGGATATTAAAAAGTATAAAATTTTATGTATCTGTGGAGAATGCTATTTGGAAATTCCTTTTACCCTAAAATTTTTTTTTAAAGCAAACTGAGTTCTAACTTTCTGAAATAATCAAATTTCTGAGACATGCTTATATTTCACGAAATTGTCAGATAGAAAACACTGTAACATAAATGGAGTCCTTTTTCAGGAGAACGTATGTTAAAATAAAACGCAGATGATGTGAATACTATTACTGTAATAAAAAGATAATTTCTATGTATTTTATTTGATAAAAAAAATTAAGTTTTCAGAGTACATCTAAATATAAGAAAAGGGAACATTCATTTCTTTGGGTTTAGAAATCAAAAGATATTCAGCTTATGATGAGTCAGTGAAAAGGAAATTTCTCTAGGCTTCTGCCATAAATATTATGACCCAGCATAAAAATATTCATTTTAGTCCTTCTTATGGTGGGAAGACTACAGTTTGCTAAGAATTATTAATCACTAGTTCAATCTTTTTTGTAAAAGACCTTTTAAAAGCTATTCAGTTAATCATTAAACAATCCTTTATTGTTTGACAAGGCAAACATAAATCTCTGAAGACTAGAGTATGCATTTAGGGCGATAAAAAAACAAAAACAAAACAAAAACTACTTTTTTCCACTAATTTCCATTCAAATACTTATCTTTTAGTGCTTACACATTTATTCTAAAAAAGACTTTTTTTTAAGAAGAGTTTCCTACTTTTTTTGTTTTTGTTTGCTTTTTTCTATTATAAATAATGCTGTGAAGATCATTTGTGTCTACACATCTTGAGGATACACTTAATTCATTAGAATAGATTCTTAGTAATGGAATTATGATAAAAGGAAAAATTTTTTAAAGTCTTTAAAAAAAGCTTTGATAGATTTTATCATATTATTTTCTAGAAGAACTGGGTTAATGAAGACTATTTAGTAGTATTTGGGAATATCCAATTTACAGTACTCTAAATGAGTATTATCTGCTTTGAGTTTCCATCTATTTAAGAGGCATAAACAATTATTTTTTGTTTCAATTCATATTTGAATGATCACTGAGAAGGTGGAGTTTTTCTTTATATTCATTAAAACTGAATTTCTTCCTCTGTAAGTTATTATTTAATTCTCTTTCATTTTACCAGTGGCGTCTTAGTGGCTGTGTTTTTAATATTATGACTAAAAAAACCTCAAAATATATTACCCTTCTGTCTATTATAATCACGACAAACATAGTATTCTGTAGAGTACATAAATGGACATACATGTATTCTATAGTTTTATGTAGGCAAATCTGCACATTTCCTTTTGTAATTCTTCAATCCTTTATGCTTTTGATGTTTCTTCCTTTCTCTTCCCTTTAAAATTTTAACATTATGCTTGGCTTTAATTCTTAATGACTTCAAGTTTATTGTGGTATACACTATAAAAGTAGAATCTAATGAGTATTTTTCCCAAAAGTTACACAATTCACCCAACAATATTTGTTGAATTAAATCTTCCCTTAACAATGATTTATGATGCTTCCTTTACACTTGGTTTCACACATATGCTAAGTGAGATGGGTCTTGACCAATATGCACAAAGAATCCTGGCGGCAGTGTGGAAGGAGGCATGTTTGGCATGTGGATTAGCTTGAGCTTTGTAAAGGAGGAAAAGAGAAGAACAGTCGAATATGGAGGCTGTTCTTACTCCATCTTACTGACTCATATGGCAATGTAAGGAATCGGAATATATCTTGTAACGTTTTTCAGGATAGAAGAGAACAATGGTATTTGTCCTGTTTAGATATGATTTATAAAAGTTCTAACACACTATTGGAATTTTCTACCAATATTAAAATATTATTAAGAAACACTAGTAACAATTGATATGAGCATTATCATACAATAGGTAATGTACTAAAGCTTTCCAAAGATTATTTTATTTGATCCTTCCTTTTTACAGTAGCGCATGAGGCCTGGAGAGGTTAGACTAAGGTCCCAGAGTTAGGAAACGGTGCAGTTAGGTCTGCCTGACTCTAATGCCCATGCTCTTTTTTTTTTTCTTTTCAAAATACTCCTTTTGTTTTTTGAAGTGTTTCACCATAGAATGTTTTTATTTATTTTTACTTGATATGTAACAGTTGTACATATTTATGGAGTACACGTGTTTTATTTTTCTTTTTACCACACCCATACAATGTGTAACGATCAAATAACTGGAATATTCATCACCTGAAGCATCTATCATTTCTTTGTGTTGGGAATACTCCAAATCTTATTTTCTTGTTATTTTGAAATACACTATAAATTCTTAACTAAGGTAAGTACCCTACTGTGCCACTGGAACTCGACCCTTCTGTCTAAGGCATGTTTGTACCCATTAAATAACCTGCCCATCTCCCCCAGTACCCCACTCCTTTCTGGTCTGTAGTGATTGGGGATCATCATTCTACTTTCTACTTCAGTGAAATCAAGGTTGTTTTTCTTTTTTCTTTTTCTTTTTCTTTTTTTAGCTTCCACATATGAGTGAGAACACATAATATTTATCTTTCTATGTCTGGCTTATTTTACTTAACATAATGTCCTCTAGTTCTATCCATGGTTAAAGTCCATGTTTTTTATAATTAGACTTTCAGCATACTTCAGATATGCTGATAACATTTACACTGCCAAGACTACTAATAGCAATCTATAATTACTTCTTAGACATAACGCTGCTCCCTTCTTGAATACATGGGCCATATCTTAATTATCATTGTTCCTCTTACACCTAACATAGCTAGTAGGTGCTAAATAAATTTAATTGTTGAAGGTGTATGTTTAATAATTACCTATATAACAGTAATAGTATAGAAAAATAAGCTTCCAATTAAGAGAATATAAAAGACAAGCAAAAGAAACTGTAACTACCAAAGGAGGCTAAGAGTGAAGTTACAGTGGTGAAAGAAAGAGGACGAAATTAGAAACATGTAGTATCTCTATAAAGGAATGAATGAGACTTTAGTCCACCATAAAACATTAAAATGGAGTAATACTTTGTCCCTGTAAAAAATACTTATTTTTGAAAACCTATGTTTTGCACATAGCTCGACCTTAAACATGGCTCCTTACCTCCCAGTATCATATTTAATAATGTGATATTTTGCTAAGTATTCAATATGAGAAATTACTAAATATCACAGCCCAACTTAAAGTTGGCATTATTAAAGAACTAGATCAAAATGACCAGTGCTTTAACTATAATTGAATCAAGAGAATTTTTTAAATTGGCCTAATAAAATGGCCAATTTGATCTGCTTGATTTTTCTCTCAGTCAGGTTCCCAATGGCTTCTTGGTTTTGCAGATTTCTGCTTACTCCCAACAAAAGGAACATTTTTTCTTATTAATAAAACTTCCTTACAGCTTTCCTGCCCAAGTTCCTAATTCAAAGAAGTGCTAATCCATTTAAAAAACATCTCAGTGAAGGAGTAATCACCCAGCCATAATCGCTAGTACTAAACATAATTAGGTTATGATTTCTTCTAATTACTAAGTGGTTTTTAACAAATATAAAATGATGAGTACTCTTAGCATAGACACTGGTCTGGAAGCCAGGGTAACGTCTCATTAAAGAATCCTGGTGTTTTATTTGGAGGGTAGAATGATTTGGCAGTGGAGAATCATTACTTTTACAGACTTTGTCACTCCCCTGTGGGACTATAAAACCCAGAGCCATGGCCTTTTGGCAAATATTAACCCAGGAGAGTGGAAAGGGGCAAAGGGAGTAGGGCAAAGCATTCTAAGAGAGAAAACTCAGGAAACTCCATGGGGTGGGGAGGAAGGGGGATAAGTTTGTGAGATGATTGATATGCTAATTTGTTCACTATAGTAACCATTTTACTCTATATACCATAACGTCATATTGCATACCATAAGTATATAAAATAACACTTATTAAAAAAAAAAGAAAAGGCCACTGAAGAGCAGAGATCAGTTGGGAGCATAAGAGATGCATGGCCCTGCACTTTCCTTTATTCTTCTCAGCTACTATTAGCGATGATGAAATAAAAATTAGTGAGCCCTATTAGACTACTCCTCCAATAGTCAGAGAGAGACTAAGTGTTTTGAAAAAAAGGAAAGGTGTCTAGAGTGAAACAGCTTCAACTGCACAAGAAAAGCAAACAATAAATACTAAACCTAAATCAAAACAACACAATATAAATAGAAAAACTTATCTGGAATAAGGCCAAATATGTTCTAACACATGTTCCTAAAATGTATAGGATATATAAGTATCTACATATTAATTATCTAATTACCTTATTAGATATTCGCACTAACCCTGTGAAATCAAACAGAGCAGGTATGACTGCATGGTTTTTAATGAATACGGCATCTTAGAGAGATGAAACACTGCTTACAGGTAGAGGTTAAAATGGTCATGCTGAGATTTGAACCCATGTTTCGGAAATGCAAATACTATATTCATTCCACTCCACGGTGGACACTACCTCAATCTAAATGACTTTTCCCCACATTTACACATCATTCTCCCCCAGATTAGTTTCAGCTGATGACCTTGCTTTGTAGTTTATGAGAAAATTAGAGCAAACCGAAGGAAGTGTACTCATTATGTCACCACCCAATAGCAACTTCTTTGAATCTGTACTCTAATACTTGGTCTTCTGTTATAATAGATAAATTTTCTCTGCTTGTATGTAAGGCCAATTCTTCCATTTGTGCCTTGATCCTCATTTTCCTCTTGTCTTAAGCATTTGCTGTCTCTACTTTCTTAAAGTTCATTCTCTTTCGAGTCCTCTCATATAAGGTTTTTGTCTCTACCACTCCACTAAAATTACTGATTAAAGACATCTAAGATTTCCATCTTACCTAAAGACACCTAGGGGCTACATCTTATCAAGTCAAATGATTAATCTCAGCTCTTATTTAACTATATTTCAACTGTCCTTAACTCAGTTAATCACCATCCTCTTTCTGACATACTTTTTGTGGTTGGCTTCTAGGTAGGGTGACCAGATTTTAACATCAGTAAGGAGGGACAACATGGGGGGGTCGGGGCAGGAGACGGGGCAGGGCCTGATGCAAACTTTGATAAGCAGTTCTCTATAAAATCACTTCTCAGCAATTATTTGTTATTTTTGTTATTATTATAGTTTAACATTATAAAATTAACAAAAATAATATAAAACTCATATCCTGGTGAAATAGCCACATGGCAGCCGAAAACCATATATTCCCTTCTTGTTCTCCCGCCCATTCGTGCATTCTTTCCAAAAATCGGGACCTTTTTAAAACGCCACGGGAGTAATTGTTGAAAAGTGGGACCGTCCTGCCAAAAGCGGGACGTCTGGTCACCCTACTTCTAGGACAATGCAGTCTCTTAGAAGTTTTTTTCTCTTGCTTATCATTTCTCACTCTCAGTTTTCTTTGCTGACACACTTTCTCCTCCCTCTCTCCCTAACTTCTACATGCTAGAGTTCCCAGAGCTCAACCTTCAGACCTCTAAACAATACTGACTGTCCAGATGATCTTAACCAAGTCCTTGATGTGAAGATCATGCATATGCCTGTCACCAGTCCACCCTCCCCCAAGATAAACACACATCCTCTTTACCAATAAGTTCACTTCAATAAATAGAAATCTCTTTCACTGAGCTGTTCAGGCCCAAACCTTAGCATCACCTTCATTTCTTTTCTTTACTTAATAATCCATCATTAATTCCTATAAATTCAAGTTTCAAAACATCCCGAATCTGACTACTACTCACCACTTCAACTTCCATCCACTCTAAACTAGCAACCATTCTCTCACCTAGACTTTCCATAATAGCCAGTTCTCTACAAAGAAGCTACCGTGGTCTTTTTCAGTATAAATAACACCACATCACTCATAACGATTCTTTCAATAGCTTCTCTGAACTTGGGGACACACACAAATAGTGATGATATCACAAAAGCCACAGTTATGGATTCATTCTGCGTCTGGACTACTGGATCTTTTCATTAAAAAAGAAAGACTACAAAAAGAACTAGTCAGAAAGATTAATGGACAAGAAACTGACTTGTGATAAAATAATCAGGTAAAATCTCTATACAGACTATGATACAGATGTTCATTTTCCCTCTGTTCATACGTTACATCCTAACTCCCAACATGATAGCATTTGACGGTGGGGC
>NW_003852527.1:699502-700724 GCF_000181295.1 Otolemur garnettii | reverse complement strand
AAAAAAAAAAAAACAAAAAAACACTTACAGAATCAATAAAGTAAGGAGATGGCTAAACAAAATAACTTGTTTATATAAACACATTACGGTATACTTCACAATAATTTATAAACAGTTTATCCCAAATTGTGTTAATACAGTTGTTTTAGCACATAGGGATGCTACTGCCTTTCTCTACATTGTTACATGAAGAAAAGGCCTGGTGTGTTAGCTAACCTAAGGCTGTCCATCCTTTAGTGCAGGCGTCCTCAAACTACAGCCCGTGGGCCACATGCAGCCCGCCAAGGACATTTATCTGGCCTGCTGGGTGTTTTTGCGTGGCTGCCTGTCTTGCTTAGCAGCCAACTCGTCCCGGGGCCCACAGTCTGGCCCTCCAACGGTCTGAGGGACAGTGAACTGGCCCCCTGTTTAAAAAGTTTGAGGACCCCTGCTTTAGTATCAAGAGGTTTTTTCCTTTCAAAACCCCATGTTTCAAAAAAACCCATAATATTGTAGGACTCTGCTTATACTAACCGGAGGTTGAAAATACTACTAGAATGTTCAATTTTTCTTTTCTTTTTCTATGACACATAAATGATACTGAAACATATTTAGTTGACCTTAAGTATTGGGAATGACCACAGCTATTTACATACTTGGCTGCTTTCCGAGGTTAAAAGGTCGGATGCTATGATTTTTAGTTTGAACAGCATTTTGATATTTGTATTGAGAAGACATTGAGACATGAATCATGAATGTTATGAAACAGTTCTGATAACCATTATTAATGGAGGAAGGAGCTAACATGGATCTCTGAATTGCTCCACCTGCTGGACCAACAAGACCCCAACACAACAATTTAGGGAGGTGGTGAGGTCATGAAAGAAGAGCTCTCATGAGTGGGTTTAGTGCCCTGATGAAAGAGAATCCAGAGAGGCCCCTTGCCCTTTCTGCCATGTGAGGACACGGCTAGAAGATGGCCATTCCATGAACCAAGAAACAAGCCTTCCCCAGATACAGAATCTGCTAATGCCTTCATTTTGGACTTCAGAGCCTCCAGAACTCTAGAATTGTACAAAATAAATGCCAGTTATGAAAGCTACAATCGCTAGTATTTTTGCTATAGCAGGGTGAATGGACTATGACAGACTACATAACTAAGGTATGAGGAGTACTGGTGGCCTGATAACAACCAATGAGATGAGAGAACAATCTATTGTGTATTCAGTATAAGGAAATACAG
>NW_003852527.1:695441-699482 GCF_000181295.1 Otolemur garnettii | reverse complement strand
CACCTGCTGGACCAACAAGACCCCAACACAACAATTTTTGAGTGTTTAAACTTTACAGGGATAAAAATTAGAGAGGTTTTAAATAGAAACCAATTTATAGCATATGAAAATTAGATTTTAAAATGTTTTATTCAACATTAAAGTTTCTATTTATATTCTACTTATTTTTAAACGTTAAACAATGCTCTGCCTACCCAAAGTAGAGTAAGAAATTATGTTTGGGGAAGAGATTTTATTCCCAACAAAATAGTACTCTTCCATGTTATTTTTATAAAACAATTTTTATTTACCCAATATGATGTATGTGTACCAACAACTCCAGTTAGTTATGATATCACTAAGGTAAGCAGATAGCTACTACCAATGATAAATAAAAATATTTTCAGAAACAATTAATAATTTCCTTTGCTAAGTGATTAACGTTAGGGGTCCCTGGAAAGCAAATTACCATAGAGCTCTATAAATCTGAATTCATAGAAAACCAATGAAGATTATACTCTAATTTATAAATGTCTAAATGGAGTCTCCCTTTGTAAATGCTCTTCTGTGATCCTGAGGACTTGGTAATCCAATCTAGCTGATCAGTCGGGCTGGTACCTCTGACTTTTGGGGAGGATAATGTTAGTAACTCCTTTGCCTTGAATGGTGTAAGTGAGACTACATTTCCCAATTGATACTGAGCAGCAGTGGCACACAGAGACAGACACAGTCTATTCCTTGTGTTCATTAGGCTTTTGGGGCACTAATATAAACCTCCTGAATGATGTGGATCTGTTTTCTTTTTTTTTTTGGTATTTCTCAAGTGTTCTGAGTATTGACTAGAAAAACAACAGATTTTAACGTTGACAAGCTAAAAGAAAAGTACTCTTTACTTACAGCCAGATAAAGTTGGGGATATACACCTTTTATGTACCTTGCTTTGTAAATTTAGATAAAAGGGCAAAATAAGATGGAAAAAGAGAAAAAAGAAAACATAACAGTAAAGGAAGAAGCCAAGACATTTGAAAGGTTGCTGGAAGACGTGAATTTGAATTCTAGCTCTGCACCTCCCCTGTTGGGAGCTGAGTTCTTGTATGATTTCTCTATACTGTGTCGTCTGGGAAAGGATGCGTCATTTTTAGACTTTTTGAAAAATAAGAAAGTTAAACTAGGTGATCATAGCATATCCTTTGGTATCTAAACTCATTTCTTAATTAATACACATTTCTAAAATCTAAACTCATTTCCTACTTAATCATCAATCTTTAGAACCCTGGTAATAGATAGTTCTTATTCTGTGCATTTGTTTAGGAAACTATAAGTGATGAAGGAAAAAAAAATTTAAATAGGATAAATTCCTAATTCCATTTTATGCTCATCAGAACACAACAGCTTAAAAAGCAAGGAGTAATCTCCTAAATCACAGATATATCTGAGACTGAGGCCTTTTACCAAGAAAATATTTTACTTTTCTCTGTGCTGAGGAAAGCTTGTAAGTGTAGAAGGCTAGGAAATAACGGAGAACAAGGAAGGTCTCAAGGGAATGAGACTAGAGAGGTAGAAAGATACTTTTTTTCAAGACATTTGCCATCTGTGCCTCTCCAAAGATGCCAGGCAGCTCCCCAGCCTGAGGGTTAGCACAGACCTGGACGATATCCCATTAGGTTTCCCCACTAGGAAGAGAAAGAGCAGCAGATGGGCTCCTGCGACTGTCAGGAGGTTATTTGGAAATGGAAGGCCACGAGGTTGGTGGTGTTCACTGTTACTCAGTTAACCTCTCCTTTCTTTCATTTTTCCTTTAATAAACTCTTTAATTTTACATGCTGTGTCCCCTACTAGTACTATTCAGAACTAGCTTGTCCTTTTTATTTAGTTTTAAGTTTCTCTCTTTTAAAAATTTCTCACTAATTTTTCCAAGCTCATATGTTTGAGAAAGATATTTTTGTACTTTTCTATCAAAAGATTTGTAGCTGTGCCCCCAAAGTGACAAAACGTAATTTAATACGCGATAACACTGAACATGTTCTATATGGGAGCAGACCAAAGAATCAGTGTGCTCTCAAACCTGGAGATTTCTTTCTTTCTTTTTTTTTTTTTTTTAAAACCTGGAGATTTCTTGATAGGTAAACATCTTATTGTTCTGGTACTTTTCTAAATTTAGAATTGTTTATTTTACATTTATATATTAAACCCATTCAATATCCAAGAGTTTATAGAAAATTAAGAATTTCACCACTTTCCTAAATGGATATTTGATATATAAACATAATCTCCTGCTTCTGCGTAGTCACAAGGATCATAACGATCAAGTACATCTTACAAACAATTTCCTGGAAATTTAGTGACATAATACATTTGCGACATATTTCGCTTTCTTTCAGTTATTAATACGATAATAAGCATATTCTGCAAAATCTGCTCAAATAAATTTTCCGTTAACTTTGAAAGCTTTTCACTTCTCTTACTGTTTTAAAGTGGGCTACTTTCTGAAAGTCCACTGAACATTATCATCTTGGTTTGCCATGACGACAGGCATTTTCTACTCTAGATTTGGGCTTTCAGTGCCAACATCATTAAGAGATCATCATTAAGAGATTCTTCAAATTACTTTTAAAATGTCCTTTTCCCTCAGGATTTTCACTTATATCTAATTAGACTACTTACTCTATGCCATGTAATCCCTGTTGCCAAAACTGCTAAATGCTTCAGTAAGTAGGAGGAGGCCGTCAATGGCGCAAGACAGATGTAATGTCACTGGTTAACAGTAGAGGTGTGAAGCAGCTGCCTTAATTATGAAGCTTATTAATTCATGGTGTTAGAAAAAACTTGGCAAAGATTCTTATAAAATACCTAACCTATTCAAAATAGCATCAGATTGCTTAAAATTTAAAATATATGTCTTCAATAAAAAATGGTGAAATAACTATTTTGCCAGGAATTATATCTATGTTTAATACTTATAATTCTAGGTTACAAGGTCATACATAATTCTAAAAGTAACTCTGGTTCTTTATATTTTAGAATTATATGCTTGCATGTAAATGTTTTAATTATTTTTTAAAAGATGGAATAAAGATAAAGTATGTCCAGGAGAGGAAGTCAGGTACAGAAGAAAGAGTTCTGAAGAGCTACTTTCTATAGCACCTAAAACTACATACTCATTAAAATTTAGTTTCATTGTCTGTGTATTAACACTTACCAGGAAGGATTATTTAAATGATGTTTATAAAGTGCCTGACATGTGGTAGGTGCTCAGTAAAAAGTAGTTATTATTTTCTTAATGGCTGCATTGGAAAGACAAGGTTGAAACAAATGGGTTACTACTGTAGAACAAGATTAGTAAAGAGAAATAGTCTTATTTGAATTTTTGGCTAATTACTCAGAATATTTTATTATTATTTAAAGACAATGCTATTTAAAAATGTATGTCAAAAATGGTTTGGAGTCTAGGAAAGAAGAATATGTGAAAACATGTTTCAAAAGAAGTATTACAAGAGAAAACAAAAGTGGAAGAGTATTTTCTTTCTCAGTATTAACTGAAAAGAAGATTTTCATATAACAAAGTAATTATGAACGGAAATTAATACCTAGGGGATCAAGAGAAAAAAATCATGTAAATGCTACCAGGCAGGTACAATCCTGATTCCTGCCTTCCTGGTCTGTAAAAACATTGATCATCATGTATCACACCAAATACAACAATCACAATTCCATGTTTTTCTCCTTAGTTTGCTAGTAGCTTTTAATACTTGATGCTAGCTCTTTCTGAAGTTGTAAATTTTTGGACTTTTTTGTATCTGTCAACTGAAGTAATAAATGCTCTGAGCTCATTACTTGCAGGGTTAGATGAAGTTCCTACTAATTGTGAAAAAGTTACTGTGTTCAGTATCCAAAGAGGATTGATTCTACTCACACAGTTTATGATTTTAATTCTGGCTATACTGATTCAAAGCTTTAGCTTTTCTACACTGAAGTACCCCTATCACATGTCTTCTATCCTCTGAATAGATTCAAAATTTCCATCTGATGTCCTTTTGCTCTGAGACTACCATATAAACATGA
>NW_003852527.1:689318-694249 GCF_000181295.1 Otolemur garnettii | reverse complement strand
TAGTGGGATGGCTGGATCAAAGGTGGGTCTATGCTTAGTTCTTTAAGGTATCTCCACATTACTTTCCATAGAGGTTGTACAATTTTGCAGTCCTACCAACAGAGAATGAATGTTCCTTTCTCTTTGCATCCATGCCAGGATCTGTTGCTTTGGGACTTTTTGATATGAGCCATTCTCACTGGAGTTAGGTGATGTCTCATTGTGGTTTTGATTTGCATTTCCCTGATGATTAGAAATGTTGAACATTTTTTCATGTGTTTGTTGGCCATTTGAAAAGTTTCTGTCAAGTCTTTTGAATGAGGTTATTTCATATTTTTCTTAATGACTTGCTTGAGTTCTTTGTAGATTCTGGTTATCGGCTTATTATTGGATATATAGCATGCAAACATTTTTCCCATTCTGTACGCTATTTACTGTTGATTGTGCCTACGGCTGTGATCAGGTGCCATTAGTTTATTTTTGCTGTTGCTATGATTGCCACTGAGGTCTTCATAAATTCTTTCCCTAGCCCAATATATATAAGAGTTTTACCAATATTTTCTTATAGAAATCTTATAGTTTCATGTCTTAGGTTTAAGTCTTTTACCCATTGTGGATTAAATTTTGTGAGATGAAGATCCTACTTCAGTCTTTCACATGTGGCTAGGGATTCTTTTCCCCAGTGCATGTTTTGACTGCTTTATCAAAGATCAGATGGGAATATGAGGATGGTTTCACGTGTGGGTTCTCTGTTCTGACGCATAGATCCATGTCTCTACTTTTGTGGTGGTACCATGATGTTTTGGTTACTATAGCCTTGTAGTATACTACCAAAGTTTAATAAAGCAATGCCTCCCAATTTGTTCTTACTATGTAAGGTTGTGCTGCTATTCATGGTCTTTTTTAGTTCCATTTGAAGTGCAGAATTGTTTCTCCTACATCCATGAAAAATGACACTGGTTATTTTAATAAGGTTTGCATTGAATCCATAAATCACTTTGGATAGTACCGCTATTTAAATGATGTTGATTCTGATGATCCTTCCATCAATAACCTTTGTGATTTCTTTCTCAGTGCTTCATAATTCTCTCTATGGAGGTCTTTTACTTCTTTCATTACATATATTCCTAGGCATTTTACTTTCTTTGTTGCTACTATGAAAGGAATTGTAACTTTGATTTGATTTTCAGCTTGATTATTGATGATGTATATGAAAGCTACTGATTTGTGTACATTGATATTGTAACCTGAGACTCTGCTGAATTTATTTATCATTTCCAGGAGTCTGTTGGGGTTTTCTAGACATAAGATCCTACTGTCAGCAAGAAGCGATAATTTGATCTCTTCTTTCTTCATTTAGATCCCCTTGATTTCCTTCTCTTGCCTGCAGGCTCTGGTGAGGACTTGCAGCACACTTGAACAAAAGCAGTGAAAGTGGGCAATCCTGTCTGGTTCCAGTCTAAGCAGGAATGCTTTTAATTTTTCTCTGTTCAATATGATGCTGGCTGTAGGCTTGCTGTATGTATAGCTTTTATAATTTTGAGGTATACTGATTTTGTTGAGTGCTCTTACTATGAAAAGGTGCTGAATTTTTCCAAATGCTTTCTCTGCATTGATTGAAGGGGTCGTATGCTTTGTTTTGTTTTTGCATCTGTTTATGTGGTGAATTATATTTATAGATTTGCATGTGTTGAATCATCCTTGCACCTCTGGGATGAACTCCACTTGGTTATGGTGAATTATTATTTTTTTATGTGTAGCTGAATTAGGTTTGCTAAGATTTTGTTGAGAATTTTTCCATCTATATTCATATCCAGAAAACTAATGAAGTAAAAGTTGGTTATTTGAAAAAATAAACAAAATTGATGAGCCTCTTGCTAGATTAATTAGAAACAGAAAAGAAAAGACTCTAAAACTCAATTAAAAATGAAAAAGGATAAGTCACAACTGCTATCACAGAAATACAAAACATCATTTTGGAATACTAAAAAAATTTCTATACTCATAAACTTGAAAATGTGGAGGAAATAGACAAATTCTTGGAAACATACCACTTCTCTAGGCTCAATCAGGAGGAAATAGATCGCCCAAACAAACCAATATCAAGCACTGATATTGAAGCAGCAATACAAATTCTTACAACTAAAAAAATTTCCAGACTATATAGTTTTACACCTGAATTTACCAAACCTACAAAGAAGAACCTGTACCTGTACTGCAGAAATTAATCTATAACATTGAGAAGGAAAGAATTCTTCCCAACTCATTCTAAGAAGCCAATATTACCTTGATAGCAAACCCAGGAAAGGACACAACTAAAAGAGAAAACTCTTAAAAAAAATTCTAATTCTTATTTCAAAAAAGTTGATAGTAATATACAAAATGACCACATAAAAGGTAAGAATTTCTATTCATTGAAAAAAAAAAAAGAAAAGCAACCAAATGGCTAAGGATGAGATTTGAAATATTTATCTTCTCTAAAGGAAAGGTCTAAAACAGGTTATCAGTCTTCAGTTGGGCATTTGTAAAAATGAGAGATTATCATTTAAAATTGTTTTGATGTTAACTGAAAGGAAACAATAGGTTGGTGAAAGTGAATCAATATTTAATATCCTTTTTATCAATCTATGATTACCATCTAGCTTATTCTCTTTATACCAACAATAATCACACTGCAACTTATTCAGAGGACCTAAAAGAAACATCTTTTTTTTTTTTGCAGTTTTTGGCTGGGACTGGGTTTGAACTCTCTACCTCTGGCATATGGGGCCAGCGCCCTACCCCTCTGAGCCATAGCGCCACCCTAAAAGAAACATCTTAATGAACAAAAACACTGTCATACTACTAACCCCCCCCAAAATAAAAAACTTCATTTTCTGACAAAATTTAAGTTCAGAAAATATTATAGAAAGTAAATTCACAGTAATACTCAAAAATAGGCATTTTTCAGTTGTGGTCATATAAGGAATACTAAAATAATTCATAAATTCAAAAAATAAAGTTTAAAAATGACTTTAGGAACATGAATTAATATATCTTTGTCAAAGGAGACATTGGTGGTAACACAGGTCATTGAACATGAAATGTCTGATTTCAAATTAAAAAATTAGCTCATTATATCTCAAATAAAAAACAGTACAATTAATCAAAGTTTGTACCTTTTGATCAGGCTGGTGTGCAGTGGTATGAGCAAAGCTTACTGCAAGCTCAAACTCCTGGGTTCAAGTGAACCTCCCACCTCAGCCTTCCCAAGTAGATAGGACTATAGGCATATGCTACCACGCCCAGCTAATTTGTTTGTTTGTTTGTTTGTTTTACAGAGATATGTCTTGCTATGTTGCCCAGCCTGGTCTTAAACCCCTCACCTCAGCCAACCCTCCCACCCCAGCCTTTCAAAGTGCTGAGATGTGGTGTGAGCCACAATGCCTGGCCTTTTGGGGGGCTGGATAGGGATGCAGAATATAACTGGCATATGTTTTTCATGAACCTCTTTTACAAATTATGTATCTTAACATAAATTACTTCCCACCTTAGCACCTTCCACCTCATTGTAGAGGGGTGTCCTGAGAGACAGTGTGTGTGTATGTGTGTGTGGGCGGGGGGGGGGGCATGAAAGCCCAAACTCTGGTGCTAGACTGCAAATCACTCACTAGCTGTACAACCATGGACAGGCTGGTCAATCTGTAAAATGAGAATAATGATAGGATCTTATTAATATCAAATTAGTAGTTGTTGTGAGGATTAGAATTTATCAAGGTAAAGATCTCAGAAAAGTGGCAGGTACATAAAAGCTGCTCAGAGGTGTTAGCTTTTATTGTATGTGTTCCCGAGGCAGAGAAATACTTTTAAATAGAAGACTAGGTAAATGTTACCAAGTTAGGTAAATATGCAAAAAATTATATCGTTAAATCTAGCAGATATTAGTTTACGATGTATGCCCAAACTCATTAACTGTTTTTTACTGTCTATGGTAACAGCTTTTCCCCTAGCAAAACCCTATTTTTATGAATCTTTGTCTAGGAGATTATATAAATCTCATCCTTAGGAATTAAACAAAATTATATTTTATACTCTTTTCTCAGAAATAAAATAATTTTTTGATAGCTACCTTGTATACTTTAACCCTCTGTTCTTTGTTTATAGAGAAAAAATAGAAAACTGATGAATACAGGATCTACCTAAATATTTTTCCATCTATCAATCAATTCATTAACATATGTAACTCATTAAAATGCACTTGGCCCTATGCTGAGCACAAAATCTACACACTAGTTTCTCAGAGGAAAAAAAACTGAGAAACTGTAAAACTGTGAATAAGATATCAAAGCTTACCGAGAATGATAAAACTCTGGAAGAAGGAAAAAAGCTAGACGTGAATGACCATAGAATAGGTGAATTTACAAGAGAAGGGTCTTAGAGAAAGAAGACCAATGGTTCTTAACTTCTTAAAAGCAGCAAGGTATCTAAGGGATAAGATAACAATCAGGATATACGTATATCCTGACTAGTGAGTCAACAAAGTGTTGTGGGAAATTGTAACACTTACAAATCAATAAAGCAAAATTAAAAAAGCCAGAAAGATATAATACTTAGAAAGAAAAGTGAAGATATTTCTAATAGTAATTTCAACTTCATATTAAATTTAATTCTCAGCTTCCTGGAAAGAAAAGGAAAAATAAAAACATGATAGTTTTGGAAAGAAAAGGAAAAATAAAAACATGATAGTTTTTTTTTTCTTTTTTACAAAGTGACACATCTGTTGTTTTTGTTAAGAGTGTATGTGGGAGTGGGGGATAAACAGCTCTCATGATATTAATTCTAAGAGAACTTAATCATTTGGATGCTTATATAAAAAAACTCTTCATTCACATCAGGGTAACTATTCAACAAGAACCAAACAAAAGCAATAAGAACAAAAGCTTTAGATCATAATTCGAAGAGGTTATGTATTT
>NW_003852527.1:688138-689068 GCF_000181295.1 Otolemur garnettii | reverse complement strand
GAACAAATACATACCCACACAAGAGAAAAATACAATTAAACTCAAGTTGGGGGAAAGGGGAAGAAGGCATGGAGAAGTGGGGAGGGAGGGGGATTGGTGTGTTCTCACAGCACAATGTAAGGGTACATGGCACACCTCTTGGTGAGGGGGACAAATACAACAGGAAATTTACCTAATAAATGTAAACAGTGTAACCTAATTGCTAGTACCCTCATATTAACTTGAAATAAAAAAAAGGAAATAGTGCCCCGTCTCATTCTCAGAAGGATCCAGATTTGTCACCTTATTTGTGGGGTTCTTCGTGCTGGTTTGTTTTTTTATAGTGACTTTGTTTGAAAGATAGAAAAACTTCACAAAAAATTTTTGTTAAATTTCAAGAACTGGACGGCAAACATTAAAGACTTAAATTAAAAGAGTAGGTAGGATATATATAAAAGATAGTCTCCTTACATTCAAAACAATGCAATAACATCATAAAACTCACACTCAGAATTGAAAGCAGTTCTTCGGTGCTGCATTCAGGTTTCAAACGGTCCTTGAACATTTTCACTGTTTGGTGCTTCAAGTAGTAATAGGAGGCAATTTGGCCATATGTTAGAGGTTCGATGCTCCGATTATCCTGTTTCAAAGAAAGATAAAATGACATAAAAAGTACAAAGGAAATAGATACACAATTAATTTATTAAAATTAATAATTTAAACCACAGGATGCTACTGAAACAATCTGGTTAAGAATTTTATCATTAGCCCTACTGTTAAAAACTGGGCAATCTTTTCAACTAGAATGTGCATGATGAAGTCATACCTCTCCAATTTCAATACAGTAGGAAAGTTCCAATTCAATCAAGGACTTCTCAATCAGATGGGACAGAAACTTGTTCACAGAATCGTGGCTTACATCACCCAAATTGTAGTAGCTAGAAAACAAGC
>NW_003852527.1:679308-687778 GCF_000181295.1 Otolemur garnettii | reverse complement strand
TGGAACTCTGAGAGGTTCTTGTCAAATGTCTCTGTTCACTAGGAACCTCTGCCTGGGATTTGATCCAAAGGGTGAGGAGCGGCACCCACACTCATGGCAGTTTTCTTAACTCTTACCAGGTGAACCCTGCATGCTAGTCAGCACGGAGAATTTATATCCCTTACCTTCTTTTTCCCTATGCTAATCAAAGAAGGGGAGTGGAAAGCGGTCTTTGGGAACACGTTCTCATCACTAAAACCTCACCAGGAGAGTTAGAGCACTAGGAAGGCAGTATTTGCCGCTGGGAAAATGAGGCCACAATCTCAAGTGGGAGGGGCCTACAGGAAGCACAGCCTGAGAGTGATGGAGAACACTGTCAAGATGATGATTTTTGTGATTTTCTTCTCCCCCAAACAGAAATACATGGGGTCAATAAATTACAAAAATTATTTAAAATTACACAAAGCAAGACTTAAGTCTTGTCAGGGTATAATTTTCATTAGAAAGAAAAAGTGCAAATGGATAGGTACACCCAAATATTAGAGTTTTCACTAAATATGGATTAAGAACAGACTACTGGAATTTATTTGGGAAAATGACTTTTCACTAAAAAGCAATAGTTAATTTTAATTCTGGTCTGTACAGAAATTATTGATTTTCCTGGAAAAATTCTCATAGACCAAAATAAAGCAATATTTATCAATAGATAGGTACTGAACCCAATACTGCTATTATTTCAAATAAAATGCTTACATTTATATCCAACAGGGCATATAGAGAAGGGGAAACCATAATTATTAACCATTAGAAAATATTTTATTTATTCTGGAAAATGACTAAGCAGGAGAATTAGAATAATGTCTTCTGCTTTAGAGGTGAAAATAAAAACTCTGGACATTCAAAGTCCTATAAAAGAGACAAATACCCAAAGACAGTCCAAATTATGAAAAGTATTTTTTATTTTTCATTTTTTCCAAGAAATGAAAACTCATAAATCAAAACGTTCTGTGATATAAGAGCTTACTCCATGTTTCACGTCTCTTGGCTTGCTAAGCTGATGAATTTTCTAATACTATTTTCATCTTTCTGGATCAATACATAGTTGAGGAAGTTATTTCTAAATTGAAAACACTAGTAAAAAATGGTACTACTTGCAGAATAGTACCATTTGTAGTGCAACAATCAAACTATTTGCTTTTATTTTTCAGTTGTTTACTAATTCTGTCTTGATTATGGAACAAAATATTGTTCATGCAATTAAAATTACAGGAAGAAGAAATTTTGTACTGTGAAGTACAAAAAATAAAAATTCCATTTTACAGTATAATTTTATTATATCATTTGAAAACAACTCATAGAAATATTAGAAGAAATATTATACTCATTTTACAGTATAATTTTATTACTTCATTTGAAAACAACTCATGCTGCTACTAATTACCACAAGCCATTATCCTATGAATATAACTGGAATGTCAAATTTATCATTTTATGTTTTAATAAACAAATTTGCCACACTTACAAGTGGTATTTAAAAATGATTACTGATAAAAACTTTCCCCTAAAAATTATAGATTCGTTTTAATATTTAATTTACTTCACTCACTGCACTTACAAGATATATTTCAATGGGCTGATATCTCTTCTAAAGTTTGTTTATTTAAGTCCATTGGGACTTTTTTTAGACTAATTTGTGGCTTTCATCCAGATAAAATATAGTCAGGGTAAATAAACCTTTAAAAGAGGTTGCCAAATAGCAAAAAATTATCAACTAAAATCATGTTTCTGGGACTATGGCAAATTATTTAATAATTTCAATAAAATATTATTCATAATCTAACTTGCTAAAAATTAACACATTTCTTTGGGCAAAAACCATAAAAACTTTCATTGTGATTTATCCTTAATGTAATTTTTTTAGATGTGCTTGCTAAAATTTTTATTGACTTGCATAACAGAAGAAACATAAAATTCAATTCAAGTAACTGAATTTTACTGTTTTTACCAAATATTATTCTATGCTAATTTGAACTAAAGTTCTAAGAAAGATCACTTAAAATACTGTCAAATTACTATAAAAGTAATATATTGTTATATCTCAATTAGATATAATTAGATATAAAATAATAAAAGTAAATGAAATTATTTTTTAGGTCACATAAAATTTTGAAAGTTAATATATTCTGACAATTTTTTCTGTGAATAATGAAAAAATGGACTTTAGATTTATATAACTTGTATTAGTAGCATAATATAGCCTTCGCTTTTGCAAGAGAACTTTTCAGTGACTCCATAATTTCTAGTTTGAACAACTATAAGCATTTAGCTTTTAACATTACTTATCATTCATTTCAGCAATTATTTAACCAACTTGAGAAGCATGCAACAGCTAAGAGGTCTGTTTTCATGTTGTACTCTCCACAGTACAAAATTTATAATTTACCAGTTATTTAACAGAAATATTATAAAGTGTTTAATTATGGATGAAGGATAAAATGTAGTTTCCTGCTCACTGCATTGAACATCAAGTTATTATCTTCTCTTTTCCATAAACAGACAGCCTACCTTTTTGTCAGCATGCTATTTCATTTATTTCACAGAGAAACCCAGTTTCACAATAATTGACTTGTCAGAAGCTCTAATTTATGAGACTGGGCTCCGTAAGATTTCTCTATATTGGACTCAACCTGCACACAAGCAGGGTTGAATATTTACAATGCTGTTAACAGGTGCTGAGTTGTTTAATGATTCTAATAGCCAGAAGCGTACTGAGAAAGCCAGCGGGATCACAATTACAGGCTGTTTGAACACAACAATTACTAGTCCCCTGAGAGGTGTGAAAGTCAAAGGCAGTTTGATACTGACAGCATCTAGCACATGGGGTAGACAAGCTAACTTCTATTAGCAGTCCATTGGGAAAGGGTCATAACAAACCTCTCCCTATCATAAAAATTTACAAAGTTCATAAAATTTAAACAATCAAAAAGTAAAGCAACTTTTCAAAAATTATCTTTAAAAGATCAAAGGACAGACAAGAATACTACACAAGAAACCTCAAGTTATCTCTTCCTAACCTTAATGTTGATGAAATTTCACCAGTTGAGAATGAAAGAGATTTTATAGACATGTAAAACATAGATAAAGTTACATCAAACCATTTGGATTTAATGTGAATAGTGGCAGCCATTTCCTGTTTGGTTTATGTAAACCTGGCCAGATATCTTTCTGGGAAATTTTTCATCAGAATTGAAACGCTGCTGCTATAACTGTCAGTAGTGGGAAGTCATTTGTTACAGCACCATGTTTTTTTATGTTCAGATTATGCAGCAGTAATAATGACACAAATAATGAAAGTGGTTTCAGGGACAGCTGAAACTACTGCAACATTTTTGCTCCAGAAATATTTAAAAGCTTTCTCAGGGGAAAAACAGAATAAAACTGAACATACAAATTGAATCCAGAACTCAATTTGGAATATATTAAATTTTATGAAAGCAGTACATGTGTTCATATACATTTGAACAGGCTTATGTAGGTATATATGTGTCTACATACATATTTAAATGTAATTATTTATTGCTAAGTGCATATATATTTGTGTGTGCATATAATATATATATAAATATACACACACAAAGGAATATAAATAGATAAATAGTGACCCATTCAGCAACAGTGGTTGAATTCTTTGCCAATGTAACCTTTACTTTTGGTGAGGTATAGTGGGGGCTTTACAGTAGTATGATTAACTGAAGGGAGTTAGAGAATCAGGCCATAGTTATTTAGCTACATGTGACTATTTTAATGAGAGTCTTTCTTTTTAATTGTTAATAAACCTCAGTCACTTTGTTAAACATATATGTGGGCAGATAAGAACGCATATACACCCCTCTTGCCTAAGAACAGTCAAATCTCAATTTATACCACTAGATGATAGTGAGTATTAAGGAAAAATCAAAACTAAGCATAATACAAGTCCTTCATTAGAGGCATGATTTTTAGCCTTTTGAAAACTTTCATTGCATCTGAAAATAAGAAAAATTTACCAATTTTCTGAATCCCTGTGACTTTCTTTGCTTTTAGTTTTGGAGAAAGATAATAAGGCATAACAAAGAAAGATAAAAAGGTATAACAAAGGGCCAGTCATGAAGGTCTGGAGAAAAGGGGACCCTTGTACACTGTTGGTGGGAATGTAAATTGGTATAGCCCCTTTGGAAAAAAGTATGGAAGTTCCTCAAAAACCTAAAAGTAGGTCTACCACATGATCCGGCAAGTCCTACTTCTGGGTTTATATCCAGAGGAACTGAAATCAGTGTGTTGAAGAGATGTATGCACTCTCATATTCACTGGCGCATTATTCACAATAGGCAAGGTATGAAATAACTAAGTGTCCATCAATAAATGGCATTTTTAAAATGTAGTATGTAAAATCAATGTGATACTATTTAACCTTACCAAAGCAGGAAATTCTGCATTTGCAGCAACATAGATGAAACTAGAGAATGTTATACTATGTAAAATAAGATAGGTAGAGAGGGACAAATATTATATAATCTCACTTATATGTGGAATCTAAATAAGTGAGAGTCACTAAAGTAGAGAGTAGACTGTCAGCTACCAGAGGCTGTGGATATTGGGGGGCTGGTGTGATAAATGGGATATGTTGGTCAAAGGGTACAAAGTTTCAGTCAGGACAAGTTAGTTCCGGTGATCTTTTACACACCAAGGTGACTATAGTTATGAATGTTTTGTGTATTTGAAAATTACTAAAAGGGGGGTGTGCAAGATGGCAGACTAGAAACATCTCCCTATAGGCCACTCGCAGCAAGACAGGGGAAAGAAAACTCTGGCTGGGGGAACCCACCTAGAAACATCGCTCCTGGGACACAGTGAAGCAGTGGGGGACTGTGGGAGCTGATGAGGAGATCTGGAGCTGAGGAAAACCAGCACAGAAAGTGAGTGCTTAGGGGATGCATTGGGATCAGTAGGCCACATCACCCAGAGGACTGGGAACAGGAAAGGGCTCTCTTGAAGTTTTTTTGATTGTGAGCAGCTTTGGAAGGCTTAATGAGTGGATGTACTTGAACACTGTCCAATAGTCAGGATTGAATATCAAGTGGGATGGATCTCCCATCAGCTTGGATGCTGACTGGGTGCTGCCACAGGGGAAGGACATGTGGGAGAAATAATCTGCAGGGTCCTAGTGCATGGCTGGTTCTGGCACATGCTAAGCTTGGGCAGGACCTGGGAATTGCTGTCGGGGGTACTATGTGATGTGCCTCCTGAGGATCCGGTGAGAGCTATAGGACCTCAATCTCACAGGGACTGAATGCAGATAAAGCAACCAGGCCCTGACTGAGGTCAACTAACACCAGAAGACAGGACTTGATTTACTCCTCTGGAACTAGAGTGGCTTTTGGCCCTAATTTTTCACAGCAAAACAGCATATGTTCTCTGTCTCCTAAGCCACAGTGCCACTTGGCATCCAGACAGTATATCTCAATATATGATATCAAGAGGAGGGGAAATATATATATATATATATATACACACACACACATATATGAATATATATATGTAGATATCTGTATCTATCTATACATATATATATATATATATGTATATATATATGTTCCTTTAGGATTTTTTCCTTTCTTTTTTACTGTTTGATTGGTTGTATTTTTATTTTTTCATTTTAATTTTCTTCAATACCAAGAGATCCTGCATTTTTGTTATGGGTTTTCAGCCCCTTTTATTCTTTCTTTTTATTTCTCTCCTTTTTCTCTCTCTTGGTAAAGATTTTTCTACTTTTCTCATCATTCCCAAATAATTTTCTTATACAATAGCTAAGCTATTGCCCTTTTCTTTATCTTATATAATTGCATCTTTAATTTCCTTTACCTACTTTTATTTTTATTTTTTTCTTTAGTCTGAGTGCTGTGAGGTCATGGCATTGGTATGGCTCAAGGAGAAGGAAATCACAGGCTCATGGTCTAGGCTGTCCTCCTATTTTTGGCCTTTGGAAAGACAGTACTGGCAGGTCTCCACTGTAACATATTGCTGAATTTTAATTTTCTCTTCTTTATATATTTGGTGGAGGTAGGGTCTTGCTTTTTTTTTGCCCAGGAAGGTAAGGAGCTCCTGACTTTGAGGGACTGGACCAACCTGGCCTTTTAAAGTCCTAGAGTTATAGGTGTGGCCAGAGCACTCTGTTGAACGACACTATTTCTCCAGTCACCTTTCTCTTCTTTTACCTTTTTTTTTTTTTTTTTTTTTTTTTTTTTTAACCCTTTTATCTTCTTTCTTCCTTTTTGCTCTTTGCCTTTATCTTCCTTTTGGCCTTATACCAAAAGGCCACTTCAATACCTAAGCTCTGGGACAAGGTAATTTAAAGTGAAGGAGGCAGTGAGAAAGAAAAAGGAAGGGAAGGAAGTGAGCAAGAAAGCATATAAGAGACATAAACAACAGAAAAATTAAGGCAACATGAACAATAAAACAGAGCACCCTCTCCCCACCAAAGGACCATGAGGCAGCTGTTGCAAAGAATTATACTTGTAAAGAAGTAATGATAGAAAGGGAATTTAATACATAGATGGAAAAGGCAATAAATGGAATTGATGAAAATTGGAAAAACAAAACCAAAAAATGGATGAAAGATATGAGGCATATAGAAAGGATATGGTGGAGCTTAAGGACTTATATGAATCAATCAGGGAACTTAAAGATGCAGTAGAATGTATCAATAACAGATCAGACCATGGAGAAGAAAGAATTTCAGAGGTAGAGAAAAAAATTCTTTAGGTAACACAGGTAGTTAAAGAGGAAGAAATAAGAGAGACAAAGCAGAACATTTGCTCTGAGAATTATGGGACTTCATGAAATGTTCAAACATACAAATTATAGGAATCCTTAAATAGGAAGAAGAACATGGCAAAGGAATGGAAGTCCTACTGGAGGATATAATAAATTATAATAAATTAAAATTTCCCAAGATTCACTAAAGATTTTGAAATATTCCTTTTAGAGGGATAGTGAATGTTGGGTCATCTCGACACAAACCAAGCATCTCCAAGACACATTGTAATGAACCTGTCCAAAGGCAAGACAAAACAGAAAATCCTGCAAGCAGTTAGGAGTAACTGCCAACTGACCTATGGGGGCAGATCCATGAGGGTGGCAGTGGACTTTGTAGCTGAAACTTTCCAAGGCAGGAGAGAATGCTCAGCTACCGTTAAACTCTGTAAACAAAACAATTTTCAGCCCAGAATTCTGTATCCTGCTAAAACTAAACTTCAAAATTGATGGAGAATCCAAATCTTTTACTGATATGCAAACACTGAGGAAGTTTGTCACAACAAGACTAGCTCTACAGGAAATATCTAGACCTAGTCTCCACACTGACCATCATAATGGACGACCAGCAAAGTAATCATGCAGAAACATAAAAAGAATAAAACTAAGCAATGGACTTTCACAAAATAAGATAAATAGAACTTGACCACACTTATCAATTCTCTCAATAAATGTTAATGGCTTGAATTGCCCACAGAGGAGGCATAGGCTGGCCAACTGGATAAAAAAGCTCAAGCCATCCATAAGCCATCTCCAGGAAACACACTTAACCATAAAGGATAAATCTAGACTTGGGGTAAAAGGATGGAAAACAGTATTTCAGGCAAATGGAAATCAGAAAAAAGGAGGGGTGGCAATCTTATTTTCAGATACAAACGTATTTAAAGCAACTAAAGTTAAAAAAGATGAAGATCACTTCATTATGGTCAAGGGAACAATATAACAAGAAGACATTTCAATTCTAAATATTTACGCACCCAACTTAAATGCTCCAGATTCATGAACAGAACTTGATAGATCTGAGCAATATGATTCCATTATACTATAATACTAGGGACTTTAATAACCCTCTGGCAAACTGGACAGATCTTAACAGAAACTAAACAAAGATACAAGGGACTTAAACAAGGCCCTAGAACAGATGGGCTTAATAGATATATACAGAACACACCATTCCAAAGCTAAGGAATATACACTCTTCTTGATAGTACATGGAACGTACTCTAAACTAGATTATGTCTTAGGGTAAAGATCCTCAATAAAATTAAAAGAATTGAAATTATACCTTGTATCTTGACAATAAGGTGGAACTCAACTCTAACATAAATTTTCATCCCCACACACAGGTATGGAAATTAAACAACCTTATGCTGAATGACAATTGGGTCAAAAAAGAAATAAAGGAGGAAACTGTTAAATTCCTCATACATAACAACAATGAAGCTACAAGTTACTAAAACCTGTGGGATACTGCAAAAGCAATCCTAAAAGGGAAATTTATTACATTAGATGCCTACATCTGAAAAACAGAAAGATAGCACATTAATAACCTAATGAATCATCTTAAGGAAATAGAAAAGTAAGAAGAATCCAGTCCCAAATCTAGCAGAAGAAAAGAAATAACCAAAATTAAATAAAA
>NW_003852527.1:655840-659074 GCF_000181295.1 Otolemur garnettii | reverse complement strand
GGTATCAAAGGAAATAAAGTGTCCTACAATCAAAATTAGAATGGCATGTACTCCATAAATAATTTAATTTTCAGCATAGTACTGAAAACAGAAGTGGATAGGAAATGTGGACAAGATAATGAGCCCAGTGATGGAGAATGTGATGGAATCTCAGTGTTGCCTCTGCCCCGTGGGAGCTGGGCTAGTATGGAAGTTGCGTAATCTCCTTGTGCTTCAGTTCTTTGATCAAATGGGTATCACAACAGTATAAAATGAGCTAAGCTCTTGAAATAGCAACTCATATTTGTAGACACAATAAATATTATTAGTACAGATTTTTGTTTCAGACTTCATTGATTTCAATTTTCATTTTTATTAATTGCTTTCCTATGTTTATGTTTTGCCATTATTCTTTTTGGATGAATGCTTTTTTTATGTTCAAGCATTCACATTTTCTTTTAGATATCTAAGATATGAGTATTCCTCAGTATTGTGCTTTGGTTTAAATCAATAGGTTTTGTTTATTATATAACACTTTCATTTGTCTATTGTTCTAGTCCCTATACTTTGTTTTCATTTCACTTTATGCTATAATAAAAGTTTTAAAATCCTAAGCACAGATTTTTTTTTTTTTTGGCCATCCTTTCTGTTATTTATTTCTGGTTTTATTATGAGAATGTAGCCAAATAATCTCTACATTTTCAAATATCTTGAGATGTTCTTGTTGCCTAGGTCATGGTAAACTTTTGAAATAAAATTTCTCTGAGTGTTTGCAAGTATTGTATATTCTTTTTTAGGGACATAAGTAGAAAAATAAGTACAATTTGAGAATTTTGTTACTGAAATCCTGTATGTGATGAAATACTTACATTTCCCAAGAAACTGTAACTTAGTTGGATTTTCAGGAGTTTTTGCTTTATATATTTTGATGCTATTTTTCATTATCTAGAAATTTGTAAACTACTATAAGTTCTTTGTTATTGTGCTTATTACCAAGAAGAACGATTCTTTGTTCTTTTTTATTTTTTTCTTTAAATTTGTTTCTTTCTGGTTTTAATTCTGCAGTTTTCTCTTCATTATTTTCCCTCACATATTCCTTTAATTCTTTATTTTCAACTTTTCTGTATCATTTTGATTTGATATTTTGCTTATAAATGTTTAAATTTCAAAAAGTGAATTTTAAATATTTAAACAGAGAAGTGTAAAAATTTATAACATTCATCATTATAGCTGACCTGACTTATGAAACAAATAGATCCTATTTATCCACTGCTCAAAACCCTGCAATGATTCCCACTTCATCCAGAATGAAAGTCAAAGTCCTTACCATAGTCGATAAGGTCCATGACCTGTACCACCACGACCTGTACCACCACGACCTGTACCACCACCAGCCACCACCATCTCTAACCTCCCCTCCTGCTTACTACCCACTTCCACTTACTCTACTTCAGTCACACCTTGTCCTTACTGTTAGTTGAATACACTAGGTGTGTCTGCCTTAGAACCTCTCCTGTTCCCTTGGCCTGAATGTTATTTCCTAGTTATTCATAGGTCAACTCTTTAACTTCCTTTAAATCTTTGCTAAAATGTCAACACCTTTAATGAGCCCCATCCTGACTTTTAACAAAATCAAGTATTGAAATTTTCCACCTCAACCTTCCACCTCTTGGCTCTCCCAAAGTTCCTTATGATGTTTTTCTTTTTTTTCAAAGCATTCATTAATTTATATTAATATTATGCTTAATTTTTCCCCTTATTTTGTTAGAGATAAGGTCTTCCTCTGTCATCCAAGCTGGACTAAAGTGATCCTCCACCTTCAGCCTCCTGGGTAGCAAGGACTACAAGTATACACTACTGTGTCCAGCTACATCTAAAAAAAAAAAAAAATTGTAGAGATGGGGTCTTGACTGTTTGCCCAGGCTGGTCTCAAACTTCTGGCCTCAAGTGTTCTTCCTGCCTTGTCCTCCCAAGATGGTGAGTGAGACACTGAGCCTGGCCCTTCTGTAATTTTAAATTTATTATATCTACTGAAAGGAGTGAATGCTAAAAGAATAAAAATTTAGTTTAGCTTACTAATCCATCTTCAAGATGGCTAGAATAGTGTCTGGAACATAGTAGGCCCTTAACAGATGTTTAAGGAATTAAGAAATATACATTACCTTTTAAATGCTATACCTTATCCTTTAAAAAAAATTCTATGATTTTTTTGAGGTTAAGGTCATTACTTATGTTGCTACTACCTTCCAACAAAAACTAATATGCTTGGTGATCATAGCCTTTTTTGTGAAAACGAGTTATTGCTGCACCTATTCTGGATTGATTAACTCACATGGCAACATTTTGGGCATAAGCTTCTACTCAAAAATAGTGACAGTCTTGGTTTTAACCTAGTAAGATATCTCTAAATATGTATAGGTGGCTACTAAAGGAAGTGGCACACGTCATATGACTGGTTAAGAGCGGATAAAGTATTACTTTTGAAAATCAAATGAAGCTGCATTTATCAATATCATCTGGACTTTTAAGACTGTTAAAGGGCTGTGAGGGTCTTTCAGGCAGTAAGGATAGTAACAGTAAAAGCACAAAAGTGAGAGGGGCCTCTAACCTAGAGAAGGTGTGGATTAACATCTCCTTTGACCTGTCCCAGGAGATTAGCAGGTGGTGGTGGTGGGAGATACCCATCCCTTCTTGCAGTAGCAAGAGGACAGGGGTAATAGCTGACACATCTAATCAGTGTTCCCAGTCAATTCATTAAAACACTGCACCTTCTGACTCCCAGTCCCAAAATTCCCTTTGAGGCAAAGATAGTCATCACATAAGTAGGTGAGGCAACGTGAACCAAGGAATACATGTTTGTTTACATGGGCTACACTGACTACAGTGTGGGAGCAGGAGACAATCTAAGGTACCAATACCCAAGAAGTTTCCTGGATTGTAGCTCAGTATAATCTCTATAATTTATTAATGAAGTATATCCCCTCAAGATCCATACTTTGTCCACTGTTATGAGCCTCCCCAAGATTTTTGTTCTTCCTTTAATTACTACTACTTCCTTTAAACTTCAATTACTTACTGTTTTATAGTTGCATGTGGATTTTTCTGACCATAATATTATTAAATAGAAGGCAGTTTGTAACCAGAGCAACAGGGAATTATGCCTAGTCTGTGGGACCCTATTCTGACTGGTGTTTCCAACTGTGCCCTTGGTTCATCTCACTCTCATGGCTGAAAAAAATATGAAGACTGGCCAAG
>NW_003852527.1:652254-655333 GCF_000181295.1 Otolemur garnettii | reverse complement strand
AGTTGGAGAACAACAAGGGAGGGAAAATTTAAACAGCAAATTTGGGGTTTGAAGTCAAGGTTAATAGATGCTGAGTGGTAGTATTAACAAAAGTAAGGAAGTTAGATTAGAGGACAATTGTGATAGTTATGATTAATTCAGTTTTAGACATGTTAAGTTTGAAATGCTGATGGGAAGTCCCGGGCAACATTCAGAAAGTTGGTGGAGAAATAAAGCTGTACTTGATATGGAGCAGACTGGCTGTGGGTGAACATTATGAAGTTAGGATTATAAGAAGAGACTTAGATCGACATAATAATGAAATGATTGTACAAAAGATTTGTGATCAGGGTCAGGTATTCAGGATAATGGGTGAGGACCTGGGCCTCCAAAAAGAACACACTATCCTGGGGGCTTCATGAGACAGCTTGACATGAACATCAGAGGACTTCAGGAAAAAGGCCTGCAATGGCCTGGCTGA
Organism: Otolemur garnettii; assembly: GCF_000181295.1. Taxonomy (NCBI): domain Eukaryota; kingdom Metazoa; phylum Chordata; class Mammalia; order Primates; family Galagidae; genus Otolemur; species Otolemur garnettii. The sequence continues at coordinate 654,873 of NW_003852527.1, read as the reverse complement.
AGCCAGAAAGGACCCCAGAAAAGAGGTCCATAAGGGCCTGGATGGGGCCTAAAAGGGCTTGGGAAGCCATTTTCACATTAACTAGGACAGCAAGTATAGCTGACTCATTGAGCAAGAAAAAAATAGTTCATATTAGGGTTTGAGATAAGAAGATTCAGCTTTTTTTTCTCTCCAGCTTCTGATAGGAGTAAGGCACCAACTTATCTGCCTGGCAGGAACACAGAGGATTAACTGGGTTGCATCTAGTTCCAAAGTCCATGTTCCCTTTTCCTTTTGTTTTCTGTAATACTGTTAGTGATTGATAAACCTTTTAGAGAAGTAATGAAAATAGTTAAAGGGTAATTGGGTGGGTAACGGACAATTAGGGCATGAGAAACCAGAAGGATGACGTATATTGTTGTACCAACATCCAGTTGCTGATCAAGAGAATAAAAACTGAGTGCATCCAGAGTTCACGTCCTCTCTGTCACTTGCATAAAAGGTGTTGGCCCCCTGGGCCCACTCTGTAAATTCTACTCTATTTCTATTGTCTTTATTTTCTTCATTTCCCTGTCACTGACAAGCACTGGGGACACTTACAGGTTGAGGGTGGGCTAGCTCCCTACCACTGGCAGAATGGATTCTCATATTTTGTAGTCTTTAACATACTCATATAAGTGATATTTTAAATACAGAAGGGACTTCTAGCTAATACTCTTCAAATATGTCAAAGTTATAACAAAGATGAAGCAAATGGCACAGACCAGAGTGAAATAAAGAGGAAGGACAACTAAACGCAATGCAAGACGGGATTCGGGTTAGAAAGTGACTTCAGTGGGACAACTGATAGAATCTGAATGAAGCCTGTAGATTTATTAACACTATTGTATAAATGTCAATTTTCAGAGTTTTAAATTGTACATGGTCATGTAAGATGCTAACACAGGAAGCTGGGTGAAGGGTACATAGTACCTCTTTGTATTATTTTTGTAACTTTTTCTCTCAAGTCTTTTCAAAATGAAAAGTTAAAGATTTAAAAAATATTTTTAAAGAGGACATATACAAACAAAGGGCAACGTATCTCTAGTAAGGAACTATAATTTGCTGAAAAACTCACCTGGCCTCAGAATTATTTCTATATTAGACAAACTAACTGAAATGATTAGGTTCTTAGTTTTTAAACTAGACTCTGTAGTATGGTAGAGACCAATAAAGCAGGCAGTGAAGAGTACAGGTTTAACCGATCATGAACTGATAGTAGGTTTTCCATAACTAATACAAAACTATCATGGGTTTAATTCATTTATTTAATTCACAATATGATCTGGTAAAGACGGTAGGCTAATACTCTGATTTCAGATAAAGAAAGACTAGCTCAGATGGATGAAGTGACTAAAGGTTAGTAAGGGATAGTTCTGAGACAAGAATCAATGTTTTTATTCCAAGCTCAAAGCTCTTTCTGTCACTTTTAATGCCTTGATTCTCCTGTTAAGGGATGATAAACACATACACGGTTACACACCAACACCCTCTCCTCCCAACCACAGTACCAGTTCTAGATTATAAATCAGAAAGCTTAGGTTTTTAAGATCTAGCTTTGTCACAAACTAGTTATGGGATCCAGGCAAGTTATTTCACATGTCTAGCTTCCATTTCTTCAGTATCAAACAATAAGGTTGCACCACAATACATGCAAAGTCTATTCTACGATTCTAATCCCGTAATCTACTGACTATGGCAAACAGGTAGCTCTGAATGATTCTCTTGTTGGTTTTGCAACCATGTTTCAAAATATTATTTTATACCTAACATAGATGGCCCTAGCAGTTGAGGAAACCTGAGCAGAATATTACCATGTTCTCAAACTCCTATCTATGTAAGTGAAAATGTCGGTTGAAAATACATTTCATAATGTTTTGAGAGGCAAAATTTAGTAACAACAATTTCATCATGACTTCTCTGTTTAAAACCTTATACTGGTTTAATATTTTCATTTTTCTTTCTTTCTTTTTTTTTTTAGAGACAGAGTCTCAATTTGTCATCCTCAGTAGAATGCTGTGGTGTCATAGCTCATAGCAACCTCCAGCTCCTGGGCTTAGGTGATTCTCCTGCCTCATCTTTCTGAGTAGCGGGGACTACAGATGCCTGCCACAATGCCTGGCTATTTTTTTGTTGCAGTTTGGCCTGGGCTGGGTTTGACCCCTCCACTCTTGGTATATGGGGTCAGCGCCCTACACACTGAGCCACAGGTGCCACCCTGGTTTAATATTTTCTCTTACTTATATCAGGAATATCCCTCAAATTTTATTTTCTCTCCATTTCCTTTGCATCCTTTAAGATCCTCATCATTTCTCCCTAACTATTAAACAGCTGTCTAACTGGTCTTCTTGCTGTAATTGTCTTCTTGTTCCCATTCATTCCCTACATGGTACCACAAATACTGAAACAAAACCAACCCTAACTGAGTGATATTAGCCCATTTTAAACAACTTAATGGCTTATGACACCCAATAGTGTCAGATGCAAAATCCTTAGCACTGCATATGGGCAGGCCCTTACCTTCTGGTGCTTGGCCCACTTTCTGGTCAAAACAATATTCTCATTTCAATCTTCCTTAAGTTTGGCTACATCAAACTTTTT
>NW_003852527.1:650584-651869 GCF_000181295.1 Otolemur garnettii | reverse complement strand
ATGGAACGATATACTCATCTTTAATGCCTCAGTGTTTAGTATAACATCTGACAAACAGTTTGTGCTACATGGAGATCCAGCCCAATGCCTGGAGTGAAAGATACCATGCCATGCCTCAATTTTATCTTCTCCTGTAGGGTTGTCATTAACCTTTACAAATGTCCCACAGTTTTTCTATCTACAACGTCCCAAGCTCACTCTTCTCAACTTCATCTAAGTCAGTCACTAGCACATTTCTTAATGACTTTAGGTGTCTTGTCTCACAACTAGAAAGCAAATTCCTCAGACTATCTGGAAGTAATTAAAATAAGTTAAGTAATAAATACAGATAATTTTTTATTTTCTAATATGATACACTGTGATTATATTAGAGATATATCATTTGATTCTCTAGGTAAATTCATATACCTAGAATGTTCAAAGTTCTGAATCTTCTATATATACCTGAATTTGGAGTTTATTACTTCTAATCATATCTTCTTTCAGTGCAAAACAGCAAAGTATTATAAATAATTGCCCTTTAGAGAAGTCCTGCACTTACCTGGGATTCATGATAAGGCGTCGGAAGAAGTAAGTCCAGGTGATATAATCTAGCGCATCTTGCTTAGATGTTATTGTACCACCAGCAATCTCTGCATTTAAATGGTCGGAGAGCACTCCTAATAGGCTATGTAGTGAGTAAGACACAGGAAACATAAATGAACATTAAACTAAATGCACCTGAATTTACCTTATATAGTCAAAATTCACATTTAATGTTTTAAGATACAAAACAAATGAGTTTTGAATAAATTATATACTTAATATATAATTTTATATAATTTGTGAATAATTCCTTCCAAATTATTTAGTGGAAATTTGGTTTCAATGTACCTTTACCACAAGTCTATAAATCACTTAATAAATATCATGAACTTAAGAACCTACATTATTAACCAGTGCATAGGTTTTCTTTTTAAAATTATGTTATATTTTCTATTTACACATGAATAAAAAAGTGGACTAGTCAGCAAGAAAATGTTACAAAAATACTACCATAACATAAATTTTTTCCAGAATAAAATACTACCACAACATAAATTCGTTCCAGACTCTAGGACCTGTCATGTGGTATGTACTTAATAGATGGTACTTATTGCTACAAATCATTTTGGGGAAATAAATTCCTTGATGAAAAAGAAATACAAATTGACAGGAAGGGAGCTACTGACTCAGGAGGAGAAGATGAGAGTCAGGAGAGGTAGGGTAAGAGCAGGGAACAGAAGAATACCTGGGAAAGTAGGGA
>NW_003852527.1:647779-649696 GCF_000181295.1 Otolemur garnettii | reverse complement strand
CTTTCAGTAATTCCTCATTAATTATGATGCTCACAGATTTTTTTTTGGTATATATTCTTCATCAGATTAAGAACATTCCATTATACTCCTGTTTGCTAAAATTTTTTATTATAAATGGATGTGCAATTTTATCAAATGCTTTTATTTTAATCTATGAGATAATACTATAATTTTTATTTTTTGTGTTAATTAATGTGATTAATTATATTTCATTCATTTTCAGACAATATAATAAATCATCTTTGCATTTATCGAATAAAATACACTTGGTTGTAATGTTTTATACACTACTGGGTTTGATTTACTGGTGTTTAGGACTTCTAATCTATATTCATGAGAGACACAGGTTTGTTACATTCCTTTCTTGTAGAGTTCTTATCAGGTTTTGGGATCCAGGTTATTCTAGTTTCATAAAACAAGTTGGCAAGTATTCCTACCTACCCTACCCTTTCCTATTACTAGGAGGGGTTTAGGTAAGACTGATGTTGTTTCTCCCTTCAATATTATGAAGAATTCACCAGTGAATCTTCTCTGTCCACATTTCTTTCCAGAAGGATTTTAAATTTCAGATTCAATTGGTTTGATAGATAAGAAACTATTTAGATATTCTATTTCTTTTTGTGTCATTTAAATAATTTTTAAAAGAAATTTTACTACTTGATCTTTTAAAATTTGCATAAAGTTGTTCATATCTTATTATTTTAGTCCAAATATCTTTCCATTTCTAGTATTCAGAGTTAAAAATTTATCAGTTTTATTCATCCTTTGTAAAGAACCAACTATTGATGGTGTTGATTTTTCTCTGATGTAAGCCTATTTTCAATTTATTAATTCTTGCGCTTATTTTTATCTTTTTCTTTCTTTTTCTTTCTTTGAATTCATTTGCTACTTCCTAAAGTTTTGAGTTGAATATTTAGATCGTTGAGTTTTCACTTTCTTGGTTATTTATGGTTATAAATTTTCTATAAGGTAATAAAGGAGATATAGTACATATAATAGGATTATGATAGAAGGCAGAAAATGGTAAGTGTGATAAGTCTAAATATATAAATCTGAGAGAAAAGGTTATTTTTAGCTCAGAAAATGAGGGGAAGATTTGTGAAAGTGGCAGTAGTTACTGGATCCAAAAGAAATACAGAATAATTCCGAAATAAGCTGGCAGCCTAAACCATTAAGTAAATGCCCCTTCCAGATTTCAACCTAGGTCACCCGGCTTCAAAACCATTGTGACTGAATGCTATGCTACACTATTTTTATTTAACTGAAAATTACATTGCATATTGTGATATAGTGTATACCTACACTGATTTTCACATCATATAATTCTTTTAACCTATAAATTTGATCAATTTTTATCTAATAACATAATAACCCGAAAAAACATCAAATTGCTACAAAATGGATCTATTTAAACTAGTTTAAAGCAAAGTTTACCTTGATTCTACTGGGAAAGGTTCATAAAGAAATTTTTTATAAAAGTCTTTCTTTATGTCATGAACCAGAATTACAGCTTTGCCTTGGTCATCAAACTGAGGCCTCCCAGCACGTCCCATCATCTGGAGGACATCTAAAAAAGAGAAAGGAAGAGGCATTCTTCAGCGTCACACATTGCAAAAGGTATAGTAACTGATTATGACATACTTGTTTGATACAATAAAATAACCAAAGAAACAATATTTTAAGAGCATGTATGAGATTTCTGATGGCTACTATTGGGTCTTTCATTTATAAATTTCTGAGTGAATTATATTTACGTGAAATTTATAATTAAGTAAGCAAGTTACTATGATGGAAACTTGAGTTCCCTAAAAGGTATCTTTTAACATTCATAAGAGAAAGATTAAAATTTTCTTCAGTTAAATGCTTTAAAATAATTTAATAGATACTATTATTTTCATTAAATAAGAAAAAATAAAG
>NW_003852527.1:645523-647258 GCF_000181295.1 Otolemur garnettii | reverse complement strand
CCATGGCAACACAGCCCACAACAACCTCCAACTCTTGGGCTTAAGCAATTCTCTTGCCTTAGCCTCTCAAGTTGCTGGGACTACAGGCACCTGACTATTTTCTGGTGCAGTTGTCATTCTTGTTTAGCTGGCCAGGGCTGGGTTTGAACCTGCCAGCCTCGGTGTATGTGGCAGACATTATGCTACGGGCACCGAGCCAAGTTAAAAAATAATAAGATTGTTCAACAAATGCTTTGGTTTTAGAAGTCCCAGGGAAGTATCATTTCTAGTGAAATACATTTAAAATTAAATATTGTAATGCTTAATCATCATTTGTTCGGTTACTAATAGCTACTAACTAGTACTATTATCAACATATAAATTTGGAACCATTAGTTATTTTTTTTCAGACAGTGTCTTGCTCTGTTACCCAGGCTAGAGCGCAATGTCATCATCATAGTTCATGGCAACCTCAAACTCCTGGGCTTAAGTGATCCTCCTGCCTCAGCCTTGACTGGGACTATAGGTGCATGCTACCATGCTCGGCTAATTTCTTCTATTTTAGTGGTCTTGCTCTTCTTGCTCAGGCTAGTCTTGAACTCCTGACCTCAAGCAATTTTTCTGCCGTGGTCTCCAGAGTCCTAGAATTATAGGTGTGAGCCACTGCGTCCAGCTCTGTTATATTTTTAATGTTGTTAACAAACTGGGTAAGCAAAAATAAAACAGCTCAACATTTTGAATAATATTTGCCTAGAAAGAAAAAATTGATAATTATCCATCATATGTTTAAATGTGACCAAGTCTCAAAAATTTAATTCATTTTAATTTAAATAGTTAAGGCTAAAATATGAGCTTAATGTATCTCAGTAAAATTTCAAAAATTACCTGTAATGGGAAAATCCACATAACGCCTTGTTTTTCCATCATAATATTCTGTTCCCTTAATAATTACTAAATGAGCTGGGAAGTTTACACCCCAGGCTAATGTGCTTGTAGCAATAAGGACCTAAAAAATACAAGGTTATATATACGTATAAGTAAAATGCAACTTTTAAGTTATATTGAAATATGTGTTCATGGAAGAAAAAACAGTACCTGAACTTTACAGTTCACAAATAGTTCCTCTACTGTTTTTCGGTCCCTCTCGTGTAGGCCAGCATGATGCATGCCTATTCCAAAAGCAAGAGTGAGCTTCAGATTGGAATCTCTGACCGTTGCAATGATGTTTTCCATCTGCAGGGAAATGCATGATTAGAAGATATAGGTGTATTTGCTTTAAAATTTTCATTTTAGCACTGCGTTTGATTAATTTTGTTTGCTGTTTATTATGATACTATGTAGACGTCAAATTGTAGGCCTTATCTATAGCTGTTAAAGTTAAATTAATTGAAAAAAGTATACTTGGTGAAAATATTTTCTAAATCAACTAAAGTTTAAATATTATCCATCTTATTTTTATTCATCAAGGGAAAAAAATCTATAAATGGAATATCCTCTTAATGAGTAATACTATGTAATGTTGCCTAAAACATTTCAGTTGAAAAAAATCTTTTTGGCTCAGGGTCATAAATTTGGAAAACATGGACAAAAATTTAATGAACATAAAAAAAATCAGCCATAATTGTACCCAACAGACAGGAATTGCTTCAATTTATGCTTTCTTATTGAACTTAGTGATTCGAAGCAAGTCACATAACCTCTATGAGCCTTGTTTCTTTAACTGCAAATTTTAATAATAATAGCAATCTAACATACA
>NW_003852527.1:644063-645033 GCF_000181295.1 Otolemur garnettii | reverse complement strand
TTATAGTTTTTTTAACATATAAATAATTACCTTGTATAATTAATTTTTGTATAGAAAGTACAGTGGAAATCTAAATTTAATTTCCCTAAATAATTACCCAGTTATTCTAGCAATATTGGCTACATAATTACTAACCTCATTTATTTCAAAGGCTAAATGTATTATATTCAGAATTTTTATATAACATTTGTACTTTTTAATAGATTTCATTTCCACCCTCATTTTAGTTCACTGAATTGTCATGCCTAAATGGCTTTTGAAAAATTCTACTTTATAAATACTTTCTGAATATTCTATAATTTTCCATTGGACATGGAAGATAATACAATATAAATTTTGTATAAGAAGTAAATGTTATTTTCTTGAAACTCCTTGTAAAAGACTTTACAGAAAGCCCAGTCTCCTTTTATTTAAAGGTAGTTTAAGGGTCCTTAAAGCAGAGAATAACAAAAGGTATAACATAAGGACACTCTTTCTAGGCAACTCCATGAGGGCAGTGATGCAAAGATGAAGTGATTTGAGAACACATGCCCATTTAAAAGAAGGACCTAACTCCTTCACTTCACCAGCGCATTCCAACAGTGAGCAACAGTGAAAAGGAATTTGAAAACAGGTACGTGTGTAATTTTAAATGCCTGAGAAATATGGAAAACTGACATTTTCTTTGGATTTTTCTTCTACTATTAACCACTTCTAACACATCTAAGCATACTTGCAATACATTTATTTTCTTGCCTAAACCAGTAAGTAGATGACAAAACCCCCAGAAAGAAAAACTCTGCTGGCCGCTGCAATTCAGCAGTAAAACTATGTAAGACCAAAATATCCTATAATGAAGTACTTTTTCCATTTTTATTAATTTTATTTCCCATGGAAAAAATTTCAAGGTTTTTTATGTGGAAGCAAGCTGTTTTATACTAATAAGCCACACTTATATTAGCTACACTAAAAGCAAGATGAACTTTAGCTT
>NW_003852527.1:640548-642685 GCF_000181295.1 Otolemur garnettii | reverse complement strand
TTCTTCTAAGTAGTGGTCTTCTTTTAGAGGTAGTGGGGAGGAGGCACATATGTAAACTGTTGAACCATTTACTTTAACTTAATAGACTTTTTTTTACATTTTAAATTTATTATACTGAAAAAGCTTTTGTAGAAAAATAGGATTCCATTTAAGTAGATACATTACTCTGTGTCTGAAATACATTCCAGTCAGAATATAATTCAGTGAGTTGATGACAATGCTGGCTCCAAAAGAAAGGAGGAGGCCAGATTGGACAAGAATGAGCTAACAGATTGTGCAGCCCAGTTCTGTCCCTTCGAGTGTGATATATTGTTTCAAGATGCTAAAAACCCATACTTTCTCAAAGCATATCTGTTGTGCTGGTTTTCTCATTTTCACAGAATCCTCATTATCAGAACTCTGTACTCTTTTCAAAGCATGTCAGACTCAGACCATATGCCACTGAATAATGCTTATCAATTGTCCAAAATGCCCAATAAAAGCTGCACCCTACACAAGAATCATAAAAGTTATGAAGTCTTTTTAGTGAAAATAATTAAATGTGTCATATCTGGTACAGATGTTAAATGAAGTTAAAACATTTCCTTGTAATTACCAAATGCTAATTTCTTATACTATACTTCTTTAGGATTAACCCTATAGAAGGAAGAAAAAAATTAAAAATGAAGGAAACATTGCATAACATTCTATGGAGCACTGAAAATAAATTAAGAAAAAAAATTAATTCAAAATAATACTTTCCAAACTTTGTTACTATTTCCCTAACTTTAATTCCCTTGCTGTCCCTTCTGAAGTTCAAAGATAACCACACCTCAAATGACTCATCTCATACATTTATGAGATGAAATATAAGTTTCAGGTAAAATAAATATGTAAATAAATTGTGAACTAAATATACAAATAAATGATAACAGGTAAATCTTTTCCATGTATATCTGAAAAATAAATAGACACTATTTTTGATGTTTGCTGTTTAGTTTGGCCTGATACTTAAGGATAACGGGTACCAAAACTGAGTTATAGGGTGAGATATTAAATATTTCTTATCCATTTTTTCCTTTAATTTACTCTGCTTTTGATAGGAAACCCCAGTGTAAGTACTTCATATTTATTTTTCACTATCACTTTTATGTTTATTTCCATTTTTGGAGACTTCAAATTCCAACTCATGTTTACAGAACATTCCTGTATATTGAAAAGCCTTTAAAATGCAGATTAAGTTAATGGAAGGGACATTCTAGAATTAATTTTCTAAAGTAGCATAATCTTAAGTGAATAAATACAATATAACCATGAGTTAAAACTGTGAAGGATCATAAGCAAAAGTGTATAAATATAAGATCAAATTTTAACAAAATACCTTTCAGCAGAAACAATGTTTATAAGGTATTATGCAATGTTGCTGCACTGTAATAGTAACAACAGTTAACATTTATTGAACATTTAACTATGTTTCAGTATCTTAAATGTATTAATAGAAGTAATGCTGACAACATTCCTATGAGGATGATATTATTGTTTACTTTTACATGAAAGTAAAAGTAGGGAAGTGATGAAGCTCAGAGGTTAAACAATCCTCCAAGGTCACATAAGTTCTCATAGGCAGTCAGTATTGAACTAGAACCTGGGAAGACTCCCTCCAGTCCCTGCCCTAACCACTTCAATGCCACCTTCTAATCACTACAGGAATGGGAGGTATACTTCAATTAGCTACTCAAAGAAACATTACCAGTCTATGGCTGTGCCCCATTATTTTAAAGTGTATGCTGAAAGCAGGTAAGATTTGAAATGATGGAGTAATGTATTAGACTCACACAGCTGGGGAAACCTATGGAGATGATTTATTTTTTATTAGTTATTTCCATCCTATGCCTAAAAATAAGACTATCTAAACTTCTTTTCTAAACTAAAATATCACCTCTTCAACTTCCTCATGACGAGAATGGCACAGCTCTTGTTGGTTGCTCCTGTTAAGTATTTAGCAGCTGATTTTACTCTATCTTAATTGCATTTTCAACTCTATCAAATTTCTCCACCCCCACCCCCAGACTTTTCCATATTCTCTAGTCAGTATGTTGCCAATGATTCCCACCACTGTACAGCACAGTAAAAGAACAAAGGCTCTGGGTTAGCCCCC
>NW_003852527.1:638433-639971 GCF_000181295.1 Otolemur garnettii | reverse complement strand
AGCTCCTCTTGACTGCACAAATCTCCACGAGGCCCAACTGAGTTCAAATGTCCAATCCTCAGCAAATCTGTAGAAAATGCCTGTTTTGACACTAAATATTCTTAGTCTAATTGTTTCTTTACTAGTCAGTTGTTAAGAGGCATTGAGGCCAGATCCAAGTGGAAAGCACTTGAGGTGGGAGTTTGGTATCATGAGCTAAATCTATTTTAGTTTGACAAAAAAAACCATGTCCTTTTGAGTTGAAAATGATGTGTTTACTCTGAATTAAATTCAACTTAATTTCTGATTTTCAGCCATTCAAAGCTCATCTTCCAAGCTCATACTAACTTTTTACCAATAAGAAGAATTCAATATCTCTCTACATGTTGAATGAAAAGGCAAATGAATCAAAGAAAACTATAGTAAAATGCATTAACAGAAATCCCTCCAAATCTGAACCTGTGATGATTTTAAGTAAAGTTAGTCTACAGTTCATTTTTGTAAGTCTACTAAGACTTTACTTGTATTGAAGTTAGATGAATTAATGTTTTGCTTGAAATGACAAACTTCTCAAGCATCTATGAGCACTCCAGTATTGAGCATATAAAAATACTACCAATCTTACTTTTCATGAAATTACTGTTTTATGCATTGTACTACACAGATTTTCATGAATTCATTTTGAAGTACTGCATAAAAGTATGATCGGTACACTTAAAAAATAATGTTCTGTGTAATTTAGATAAGCCTTCCAGCCAATTAATTAGCATGACCTAACTATATTTTTGGTCCTGTTTTCAAGGGACTCTTATCTCCCACACTCCTGTGATCTCCATCTGGATTCCTTCTGTGGTTTGCACCATTCAGAAAGCTATTGTCTCTTCTGCTTTTCATGTATTTCCCAACCTACCTCGGGGGTAGACTTTAGGACTTTAGAATACAACTGAAAACATTTTGGTTAAGGGCCTTTAAGACCCGAGACCTTGCAGAATTCTAATTTGTTCCCACTTGCATTAACAAAAAAATGAATAGCTAGTTCTCTTTGTTGTATTCTTCTTTTAGCCACCAAAACTTTACTTAACAGTGTGGAGAAAGAAAGGAGTAGCCCAGCTGCTGCCTGACAAGATACATAGAGGAGTTGAGCAAAAGGATGTGAGACTTTATTAGAACAAAGCCTAATCTTCAGCCAGTGTTCTGCTTTCTCATCCCAGATGCAGTGTCTCATCCAAGGTGTGAGTGGTGATAAAGGGTAGTATTCTGAGATTCCGCCAATAAGCCATGTCAGAACAAAGGGTATTCCTTCTGTCTGGCCTTTTTATCTTTTAGTGCTAGTTGGCAACTAATCCCGATTCTAGCACTGTTCGCCTTTCCATATGGGACCAGAATGTAGAATATCTGGAGGAAGCTGACAGATCATACTTGTTAAGTGCTAAATTATAACATTAATTAAATCACATAGCAAAGCTTGGAGAAGCAGTCATATATCCTATTTGCTTCCATCCTCCCCTCTGCCCCATTTACTCTTCAATCCCTCCCAAACTGGCTTCTGTTCACAACAC
>NW_003852527.1:632154-637522 GCF_000181295.1 Otolemur garnettii | reverse complement strand
CTCTCTGGCACCACAGTCTCAGTCCCCTTTGCCAGTTCCTCATTTTCTCAGCTCAAATGCCATACACTGCCTGAGGGTCTCCTATGTGCTTGTACACCTGGATTTACATGCTGCCTCCACGCTGATGTTCCCGTGTTCATATGTTCACCTCACATCATAAATATGTTTTACAGACTTTTTACATCTAATTGCCTTAAAATCTCTACTTGAAATCTTGGACATACCAGAAGGCCTCTGGATTAAGCTAACCTCTGAACAGAGAACTGAAGAATCAGTGACACAAACCTAACATACATCTACAGGAAGAATGATCCAGGGCATTAAAAGTGATAATTACAAACTCCAATTTATACTTTAAGATCATTTTTGCTGCTTAGTATGAAATGAAGTGGATGAAATGCAAATCACGAAGGTGGTGTCCTAGGGACCACTTAGCTTGGAGGCATTAGAATAGAAAGGTATGTTTAGGACTAGAATCAATAAAACTTTCTCATAGACAAGGAATGAGCATTAAAGAAAGAAATCAAGAATGAGTCTCCATTCACTGACCAGGGCTTCTGTTCTCCAGGTATACTGCTGTCTGCTTTGTCAGAGATCAGCTGACTACATGTGGATGATTTTGTATCTGGGTTGTCTGTTGTGTTCCATTGGTCTATGTTTCTATTTTTCTACCAGTACATGCAATTTTGGTTACTATAGCCTTGTAGTATAGTTTGAAGTCTGGGAAAACTGAATAGCCACATGCAGAAGATTGAAACAGGATCTATATCTTTTACTGCTCACAGAAAATTAATTCGAGATGGATGAAAGATTAATTCAAACTTAACACATAAAGCCATAGGAATTATAGAAGATAATGCTGGAAATATTGGAAAGATAATACTGGAAAGTTTAGGCAGATTTCCAATGGCAATCATAGCAATGCCTTTCGTTCTCTATTCAGAGGTCATCTGATCAGAAAGGCCTTCCTTACCGTTACACGTGAGCACTCACAACATTCCACCACCACCTCAGCACTCACTATGGTTTTTATTCTTCTGTTATTCTCTTCCTATGGGAATTACCACATTTTCACATATTTGCTTGTTATTTATCATTTCACTAGAATGTTAATTCTATAAGGGCAAGAACTGTACCTGATACACAGAAGCAGCTCAATAAACATCTTTTTAATAAATGAATAAGTAACCGTTTTATCCTAGTACTTAGACCATGGGTCCTCAAACTGTTTAAACAGGGGGCCAGTTCACTGTCCCTCAGATCAATGGAGGGCCAGACTATGGGCCCCAGGACGAGTCGGCTGCTAAGCAGGACAGGCAGTGGTGGCAAAAACACACCCGGCAGGCTGGATAAATGTCCTAGGCGGGCTGCATGTGGCCTGCGGGCCGTAGTTTGAGGACGCCTGACTTAGACTAAAATTCAAACTCCCTAACATAGATTGAAGGCCTTACAATAGCTGGCTTCTGCCTCTCTCCTCTCAGCTTTTCTGCTACAGCCAGGCTCATCTCCCAGTCCCTTCAATATACCGTTCCCGTTCCCGTTCCTTCTGCCTGAAGCGCCGTCTCCTCTGTTGGTCGAGTTAGCTCATTCCCATCCTTTCACTCTCGGCTTCTTCCTTAAAGAAGTCTGACCACGCTACTATACTTAAAGTGTCTTCCCATTTTCTTAACCCTTTTCATTTCTTAGTGGTTTTATTTAAAAGCAATTTTCATAATGTGCATTATTTTACGTGCTTAATCATACATATAATATATATTATATGTATATATTTAATTTCTGTCTTCTTCAGTTGGTTAACTTGGTATTTGATAAGTTGTACATATTTAATAAATGTATGCTAAATGAATATGAATTCTGGTAAGAGCTGCTTATTGCTTTGAATTAGAGAATTGCTATTTTTATGTGTATAGGGGGTAGTGAGAAGAAAAAAAAAAGACTGAGTTCCTGCCTATGTGACACTAGGTGACCTTGCAACTGAAGCTGCTGACCATAAACTAAATATTTCATTATTACTTAACTGCAAAGGAGAGATGATGCAAGTTGATGACCAACACTTGGCCTTGTAGTTACCAAAGTAGCCAGGAGCTTGCCAAAAGCACTACTGGAGGACAGGTGGCTAGAAAGACAGAAGTTTTAAGACTAACATGTAGAACAGTCCTAGGAAAGAAAAGACTAGCTGTACTCTATGAAGAGTCTTGTCAAAAAGTTAACAGCATTGGGCAGTGCCTGTGGCTCAAAGGAGTAGGGCACTGGCCCCATATGCTGGAGGTGGCGGGTTCAAACCCAGCCCCGGCCAAAAATTGCAAAAAAAAAAAAAAAAAAAAAGTTAACAGCATTGTGGAAAATGCTATTAATGATCCATTGGGCAAAATAGCCACATCTGAGACTATTAGCCAGTCTCCTTCCCAGGCCAGTGTGTTTTATATAAAGGGTTCAAGTACCAAGTGGCCAAAGTGAAAGGAATGCCAGCTCTGCATGGGTCAAACATAAACTTCCCTTTCCTCAGGCAGATACTGTTATTGTTCAGAGCCTACTATGCCGCCAGTATAAGCCCTGAGCCCATTTTAAAGCACCTCACCCGTGGGACCAGACAGTTACTTGGTTGTGAAGAGATTCCACTGGACTCTATCACAATAGAGTGGACATCTGTTCACCCCTGCAAGAGTAGATGCTTACTCTGGATTTTAATTGTCTTTTCCTACCAATCACGCTTCTGCCGATAGCCTCGGTGGTAAGATTCCTGAATGCCTTACACACCACTGAGATATCCTGTATAGTAAGTCTCTGCCTGACAAACTCACTTTACAGAGAAAAAAGTAAAATAGGGAGATGCCATGAAATACAGTGGTCTTATGTCCCTCATCAATAGAAAAAGCTGTCTTTTTACTTACATTAATAACTCAGAGTGGCAGCTGGAAGGTAGTACCCTGCAAAGGTCAGGGTGCTGTCTTGTAGGATAAGATGTATGCTCTGAACTAGTCATCATCGATGATGCAGTTCCTTCCATGGCCAGAACATACTATTCCAGGAACCGGGTAGTCAGGTGTGCAGATGCCCTTTGAAATCACAGCTAATCACTTGCAAAATTTTTGCTTCCCTTCCCTATAACTTTAGCTCTGCTAGTTGGGTGGCTTAACAATTTACCTGGAAGCTGAAAAAGCCAAATGACCATTTGATGCTCTCACGTTGCCAGATGAACAAATAAAACATGCTCAAAATGCATCCGGACAACTGATCCTGATGAGGAAACTGGGGTGCTGCTATAACAAAGGGGAGAGAAAACATGGACCCCACAGAAACTCTGACACTATTATATGGATTTGAAAAATTACTGATTTTTACAACCCTCTATATTTTCGGTCTCTAAGGAATGAGAGACACTGGTCACTCCTCTGGATAAAGAATCTTGATTAGCTTAGTAGCTGGTTGAATAAAAGGTGTACAGGTGATAGACTGGGGAGAAAATAAATCGTAAATATCTGTGTGGTCCCCTGATCAGTTGCAGAAACAAATACTATGGCCTCTACCGTTGCTTCCTTGCTGCCTCATATATGAACTAACCTACTATTTTAACTAACATGTTTTAATTAATTTTGTTTCTCTTTACTCTCCTTATCCTCCACTGTTGAATACAGCATATGTTAATTTTGGGTAACTTTATCATTTACTACACTGGCAAGAGAACACTGAAACGGCTGACAAAAGAACCAGAGGATGACAAGCAAGAGTTCTAGGACTATGTGCTGAATGGAATCGGTCAAATTTTCAGTTCCTCCCTTTAGGGAAGGATGAATCTTAGTCACATTCTCTCTCCATTCTCTTTGGATACACCCTACTTTCTTTACTTTCCTTCCTCCCCCAACCAAAATATACACTGACAGTTCCAGATTCAATGTCATCAATGGCAGAATAATTTGGATGATGCTCTATGCCAGACACCCTGCCCCAGGATAATGGCTGCAGTGCTAACCTGGCCTCCTTCAACAGCTCAACGTGTCAAAACTAGGGATCTGACCAGTGACCCAGGCCTTGCCACAGAACACTGATTTAACCCTGTAGAAGGAGCAGCAATAGGAGTAGCCACTGAGCTTCCAACCCAGGATATTACAGAAGGAAGCCATGCAAAGACTAACATGTTAGAAAGTTTTCCTATTTTAAATTAATTATTTAGGGGTTCAACAACTGAAACATCTACTTTATAGTAACCTTTAGTATAAATACCTTGAATTCACACAGTGATCAGTTAGAAACCCTCTGAAATTCTGATTTTAAAGGTGATTGTCTTTGGAAGCAATAATAAAACAAGGCCTAGCTTGCCTTATTCTTGAGATTGACTTGGTGAAACAAAAAAGTCTAGAAATGACGTAATTGTTTCTAGCTGTCCCACTTTTTCATAACTATTTTATAATAAATTTATATTTATTAATATAAACAAAGCAATAAGACTAATAAATTTAAAATTCATAATAAATATTTTACATAAATATAAAATACTATATATACTATAGTATATACTATATTATATTGTAATAGCGAAAATCTATACATTCATCAGGAATCATGAATAAATTCTATGGTTTGTACTTAGGTTGGTGATAAAATTTCATGTGGATTAAAACAAAAACAAAACAGAGAAGTAATGCTACACAATGTCTGAACTATCCACAGTTTCTTAGGTCTCCTACACTAAAATAAAAAAAAAAAAAACAGGCACTCTATAGTTGGGGACAGCACATGAGGTTCACATTTGAAGTCAACATGAGTCACGCATATAAACTCACAGTGTCTATATTACTTGGAGCAAACATCCCAAAACGTGTTTAGTAGTTTTGAACTTTGTATCCTGACTTCAAAGAAAAGCTCCATTTGGCACACTTTTAGAAATAAGACACAGCGGGATAAAATTAAGCCTAGAGCGATGTTACATATAAACTAAGTCATCAATATTCCATGTATTTATTTTTCAGCATTGGCCTCCTAAGTCATGACACGGTTTTAGACACACGAGGGTGATTATTTAGATGGAATGCCAAATCATACAGGACAAAAAAAAAAAAATCTTCTGGCAAAATTATTTTGACTTTATATTATCTTGACAAAATATTTGGTATAAACACACAAGAACTTAAAGAAGATGAAATTTTAAAGATAAAATGATAGCTTTCACTCTATCTCAAGCTGTCAGTTGATAGCCTTTGTATTAAGTTAGTTTAAGGGTCGATTAGTGAACAAGGTCATCTGTGGAACTAAACAAGAACATTTTGAAACAGCGGTTAAGTATTACGTACTAATGTAATATATACAGTGCTATGCAAGGGGCTGACCAACACTACGTGAATCAGTGAGAAATCAGGGAGAAACATGCAAA
>NW_003852527.1:631067-632134 GCF_000181295.1 Otolemur garnettii | reverse complement strand
GACACTGATTTTCTTCAGGCTGCAGGAGATCACAAAGGGGGACAGGGAGGAGGAAAGGGGGAGATGTAACTATTATGTTATTGATACCATCTGTTTTTGTCATAACTCCATCTAAGAAAATATTTCTAAAAGCTGGAAAAGTCTAAGTAAAATAATTATTATATGTTATGTTAAACTATGGCAGGGAGAAGTAATATCATTTAGATGAAGTATAAGGAATCTCAAAGGACCATATTAACGGACTGTATCATATAAAATACAAAGTCTTCTACTTGTAAAAAGATACCATGATAAAAAGCTAAGCAATGAACTAGCAAAATTTTCTAAAACAGCAGAGGAAAGATTAATATATATACAATGTATGGCAATATATATATATGTGTGAGGAAAAAGTGATAACATGAAATGCTATATATGAGGACTTTTTCAAATTTGGTAAAGCGTTCACATGATCTATAAGATAACTGCTCCACTGGAATAGATGAATCACCAAATGAAATTAAGTAATAAAAAAGTTCACTACCCAGTGAACAAAATTTTTCAACCACATAAAATTTAAGGCATAAATTAAAACAATAAGGTAACAAAACAATAAATATTATTTAATATTTATTAAAATACTAATGTTACAACAAATGAGGACACAGTAAGGCTGTTACTCTCATGTGCTGCTGATAATTCATACATTGGTGGTGAGGACACTAATTAGCATAAGTCCTTCTGGAAAGCAATTAGTAGTGTATATGAAAAGCTATAAAAAGGTTCACATTATATTTGACCCACACATGTTATTCTTAGCACTCTATATTAAGAAACAATTCTAAATAAAGAAAAACATATAAAGATGTATGATTATTTGATTGTAGGAGAAAGCACCACAGAATAATGAATATAATTGTGTAAACATAAAAATTAAAAATTTTTAATATTTTAATGATGGTTATCACTTAGTAAAAGGATAACAGGATTTTTTTGTTTGTTTTTTTGTTTTTTTTTTGAGATGGAGCCTCAAGCTGTCACCCTAGGTAGAGTGCCATGGTGTCACAGCTCAAAGCAACCTCCAACTC
>NW_003852527.1:627094-630602 GCF_000181295.1 Otolemur garnettii | reverse complement strand
AACAGTACTTATCAGAAAAATACTAGAACAAGACATACCAGAATATTAATGGTGTGTTAATGTGGCAGTATTATGCGTTTCTTCTTACCTCTATTGTTTTTTCCAAATTTCTATTATTTTATACTTTCATTATAGAATAAAACTGAGCATAATGAAATATGTGATTCCCACTGTAATCCCAGCTAATCTGCAGTGTGTAAGAAGCAGAAGAGGAGTGTGTTGCTCACCTCTCGTTCGTCCATATTCAGCCACTGCTTTGGATCTTCCTCGGTAGCCAGGAAGGCTATCAATTCCAAGGCAGTGAGACGAGTCTGACGTCGGGATGAGACAAATATTAAAACAGGCTTGGCCGGAGAATGGCTTCTAATTGCTGTTGAAAAGTTGTGGAAAATGAAATTACAAGCCTTTTAACAATAGAATATAAATTTCAACAGGCTATCACATGGATATATGAAAACCAATGACGCAAAAGACTTAGGTGAATTTTCAGTTTGGTTGTAAAATTTAGTGTTATTCCAGGTACTACAACATGGATCTGGCAGCATATTGCACAAATGATAGGAAAGGAAGTTGAGAGGCCCTCCCGATGACATACTGCCTCAGAAAGAAAAAAGATTTAATCATGTCTGCTCCGAGTTCCATTCTGAAAGAAGAAGAAACTTCAAGGCTGCGAGGCTCTGTTAAGAGCTCTACCTGGACACTGACTTTCAGGCTGAGTCCTACGTTATGCTTCGTAGATGTTTTGCTTGCCTAAGCATCAGGTTCTAGTTCACTAGTCCTGGGGTCTGGTGAGAGAGTCAAGTCCCACAGGGTGAAGAAAAATGCCTAAGATGGTTATGTGAATTAGTTTGATTTAAACATTCCACATTGTATACCAAATCATCACACTGTACCCCATAAATGTATAGTTATGATTTAATAAAAATTAAGTTAAAAGAAAGACAAATGCCCAAGAAAGACCAGAACAACTTCTCTTTATTTTTTTCCTGTTATCAATAGATGGAAACATTAGGAGAGTTTATGATAATAAACAGGCTGAGAGATAAAACCCGATGAACTCTTTCCTTCTGGTTTTCTAAAAACACATGTATGAGGTTTCAAGAGGGAAGATAAGAGAATGTGAAGAGGGCTGAGGAGAACACCACGACTGAGGTAATGCACGTGGTGATCAGCAGAAGACAGGTACTTTGAAACCTCAGTAACAAGGCTGAGGAAATTTGTAAGTCAAATCTTTAAAATTAATTACTTGAAGAGCCGTACAAATCAACTGGCCTCACGAAAGTGAGGTTTCTTTGGTATACATAGGAGACATATCTCTGATAGGATGCTGCAAATACAAAAAATATTTACGTTGATAATAACTCTCTTAAAAGCCAGAGATATTTAAAACATTTATATAAAAAAGTTTAACCTGCTTGTTATTGCTTGGAATGTGAGCTGTAGAATTTGTTTTTATAGGCCGGGAAACAAGGTTTATAATGGAAATGTTGACGTGACCTTGACATTATTTATAACCTAACTGCAAGAAATAAAGCTATCACAAAATCATATTTCTGAACTCAAAGAAATATAGTAATCACTACAGGTATAATAAATACTTTATAAGGTTAGCTGTTGTGCTGATATCGCATCCAAAGAATATAAGTATTTCAGTTATTTACTATTGATGTACATAACACAAAATGCTTCATTTCCATCAATGCTATGCAATCAGTCATTCCTTAGTTATAAGCAATTTCAACATGAATAGTATGAAAAATAAACTCATTTATCTTATATTTCACTCTTTTACCATTTATCAGAATATTATAATGTAAAGGATAAAGCTTTGATAAATCATATTAGAAATATAATGTTTAAAATACACATATTAATACAATATTGGTATCATTTATGCACATAAATATGAATAGATCTCTGTCTCTTTTTTTGAAACTGAACATTTAATGGATTTTTTGCTGCTGCAAGAACAGGTGTGGCTGAACAGCTCATGGCAGATTTATTGTTCATTAGTGATTTTGTACAATGCTTCTGTGGAGGTGTAAATAATCTGAACTGCCAAGATTGGTCTCTAGTTCACAATCAATACTTTGCTTCTGTCATAAGGCTAATTACAGTAGCTAAAAAGTCACCTCACAACTGTCACCTCACAATCAACAGCAGTTCACATTTGAGAATTTATTTTAGAGGTTATTTTTAATTGATACAATAAATATTCCTTATGCAGCCTAAATAAAACATGTTTCAATAAAATAGGAGTGTTATTCTTAAATCTTTCCCGTTTGCCTAATTTGTTAGAAAAGGAAAAATGAAAAACACGACACACAAAAAGAAGCACGTACCAAAGTACTAAAATTTCTAAGTTTTATGGTTTCTCATAAAAATTAAGGTTGTGTGATGTTTTTGACTTGTAATTCCTATTTATCATTTGTTCAAGCTACTGACTACCATAAGAAAACTCTTTAATTGATTAATATTAAGATTAATTTGATCACTTTTTAAATTACGATTTTATCACAAACATCTTATCATTTGTGAAATCTGTCTAATTTTCAGTAGGCTATTTAACATATCTTCCCTAACAGTTGAGATAAATAGCGTTAGATAGCTTTGGGTATTTGTAGAAGTTGGACCAGAAGTTGGATGACTCTTCCAAAGAAACCCAAACCATTTCTTTTTTCTTTTTTTGAGGCAGAGTCTCACTCTGTTGCCTAGGCTAGAGTGCCATGGTCTCAGGCTTGTTCACAGCAACCTCAGAATCCTGGGTTCAAGGGATCCTTCTATCTCACCCGCCTGAGTAGCTGGGACTATAGGTGCTCATCACGATGTCTGGCTAATTTTTCTATTTTTAGTAGAGACAGGGTCTTACTCTTGTTCAGGTTGGTCTTAAACTCCTGAGCTCAAGCAATCCTCCCACCTAGGCCTCCCAGAGCACTAGAATGACAGCTGTGAGCTACTGTGTTCAGCCAAAACCAAACCACTTCACCAAAACCAAATGCACTTGATAGCTACAATAAAAAAATGGTTATCACTTCATTCCAAGAATCTGAAGCTTACCCTGAAATGCAGGTTTGTTCATACTTGCCATACGAGGACAGTAATGTTGACCTGGGAAGCCTTGAATGTGAACTTCCAAGGGAACTGGGCGTACTGATGGTCGGAAGTTGAACAAACCCATCTAGAGTAAATGTGAGAAACCATTTTTAATTTTCATATTTAAGTATATAATGTTATGTTACCTCTTTCATACGGCCACTTAAGTCACAGTACTAAACAATTTACCAGTCTTCTTCATACCTGCTTAATATTGAGCCAGTCAGCAAGGTCTCTGGCATTGGCTAATGCAGTAGACAGTCCAACTATTCTAACAGGCTTTTCTGTGTGTGATGAGATAAAATTTGTTCGAGATACAATGACCTCGAGAACAGGGCCTCTTTCCTCCCCTAGGAAACAGAAACAATAAATGTTAACAAATCTGTTTATTAGTAGATACTGGCTGTTGCAATTA
>NW_003852527.1:615773-626706 GCF_000181295.1 Otolemur garnettii | reverse complement strand
GGGAGGAGGGCATGGGAGGAAATAGAGAGATGTTCTTCAAAGGGTACAAAGTTCCAGGTAGACAGGAAGAGGAAGTTGGTGAGAGCTTGTATAGCAGGGTGACTACAGTTAATAATAATGTATATTTCAAAATTGGTAAATTTCTAACGTCTTCCCACAAAAATTTATAAGTGAAGTGAGATATATTAATTACCTTAATTTAATCACTCCACATATAATACATGTATTAAAATATCACACTGGACCCCATAAATACATGGTGGCCATAAGGTTCGTGTGCATTTTTTGAAACAGACTATTTTAAATTGCATGCGAACATAAACATGGCCATGCCGTACATACAAATATCCTTCAACTAAATATAATATTCATAATTCCTTTTGTAAAAAGTAAGTTTGTAAACTGGCTTTAAATGCAGCAGTACACACCAAGCAGATGAATCTCATCTATGATGAGAATAGTGACTTGCTGAACATAGTTCCTGTTTTGCCAGCTTCTGCTGACTCCATCCCACTTCTCTGGTGTAGTGACAATAAGGTCAGCCTTGGCAATGGACTTCATATCAGGAGTCACATCTCCTGTTAGTTCAATAACTCTGGAGGGAAAGAAAAATAATCCCATAAGATTTTCAAGTAACAAATGACCTAGGAAAGGCAAAAAATATATTACTTTTGAAATAAGACTTTCTAAGGCTTAAAACCTTATTTCCCTTTGATTTCTGAAATTTCTGATCCCCAAACATATATTTCTTAAGAATTCCAAGATGACTTATGGCCATAAAATCAAAGACACATAAATTCAAATCACTGACATATCTAACTTTTTAAGAGTGCCAAACTCTGCTTTAATTAGTTTACAGAATCTCTGTAAATATAATTTTATAAAGTTAAATTCATAACTCCTTGTCCATATGTTAGAATAAACACCTTTTTAATGAGGGAAAGTGCTAATTTATTACTATAAAAGAAGGCATTAAGTGAGAATATTTAAGATTATGTGTAAACGTCATTAAGATTATGCGTAAACATTTCTTAGGTTGGAATTTTCTATAGATTTTTATGGGCAAATTCAGACACATTAGGACATTAACAAGATACACCAGGGCAAATATGTGCCACATCCTTCTGAACAGACGTCAGTCGCATAGTGAGAAAGAGGGAAAGAAAAACCTATTAAGTCTAAAAGAGTTAGGTAATACGTAGAAAAATCTGTAGGCTAACTCCTAATTTTAGCTAGCTACTAAATAATTTCTATATTTGTGTTAGGACAGGGAAAAGGGTAAGACTGGTTCCTCCAAGCATAATGTTTCCAAAACATTTACTTATTTTGATTTTAAAGATTTTTCACAATTTACATATTTTGAATATGTAATGTTTAATGTTGCTTTGTTCAAAAAATATGAAGTGAATAGTTTCTATACTATCCCTATCCTATGGTCATCTAGTTCTAATTCTGAACCAATCATTCTTTATCTGTTTTTAAAACAAAACATAGAATATTTCACTTAATCTTTTAAACACCATCTCTGGAAATTATTCCTTTAGTATACAAAGAAATCTTTTTAAAATAGAGTGATATAATATTCTGCATTGTGGGACAGTACCATCATTGACTTAGTGATACTCTATTGGACATTCAGGTTATCTGTAATTTTCTTACACAACAACAATATCCCAATGAATAACCTGTTCTATATTAACCTTGTTTAGCTATATTAAAATATTAACGAAAAACCAAGTATGTTCTTCAAAGAAGTATTTTTTATAAATAATTAATATACCAAGGGTCTTCTAAGTGGTTTCTGAAGGTTACTTTGAATCGTAAGAACAAAAGAGAGAGATCTTATTTTTATTGTGTTTTAGGATGAAAATATTTTGAAAAAGTTATCTTGTCATGTAAAGTACACACATTAAGTAATTTAAGCAATTTCATTTTTCAGTCTTAACACAATGGATATTGATACCATTTTAATAATAGTTAAATATTTTTAATAAAAGATTATAAGATTATTATAAAATCATCTAACAGTTTTATGCATCTCTTATTTTTTAGTCCTTTTAGACTATTCAAAGCATATCTTTTAATGAAATGTAAGAACTTACTTTTTACCAAGCTTTTCTTCTATTCTAACTTTCCAGTCATCCATTCTTTCACGTACTAGGGCTTTTAGGGGAGCAATATATACTGCCTAAAAAGGGGGGGATAGACAAAAGACACTCTCATGAAAATAGTAACAGCATTTTCAGACAAAAGTAAACTCGAAAAATATTTGTCAGAATATGACAATGTGGTTTTAAAATGCATCTTTTAATAATGAATACTTGAACTTTTTCATTAATGGGAAAAAGTCATTGATTTAAACTACATTTACCCCAAATAAGACAAATATAACACATCATAAACAATCTCTCATAGTATTTGCTAAAAGGCATCAGAGGGATTTTGAAACTATATTATGATACAATGTGAACAAATAAAAAAATTAAGAGTTAATACATGGATGTTACATAGACAAAATCAAACTTCTGATGAAAATGTTTTTCCTAGCACTACGATTAAAGATTTATGAGCTGTGTATAACTCTTTCATAAGAAAGTTATTACTTTTGAAGTTTTAAAGAGAAGTAAACTAGTTGTTTAAATTTTAACGCAGGTTTTATAGAAGAGGAAAGCTATACATTTTAGGTGTTAAAAAATAAATAAAAACTGGTCTTTAATGATCCAAACCTAAACAAGTATTATTCATTAAGAAACTCTTTCCTTTGGCTCAGCGCCTATAGCTCAGCAGCTAGGGTGTCAGCCTTATACACTGGAGCTGGCAGGTTTGAATCCAGCCTGGACCCGCCAAACAACAATGACAACTGTAACCAAAAAAATAGCCAGGCATTGTGATGGGTGCCTCTAGTCCCAGCTAGTTGGGAGGCTGAGGCAAGAGAACCCTTAAACCTAAGAGTTGGAGGTTGCTGTGAGCTGTGAGCAATACAATATTAATTGTATAATATTGTTATATTAATGTATCTTTTTATGGGTATATCAGAGAGATTAAAAAGCAAAAAACTTAAAAGTTAAGCAGGGAAGAAAAGCCATTACTGGAATTCACTATAAAAGAATGTTAAAATATTTTTGAAATCATAAATGACAGGGAAAATAGTCCATAATTCCAAACACAGCATCTCTAAAATATCTCCATTTTGAATCTGAAATGCACAGTACTTTAACAATTTAAATACAAGAAATCCCTAAAGACTACATAAAAAATTGTAAGAATTAATAAATTCAATAAAGGTACAGGATACAAAATCAACATATGACAACCAGTAATGTTTCTATATACGAAACACAATCTAAGACCAAAAAAAGGTCAAGAACATGGTCTCATTTTTAATAGTATCTAAAAGAATTGAATATTTCGGAATAAATTCATGACTTGTGTGTAACCTTTTCACGAAAAAAAGATACTAATTTTGAAGTTTTGAAGAGAAATAAATATACTATTAAATCTTATACTATTAAATCTTAAATATACTATTAAATCTTAAGACTTTATGGAAGATGACAGTTATACATTTGAAATGTTAAAAAATAAATAAAAACAATAGAAAATTTAACCAAGGATGTGAAAAATATGTACCCTGAAAACTATAAAACATTGATGAAACTGTAAGTGACACAAATAAATGAAAAGATATCCATGTTTGTGAATTGGAGTGATCGATATTGTTGAATGTTCACACCACCCAAAGTAACCTGTAGTTTCAGGTTGTAACCTGAATGTAACCTCTATGTAGAATGTAACCCAATGTAACCGCTATCAAAATCCCAATGGCATTTTTGACAGAAATAGAAAAAAAAAATCCTAAAATTCATGTGGATCCACAAAAGACTCTGGAGAGCCAAAGCAGTCTCGAGAAAGAAGATCAATTATAGGTGCCACATTTGCTGGTGTCAAATTATGTTTCAAAGCTGCTATCATAATCAAGAGACTGTGGCAGTCCAGCCCTGGCGTAAGAAGAGGCCCACAGATAACTGGAACAGGACAGAGAGCCCCAAATCAACCCACACATAGAGGTCAACCAATCCTTGACAAGAAACGAAGAATATATGTAATGAGGAAAAGACAGGCTTTCCATAAATGGTGTTGGGCAAATTTGATAATGAAACTGGACCCTTGGCCTTACACCATGTACAAAAATCAACATGGAGTAGAAGGAAAATAATGCAAGTAGAGAGTATAACAAACTAAAAAGCTGCCATACATCAAAGAAAACAAAGTAAAGGGACAATCTATTACAGTGGGAGAAAGTATTGCAAACTATATACGTATAATAACCCCCACCCCCCACCAGCCAATCAGTGGTTTTGCTTTCTGAGGTTTTGCTTTCTGAGGGCCCCCACAGTCAAATGAGGCCCAAAAATATTAAATGGAAAATTCCAGAATTACATATAATTTACATTCCTCAATTATAAATTGTGTGTGCTTTGGAGTAACTTGACAAAATCTTGCACTGTCCTGCCCCGTCCCACCCAGAATATCAATCATCCTTTTGTCCAGTGTCTCCACTAGATACCCCGGCCCCTCAGTTACTTAGCAGCTAGTAGCCCTTATCAACCTGTCATAATATTACAGGGTTTGTGTTCAAGTAACTCTTATGCTACATAACAATGTTCCCAAAGAGCTAAAGAGTACTGATGCTGGTAATTCTAACTTGCTGTAAAGTGTTTCCTTTAAGTCAGTGGTTGTCAACCTTCCTAATGCTGTGACCCTTTAATACAGTTCCTCATGTTGTGGTGACCCCCAACTATAAAATTATTTTTGTTGCTACTTCATAACGGTAATTTTGCTACTGTTATGAAATGTAATGTAAATATCTGATATGCGGGATGTATTTTCATTGGTCGCAATCCACAGGTTGAGAACCACTGCTTTAAGTGAAAAGGTGAATGTTCTTGACTTGACAGAGAAAAAAACCATGTGCTGAGGTTGCTAACTACAGTAAGAACAAATCTTCTCTCCACGAAATTAATAAAATAATAAAGGAAAAATGATCATGTAGGAAAAATAACACTTCTGTGTTAGTTTTGCTGTCATACCTCAAACTGCAGAAATATGATAAGTACTCAGTTAAGATAAAAAAGGCGTTAAATTTGTGGGTAGAAGACACGAACCAAAATGTGCTCTATTTTTTCATCTTTAATAAACTTTTACTGAATTATACATGAATGTAATATTTCTTGTTTTACTTTTTATTTTATTTTAAACTGACATAAAAATTGTACATACTTATGGGGTATGCACTGATGTTTTGATATACATATTGCATAATAATCAGATCAAGGCAATTAGCATATTCATTATCTCAAACATTTAACATTTCTTTGTTTGGGGTATATACACTATTGTCCTAGCTATTTGAAACCATATGATATGTTATTGTTAACTATTCCCACCCTACAGTGGTATAGAATACTAGAACTTATTCTTCCCATGTAGCTATAATTTTGTATCCTATATTATAACAAAGCTTTAACAATCTCTTACTCCCCCATCCAAACTGTGTTCAATATTATCTATGTTTTCAGGCACCCACTAGGGTCAACTCAAAATATATAGGAAACACATACAACTCCAGAGCAAAAATCTCATATAATTCAAATAAAAATGGGCCAAGGATATGAATAGATTATTTTTTTTCCAAAGAAAACATACTGATGGGCAGCAGGTGTATGGAAAGGCGGTCAGCATCACTACTCATCAGGGAAATGCAAATCAAAATAAAATGAGATATCACCTTAACACTGCTACGAGGGCTATTGCAAAATTCCAACAGATAGCTGAGTGCAGCGGCAAATGCTTACAGTCTCCCTTGGAGAGAATATGGAAAAGGAAACTGTTGCACACCATGTATGGGGATGTAAATGGTATCGTTGTTAAGGATACAGTACAGAAGTTCTTAAAAATTTAAACATGGGACTATCCAACAATTCCACTTCTGGGTATATTCAAAGGAAATGAGATCAGTTTCTTGTGCCTTTATTTATTTAAAGACAGAGTCTTACTTTGTTGCACCTAGTAGAGTGCCATTTTGTCACAGCTCACAGCAACCTCCAAGCTCTTGGGCTTAGGTGATTCTCTTGCCTCAGCCTCCCAAGTAGCTGGGACTACAGGTGCCTGCCACAACGCCTGGCTATTTTTTGGTTGCAGTTTGGCTGGGGCTGGGTTTGAACCCACCACCCTTGGTATATGGGGCTGGTGCCCTACTCACTGAGCCACAGGCCCGCCTGAGATAAGTTTCTTGAAGAGATATCTGCACTCTCATTTTTTAAAAACTGCAGCATTATTCAGAATACCTAAAATCTGGAAACAATCTAGAGTTTCAGATGGATGAGTGGACAAGTTTTGGTACACACACACGCACACACACAACAAACTATTATTCAGCTTTAAATAAAGGAAGGTGGGGGATGCTATGCTAAGCTAAATAAGCCAGACATGGAGAGAGAACTACTGCAGGATTGTACTTATATGTAGAACCTAAAGAAGTCACGTTTACAGATGCAAAGAGGAGACTGGTGGTTATGGGGGGTAGAAATAGGGGGTACAGGGGATATTGGCCAAAGGGCATGAAGTTTCTTTTACATAAATAGATCTATATATCGCATGGTAATTAATACTACTGCAATGTATACTTGGAATTAACTAAGAGAATTGATCTTAAATGTTTTTACCACATTTAAGGTAACTATCAGAAGTGATGGATGCATTAATTAGCTTGGCTGTAGTAATCATTTGAAAGGTCCAGATAGAACAAAACATCACATTGCATACCTTAAATATATACAATATTTATTTTAAAATGAAGTATAATAATAATGGAAAATAATTTGAAAAATTAAAATATTACGTTTCAAGAAAGCTTGAATAACAATACTGTGGCTATTTGGAGAAAACGAGAATAAAGGAAACCTCTATATTTTCTCCATATAACCAAACTGTGTTTATTAAAGTACTAATATTTCTTCCATACCCAAAAGGTTTGATTATGAGTTTTATATACTTTATAGCTTTGCCTATCAATTAGGTATCTCATAATGAAACTACTTATTAATAGTAGATATATTACAATGAGAAAAGGCCATGTGAGTACCACTATGTACACTAGAAATTCATCTAGAGGACTATAAAGTTGAGGTGAATTTCCTTGCAGTAAATTATTCTACTACAGGCACATCTTGTTTGTGTTTTGTTTGCTTCACTGTGCTTTGAAGATATGCAATACTGTGATTTTCTTTTTACAAATTGAAGGTTTGTGGCAACCCCGCATGAAACAAGTCCATCACTGCCATTTTTCCAAAAAGCACGTGTTCACTTCCAGTCTCTATGTTGCATATTGGTGATTCCTGCAATATTACAAACATCTTCTTCATTATTACACCTGTTATGGTGATCTGAGATCAGTGATGGTTGATGTTACTATTGTGATTGTTTCGGGGTGCTATGAACCACATCCACGAGATGGTCAACTTAATTGACAAACGT
The DNA here is from genome assembly GCF_000181295.1 of Otolemur garnettii. Classification (NCBI taxonomy): domain Eukaryota; kingdom Metazoa; phylum Chordata; class Mammalia; order Primates; family Galagidae; genus Otolemur; species Otolemur garnettii. Next base: position 619,170 of record NW_003852527.1, on the reverse strand, counting down.
TGTGTGTGTTCTAACTGTTCCACAGACCAGCTGTTCCTCCATCTCCTCATCTCACTCCCTCTCCTTGGAACTCGTGACTCCGTGAGACACAACAATATTGAAATTAAGCCAATTAATAATTATAGTGGCCTCAAAGTGTTCAATAAGAGGGAGCCACATGTCCTTTACTTTAAATCAAAAGTTAGAAATGGTTAAGCTTAGTGAGGAGGGCCTGTGAAAAGCTGAGACAGGCCAGAATTAGTCAAGTTGTGAATGCAAAAAGGAAAGTTCCTAACAGAAATTAAAACTGCTACACCAGTGAAGACAAGAATGGTTAAGAGAGCAAAACAAGTTTATTGCTGACTGGAGAAAGTTTGAGGGGACTGGTGAGAAGATCAAATGACATTCCCTTTAGCCAAAGCCTAATGCAGGGCAAGGCCCTAACTCTTTTCAATTCTATGAAGACGCAGAGAGATTAGAAAGATGCAGAAGAAAAATACGAAGCTAGCATAGGTTGGTTTATGAAGTTTAAGAAAAGACTTCCATACTGTAGAAGTTCAGGGAGGTAAAGCTGCCTTGATGGAGAAGCTGCAGCAAATTATCCAGAAGATCCAGCTAAAATAACTGATGGAAGTATCTACACTAAACAACAGATTTTCAGTGTATATGAAACAGTGTATATGAAACAATGGAATAAGACTCCATCTATGACTTTCAAAGCTAGAGAGGAGAAGTGAATGCCTGGCTTCAAAGCTTCAAATAACAGGCTGACTCTCTGTGTGAGGCTAATGCAGCTGGAGACTTTTAACTTGAAACCAATGTTCACGTGCCATTCTGAAAATGACAGGGCCCTTAAGAATCATGCTAAATCTACTCCGTGCTCCAAAATGGAACAACAAGCCTTGGATGGCAGCACATCTATTTATAGCACAGTTTGCAGCATATTTTAAGTCCACTGTTGAGACCTACTTCTCAGAAAAAAAAGATTGTTTTCATAGTATTACAGCTCATTGACAATGCATCTGGCTGCTCCAGAGCTCTGATGGAGATGTAAAGGGGATTGATGTTGTTTTCATGTCTGCTAAAATAACATGCATTCAGCAGCCCATGAGGTAAGAAGTAATTTCAACTCTGATGTCTAAGAAATACATTTCATAAAGCTATACCTGTCATAGATCATGATTCCACTGAGATCTTGGCAAACTCAATTAAAAACCTTCTAGAAATGATTCATTGTTCTAGATTCCATGAAGAACACTCATGATTCATGGGAAGAGTACAAAATATCAACATTAACAAGAGTTTAGAATAAGTTGTTTCTAACCTTTATGGATAACTTTGAGGAGTTCCCTACTTTAGTAGAGGAAGTAACTACAGATGTGGTAGAAATAGCAAGAGAATCAGAATTACAAGTAAAGCCTGAAGTTGGGACTGAATTACTACAATCTCATCATAAAACTTGCTTAATGGATGAGAAATTGTTTCTCACAAATGAGCAAAGAGAATGGCTTCTTGAGATAGAATCTACCCATGGTGAAGATGCTGTGAACACTCTTGAAATAATAAAGGATTTGGAAGGTCACATAACCTGAGTTGATAAAGCTGCAGCAGGGTTTGAGAGGATCAACTCTAATTTTGAAAGTTCTACTGTGGGTTAAATGCTCTCAGACAGCATTGCCTGCTGCAAAGAAATGTTTCAGGAAAGGAAGAGTCAATCAACGTGGCAAACTTCGTTGTTCTTATTTTAAGAAATTTTCACCACATCCTCAACCTTCAGTAATCACCACCTAATTAGTAGCCACAAACATTGATTTAACACCCTCTACCAGCAAAAAGGTTTCTATTTGCTGAAAGCTCAGATGATTGTTATAATTCCTCAGCAATGAAGTGTTTTTAAATTACATTGCTTTTTTAGACATAATGGTATTGCAAACTTAATACTATATAATTTACAGTATAGTATAAACACAATTCTTATATGCATTGGGAAACCAAAAAATTTATGAATGGTTTAATTGCAAAATTCACTGTATTGTGGTGGTCTGGAATAGAACCCATAATATCTCCAAAGCATGCGTGGACTGATCTGGTTGGACCCTGGATAATTCACTGAGAGAGTGACAAATCTACCCACTGGGATCTGCCAGTATATTTAGAACTGGCTATTTTACAGATTATGAACTATCTTTTCTAACTGAATATAAGCATATGATTCTTTCAACAGACCTTTGAAGTAGGGTACTTGTTGAAGACTCTGAAAATGGCTAATTCAGCTGCAACAGTTTTTCCTGATCCAGTGGGTGCTCCAAGCAGGACATTACAGTCTGTATGATAGAGTGTATGAAATATTTGTGTCTGCACAGGGTTAAAGTGGCTGAAGTTGTACAAGGCTTCATATGCTTTACATCCCAAAGCTGTGATTGGCAAAGGCTGCAGATCCAGTAATTCTGAAAAGATACAACATGTACTGCTAAATAATAACTGAAAAACATGCACAATAGTGAATATAGTATTTTAAAGAATAAACTATAACAATCCTAATTCCTTAGAGGGGAAAAGAACTTAACATAAATTGCTGTACACCAGAGACAGATCTCTTTTTCCCCCCATGTCACCACATTTATCATGTTGACATCCTGGACCTTCTTCTGGGGGAGTTCTCTATAAACCTACGATAATGCTATCTGTCTTTCCTATCAGGAAAGTAACTTGAATAATAAGCGTATGAAAGTATGCATGTTATAGAACAAAAAATCAATCCCAATTTGTAGAAAAATGAAAACCATTTGCGAACTTCAGTGCTGGAATGGTTGGTAACAAGTCATTAGTTTTATTCACTAAACCGGAGTAGATGAATGAGCTGTTGCTATAACCAATGGAAACTGAAATGAACTTATGATAATTCTAGGAAAACACTTAGGTGGGAGCTTTAAAGCAGATCATGACTAAGTAAAGAAACTGCCCTGGAGAAAACCTAGAAAGAGACTAGATTTAGTTATTGCTCATTTTGTGAACTGAAGGTCCAGGGGATTAGAAAACATAAATGATTTAGAGAGGCCGTTACACACATCCTTAAGTGCCCGATAGACCTTGGGTGTCCCATAACACAGAAAGGTATCAGTTAAAAAACGAGAGGCACTTCACTCTCAAAATTATTTCACAGAAAATGATTCTACTCATTTGAAAATTGAGAAGAAAAAACAAATAAACAAAAATAAAACCAGTAAGGGGACACAGTGGTACCCTGAGTTGGATCTTCACAGTACTGTTTCAAATGGAAGGCAAACAAATTTTCTTTTTAAAATTTGTTTAAAAGTCAAAACGCTAATTTGTAAAATTATCCTTGCCAAAGTGCTCAGCTCTGTAACACAGGTAACTGAGAGCTAACTGCATATATTCTACACCAGATTATAACCTC
>NW_003852527.1:612338-615753 GCF_000181295.1 Otolemur garnettii | reverse complement strand
AATTCACTGAGAGAGTGACAAATCTACCCACTGGGATCTGCCAGTATATTTAGAACTGGCTATTTTACAGATTATGAACTATCTTTTCTAACTGAATATAAGCATATGATTCTTTCAACAGACCTTTGAAGTAGGGTACTTGTTGAAGACTCTGAAAATGGCTAATTCAGCTGCAACAGTTTTTCCTGATCCAGTGGGTGCTCCAAGCAGGACATTACAGTCTGTATGATAGAGTGTATGAAATATTTGTGTCTGCACAGGGTTAAAGTGGCTGAAGTTGTACAAGGCTTCATATGCTTTACATCCCAAAGCTGTGATTGGCAAAGGCTGCAGATCCAGTAATTCTGAAAAGATACAACATGTACTGCTAAATAATAACTGAAAAACATGCACAATAGTGAATATAGTATTTTAAAGAATAAACTATAACAATCCTAATTCCTTAGAGGGGAAAAGAACTTAACATAAATTGCTGTACACCAGAGACAGATCTCTTTTTCCCCCCATGTCACCACATTTATCATGTTGACATCCTGGACCTTCTTCTGGGGGAGTTCTCTATAAACCTACGATAATGCTATCTGTCTTTCCTATCAGGAAAGTAACTTGAATAATAAGCGTATGAAAGTATGCATGTTATAGAACAAAAAATCAATCCCAATTTGTAGAAAAATGAAAACCATTTGCGAACTTCAGTGCTGGAATGGTTGGTAACAAGTCATTAGTTTTATTCACTAAACCGGAGTAGATGAATGAGCTGTTGCTATAACCAATGGAAACTGAAATGAACTTATGATAATTCTAGGAAAACACTTAGGTGGGAGCTTTAAAGCAGATCATGACTAAGTAAAGAAACTGCCCTGGAGAAAACCTAGAAAGAGACTAGATTTAGTTATTGCTCATTTTGTGAACTGAAGGTCCAGGGGATTAGAAAACATAAATGATTTAGAGAGGCCGTTACACACATCCTTAAGTGCCCGATAGACCTTGGGTGTCCCATAACACAGAAAGGTATCAGTTAAAAAACGAGAGGCACTTCACTCTCAAAATTATTTCACAGAAAATGATTCTACTCATTTGAAAATTGAGAAGAAAAAACAAATAAACAAAAATAAAACCAGTAAGGGGACACAGTGGTACCCTGAGTTGGATCTTCACAGTACTGTTTCAAATGGAAGGCAAACAAATTTTCTTTTTAAAATTTGTTTAAAAGTCAAAACGCTAATTTGTAAAATTATCCTTGCCAAAGTGCTCAGCTCTGTAACACAGGTAACTGAGAGCTAACTGCATATATTCTACACCAGATTATAACCTCTTACATCTTCTATAGCACTGAAAATCAAGAGAGGTGAGGAGACATTTCAGGTTAAGGCTTGCAATGCTAGTCATAAAGCTGATACATATTCTTAATAACATTTAAAAAATACCATTGTGCATATTTATTGATAATGTTTAATTAAGATGCTTTATTTCAGTGAAAGATAAAGATTTTTCTTGGCTGATTTGGACTCAGCAGTGTGCCTATATACACTTTGAACCAAATAAACCCAGGAATCATTGAGGTTATTTTATGCATTTCTAATATCATTTGGGATGTCATGGTGATGCACTTATTGCTTTTTAAAATGTAGTCAGAAATCAGCTAATTATATAAATTGGGTGATATGTGCTTGGTCACTTGGCAGAGAAATGATTAAATGAACATTAAAATATTAATATAATGCTAATGCATGCATGTTAAAATCAAGGGCTGTAGTCAAAGAAACCTTCCAGTGTTGTTTGAAACACATATTTTAAATTAAAGTCCCCCAAGTTTTTTCCATATTTTACCATGAGATTCTAAATATCACCTACAGGCCCATTGGATGAAAGACCAGAAAGCTCCTGTTCAATGAGCAGATCACTAGATACCACAATCTCCTGATTTTTCTATGTTGACAAGCCTTTTATCTGTGCTCTGCCAAGATACCAAAGTGGAGTTACGCTGCAGTACGCAGTCTCACTCTTTAGGATAAGCTAAGATAATGAACAAGGGACACATTTAATAAAATTGGCAAAGTTTGGAGTCACATTAAGTCCTCCTTTCACTTCTTTCACTTCCCAAGGGACTACCAAATACTAATTTCATCAAAAATAGTCAGAACTACATTTTTATTCTAGTGAAAAAAAGAACTTGTTGTTGGAGGAATTATATGGCAAAAATTTAACTTTATTTTCCTATCCCAAGGGACTACCAAATACTAATTTCATTAAAAATAGTCAGAACTACATTTTTATTCTATTAAAAAAAAAGAACTTGTTGTTAAAGGAATTATATGGGAAAAAGTTAACTTTTATTTTCCTATGAAGTTATTAATGTCTTTTTAACTCAATACTCACAAATTATGTATTCCCAAAGAGAAAAAATAAACTTAATATACTGATAATAGATTACCTTTGGGATATTTTTAAAATAGAATATTTGAGGGAGCATTTATATCATTATAAGCATGTATTCATGAAATTTGCTTCCGTAAGTCAGAATAAAAAGGTAGTCACTCTTATGATCATAGTAAATGAAGTTTTGCAAGGTATGACAAAGAAAAATTCTGTTACATGATACTGCAGATTACTACATCTCTTTACATGTTGGTGTAGAGGAATAAAACTAATGTAAAAAGTATACTTTATCGGGCGGTGCCTGTGGCTGAAAGGAGTAGGGCGCTGGCCCCATATACAGAAGGTGGCAGGTTCAAACCCGGCCCCGGCCACAAACTACAAAAAATAAAAATATAAAAAGGTACATTTTATCTGCAGAAAACAAATTGACAGTATATAGAAATCTATTCTGCAGTGCTATCATGACATGACTTCCTAATATTATAAAAATATTATGGTGTAGAAACACAAAAGATGGGGAAGAACACCCAAACTCACGAGTATGTTAATTAACATACTAGAAATAAGTTTAAATAAATTGAAATAAAAGTTTTACAGAGAGCTCAGATTAAATGATAAATGACACTTGCTAGGAAACAGGGAGAAATTATCATGTCTAGACATAAAAATGGAGATGAAGGCATACTGATACAGAAACAGTGAGTATCATGCTTATCAGAACTACTGGAATTGGACTAGGCTTAGTTTAATGCTTTTGGAACTCAAATAAAAATTAAGCCCCCCCTCTTAAAGCTCTACAAAATGTATACATGCATTTAACTTTGAAAATTCTTTTCTCAAAATATTGGCAAATAAAATAAATTATGATTCACCTGAACCAATTTTAAAGCACAGATACTTTTTGACATTCATTAAACCTACAAAGATCCAAATTAGCATTCAATATGTTACCTGTATGGGGAGGGTGTCTCTCTGGTAGAATCAGATGTTGAAAGTTGATAATACATACAGCCTCAGCTCCTAACCATCTATCGGA
>NW_003852527.1:560109-612311 GCF_000181295.1 Otolemur garnettii | reverse complement strand
ACTAACATAAAGGTCTTTTTAGTTTATTGTTAAGACAGTGTATACATAAAATAGACTAAAAATACATTATACTGAATTTCTAAGTAGCTGAGATACTCATGTACTTCAGAGTATCTCTTGCGAGTAGTAGTCTTCTAAGGATATCTGATATAAAAGAAGGTAACGTTTTATACTTACATTATTCACATATGCGTATCATCATGTATTAACAGAGCACCAATTTAATTCATTATCAGAATTTCCCAGGTATTACTCAATTACTTAACTTCATGATTTTTATTATAACCAATTACCATACTACTTACTTTCCATTTTTCTTTTAGTTCTATCAGTACCTTAAGCAGAACACCAGAATCACTTGGCATAAATAGAAGGAAACCAGGAAGACAAACACAATGAACACAAACATTGGTATAAAATTCTGCTGCTGCCCACCCGAGACGCTCAGCCTGAAGCTTGCTTTCTCTTTGATAGAAAGAGAAATTACAAATGAGGCATCAGTTAAGAAACAGCATCAGTTTGAGTCTTTATTTTGTGATTCATAGAGAATTTTAGAAGAAATGTTCTTTTCACCATGTGATTCAGTACTCTTTATAGAGTATTGTTACATGTGTGCATGTTAAAACCTAAAATTAGTATTTATTCTACATATTTGACATATTCCATGCCTCTGGACTTTATGTCTTAAACTACGGTGAAGATTTTACAGTCACATGTAGCTTAACAGCAGGGATACATTCTGTAAAACATGTTGCTAGTGATTTCCTCATGGCAGGAAACATGGAGAACATCATAGAGTATATTTACACAAATCTGCCTAAACGGCACAGCCTCTTACACACTGAGGTAATAACAGCTTCGCCTACTGCCCCTAAACTACAGACCTGTATAGCATGTTACTATACTGAATACCTTAGCAGTTGTAACCTGATGGTAAGTATTAACATTTGTATATCTAAACATAGAAAAGTACAGTAAAAATACAGTATTATAACCTTAAGGGACCACTGTTGTAGTAAGGTGATGAGTCACTGACTGTAAGGCCTCCATGCAGCACATGACTGGTAATTGAGTTTCTTACTAAAATCAACAGGGTAACATTTAATCACTGTGCTCTTTTAAAACCAAATGGAAATGTAAAACATAAGAAATAAAGCTCTAGTGGTACTATAAAATTATAAACATGTAAAGTAAAAACAGATATTATTAGTATATATTTTATCTCAGCAAAATAATAAGGTCAGGATATATTCATATATATATACTTGCCTGTTTTTTTAGAGCTAGAAAATACTCTGAATGATAAATGTGATCATTTGTAGGATCTTCTACCCAAATCCACCAGGGTTCCCCCACTGTTCCATGCACCTAGAAGAAAAATATTATCCTAGTACTACGTATATTACAATTCAAGTAAGGTTTGTGTACACAGCACCCATTCATCTCTCTCTAACAGCTTCAATGATATATAATTTTCATTACAAAGTTAACTTGCCTTTGCATCTACAATCTCTATAACATAGTAACTGGTACAAAGATAGAGCTTAAAAAATGTGGATTGAATAAGAAGCAGATCCAGAGTAGATCCTTATAATATGTGTGTGTGGGTGCATATTTATAAGATAACATCTAAGGTACTGGAGGAAGAAAGAAGAAGAAGGAATAAAAATAGAAATGTGGGACTGAGGGAGAACATTTTGAAGGAGGACTATGTATGGCACTAAATGTTGCATTGAAATAAATCTGTTTACTATGGCAACCCATCAGGCACTGAAAAGCATTAAGGAAGTAGTCTCAGAAGGAAAGGAACTGGTCACTAGGAGGAAAACAGAGAATACTTTTTCTACAAATTTAATGATTGAGAAAATGAGAGAATGATAGTTTCAAAGAGATGATTTTAAAATGGCTCTTTCAGCATGGAGAATCTTGAATTCTTTGTAAAGACAAAGACAAAATGACAAAGTTGGTAGACATGCCAAAAATGAAGATAACAAAAAAGTGAAAGAAGACTGAACTAAAATGGCAAAGTTTCTATGGAGTTGTATCCACGAATCTTTTGTTGTTTGTTGAAAAGTCAAGGTTGCATATGTGTTACGATGGAATTCTATTGGTTGACATATTATTAATATACCACATTTTTCTTGAGGAACAGAATAAATATTGCCATAGTATTTTAAATAAATCATAAATATGTATATTCTTTTTAGGGGATTTTCTATATGCCTTGAGACAGATATCAGGAGGTACAGTTGAATCTACAGTACAGACATTTTTGTTTAACCTAGATACAGGCAATTTCTGCTTCTACCTGATCATTCCAAGTGAAATCAGGGTAGATGGTGAGTGTTACGCGGAGGACAGTCCGTGTGATGGGCTGAATAGATGCTTCCATTGTGACGGAAGGAATCTGATGAACACATTGTTTGACCTTCAGTCCAATATTCACATGATGCAAAATGTGACCTGCAAGAAAAATATCACATAGAAGAAACGCGTCGAGACAGAAAAAGTCATATAATCTGACTTGTAAATGGGATCTCAGAGAAGGTGATTTTATTGCTTGTTTTATGATTTGCTTTGTAGAATAGCTGACATTCTTGACCTGGCATGTTTGAATATTTTGTAATAGTTAACTAGAATTAGCAATTCATAGCTCTAAATACCAGCATCAAGGTTTCTTTAGCTATTAATAGGATTCTTAAAATTACTGAAACTCAATAGTGTTGAAATTCCTATAAACTGACCCACTTCTCTCTGAGTTGGTTTCTGACACAGTACAAAATATTAGTATTTTTATTTAGTATTATTAGCCATTTATTCAGGGTCTATTTCAGAACCTTATAACCATGGTGGAAAATGCTTCAGTAATCAAATGCACCTCATCCATCCACCTCCACTTCCAGAAAATATAAAAAATAAAATATGCTCAATCTAGCACAAAATTAACCACTTACATATATTTTCATAAATAATCAGACTGTGGAACACAAATGTTTATGGAGGTGCTGACAGGGGAGTTCCTAAAAAAAATGTTACATTTACTACTCTAGTCTGAACAATTAAGTGGGAATAGATTATATTTTATAGTATCAATATTTTCTATATCTCGTGGTTCTTTAAAACAGAATTTTTTAAAAGAGTATACTATTAATAAATTAAAATTTGCTTATCTAAATTTGAACTAAAGTTGATCTTCCTTATCTTGATAAAATCTTTACATATATTTCCCTGATATAAAAACCTTGGCCTTTCCTTATTAATAATGTCTCTTTGTCTCTATTGATACTTCCCTGTCTATCCTGTTTTAGACGTATTCTTTCTCAACAAATAAAATAACTATTTCAGCCTCTTTCACATCTTTGGGCTTGTTGCCAGCAGTAATCTGCCCTCCTATTTCTCTTTGGCTTGACTCCCTTCATATATGATGCCTATCCCATTTCAAATTGAAATATTGTCTAATTAATGCATTACATATTTGTTCAATAAAGTGTTAAGCTATGTGAAAAATTACGTAGGAATAACTTTTCAATATTATATTAATAAATATAATACTCCAAATGCTCTGTGCACACTGATACCAACTGAGTTTAAAGATGTGTAAGTATACAGCGAGTCTCATTTAGAAACTCTGGAAAAATTCTGAGCTTAATGATCATATAATTTTTTTTGCTATAATACTGCTAATCTACATAATAAGAGACTTTGAAACGCATCAATGAATGATTCTCAGAATCTGTAGCTAAGATTCTATATGCAAGATAGTAAATGTAAGGATTTGACAATATAAACTCCAGTTTAATAGCTAATTCTGTCAAGTAACTGTAGTATTTAGAGATATTTTTGCTTCAGCTTAGAAAACTGAAAAATATATTTTTATAAATATGGTGAAAATTTATCTTGAATAATGTAAAAATTCACAATACTTTTCTTTTGCATCTAGTAATATATTTTATTTGCACAGAACTCATTCAAACATTTTTGTTTCTTTCTTACCTATTTCATCTTTTCTCATGTCTTTCAGCTTATCCACAGTAAGGTTTTTTTCTTCCAATCTTGTTAGGATGTGTGGTGGTAGAACTGAAAATTGTCTCAAAGGACTTGCCCAACCCCAGAGCCTCTTGTCGATGATTTTACTAAGATTCAGTAGTCTGTAGGTCATGGTAGGCCAACGTTTCCTCAGAGCAATTTCAAAGAGCGCACGGACAATTCTAGCTGCATTCTGACGAGGAGATTGATGGTTAGATCCAATGTACTTTTAAGTGTGTAAATTTATTATTCAAACTCAGTCTCAAAAGAAGTGCAAGACACATCCTTGAATTGTAGGGCAATGTCTTTTCTCCTATACCCTAATTCTTCCTATGATTTCTACATTTGAACAGTTACATCTTATATATGTGAATGTTCTTACTTAAGTCTCGGAGAGTAGCCTATTTCCAAGTTTTTAGGAAACTTTATACTAATACCCTTTAAATAGGAATGAAGTAAGAGGAGACAAAAGGCAGGGAAAGTATTCAGGAGGCTGTTGAATATACCAAGATGTCCTTGGGTATATACTGGAATGATTAGATTTATGAGGCTATTTAAAGATGAAGTTAGGAAGACTTTGGATCCAGTCAAGGAGAAAAATTAGTGAGGAAGGATGAGAAAGAAATACTGATGTATGTGGCTACTCATATTAAAGGATCCTTATAAACCACCAATCATTGCTCACTTGCTTTGAATACATTATCTCATTTAATCTTTCAAAAAAACTACATTTAAAACTTGTATTGATACTATTATTTTATAGATAAAGGTAATAGGGTTTAGAAAGGTTAAAAATTTGACTTAACACATAGCTAGTTGGTGTCACTGCATCTACTCAAAGCCAGGTCTGAATGACTCCAAATTTAACTCTTAGATTCTAATCTCAGTGGTTGAACTTCATGAAGCCGCCCACCCGTTTTTTTTTTTTTTTTTTTTTTACAACTCTGTAGCTAGTTCTCATTTATTTTACCTCCTTTTCTCTATCACTAACTTTGTAGGTTGTTTTACTGAAGATTGATTTTAAATATCATGAACTTAGAGACATCTTCCAGTATCTAATGACATTTGTATTTGAAAATGTGGAGTGTTAAATCTGGTCAAAATCATAAAAAGAGGTCTTAGAAAGTAAATTTCAAGTGACAAACAATCCAGCCTAAAATTATGAGTTCACAAAAGACCAGAGGAGTTAAGGGCTTTGGTTTTACCCTGTTATAGAAAATCTGCATTTTGTCTTTTGACAAGTTTGACTATTTCAGTGTTAGAAACCTAAGAACAAAATGGTAGCTAGAAGTCTGAGGATAGTTCTGAAATACAATACAAATGACAGACTGGGTCTTATTAAGGCTCAGAGAATGATAAAATTTTGGTTCCTGAATCTATTAAATAGGTTTCCTACCTCATTCCCACTAGTTCTTTACAAAATTATCAGGCTAATTTTCCCACCTGTCTTTAAAATTATGTTATTTTTATATTTCAACCTATACTTTTCCCCTAAATACTATCAGAAGTTAGAGGAGAAATCCCATACAACAAGGTATAAACAGAACATTTTAGTCTGTAATGATATAAATCAGTGGGAATAATGATGAAGGTCTGTAACATGTACAATTCAGAGAAGCTAAACACAGGCCTTTAAAATAAAATCCTAGAATATTTGAGCTAAGAGAAAAAAGTTTAAGAAATACACAATGAAATATCATTTTATAGAGCTGAGAGTGCTTGTTTAATTACTGATGACTTAAACTTAAAATACAATAAACTCAGTTATAATTTATCTAATTCATTCAAGAGTGGTAAATCCATAATAGCTATTTAAGAAAAATCAGGAATGCTCTGAGATCTCTCTAATCTGAGGTTGACTTCCTGAATACCAATCATGAAGAAAATATAAGTTTAATATTCTAAAGTTATTTCTTATGTCAGTCTCTTAAAATATCTTCACAATCTTGAATCAAGCAGAAATGTGGCCACAGTATTTATCCAGAATCCAATAAAGCTTTACCTTTTATTTAAATAATTAACTATTTGAATATAAAACTGTTAGAAAATATAAAATGACATAACATTATTTTTCAGAAAAACAGATAAAACAGAGGAAGCTAGAAGTGATTTCTGTAGAGAGTAGAGAATCTAGATATATATAAATATACATATTTTTTACTACATCTGCATTAACTTTATGTAATTCATGAAATTATCACCTGGCCTCTGGGTTATGTTGATTAAATTGCTACACTCATTCCACTTGTTTACCAATATATCTTGGTTCGTGTTTGCACATGGATCATGTTTACAGCTATTTCAAAGCACTCCTGAGTATTCACCACTGTTAAAAATGATTTATTTAACCCAAATATATTTTTTCTAAGTTTTAAATCTTTATGAAATTACAAATATAAGATAATAGCTGAATACTTGCCATAAGCTTAAGCTTTAATTTCTCCTTAATTTAAAAAGGGCATTACTCAATGAAAAATAACGAAATGGGTATTTTTGATAGGCAAAGAATACATTTTTTAGAAACCATGTCTGGAAGGAAAACCTATCATTTGAAAAATAAATAAGACAAAAACCTCTACTATACCTCACATGAGGGCTTTAATACAAAAAGATGAACACCTGAACATTTTATGAGCGTGATATTTTTTAAAGAGATAAACTAAAAGAGCTGTAGTTTAGGGAATAATTTACTTTCCATCCTTAATTTTTAAGTATTAACAGTATAGAGAAAAGATACTTTTTTTTTTAATTAGAGACTCATCACATTGAACATATGTTATAGGAATACTTACTAAGCTTTATTTAATGATAAGAAATTGTTATTTCAAATATGTGGTGAAAACAACGAAAGTTCCACAATTTTTCTTTATACTTGAAATACTTTTCTATCATTGCCCCTTGTAAGTAAAAGAGACTACATCACCTAAAGTAGAAAAAACTCAGATATTGATATTTTAGAACTCCGTAATGTAAACAACAGCAACATGAAAAAGAAGCCAAATCAACACCAAATCTGGCCCCCAACTCCTGCTTTGTGAGTAAGGATTACATAAAAGATGTATAAATGAGCAGAACTAGTTCTAAGATAAAATGGGAGCTGGGTAGCATGCCACAATCAATGCATTCACTGGAGAGCATTCGTCAATTCCTCAGTCGCTAAAGATAAACAACGATGAGGCAAGTCTTACCTGGGCAACGTACGCAGAATCCGATATAAGGGAGAAACTGTCCATTTCTCCTCGGCTGATGTAAGTCTGAAGTAAGATGTTTATTTTCCCGTAACTATTCTCTACACCTCCAGGAGTAGAGAGTTCACAGAAATTGCTTAATAAGGCCTCTAACTCCTCTATTTCCTCTTCTCTGACCTAAAAGAGCCAATGTTTTTATAGGAATATTTGGGCTGATTTATTAGATTTTTTTACATTGACATTATACTACATTGCACGTTTTTAAGAGTTTCCATTTACTATACTTTGACATTTTTCTTTTGTATAGCTAAATAATAGTAAGTTTTCAAAAGGTAGCTAATGAAATACAATATGAAACTATCTTGAGGCTGATACATTTACATTTTATTATTCATCACTGATATTAAAGTTGCCATTGACATATAAAAATTTGATACACCATAAAAATTAAATCTTCTGCCCTCGCCACCCTTCAATTGATGAGATTTCATTTTTTATTTGACCAGAGTGAAACCTCTGCCCAACTGTATTAGGGAAAACTTGAATTATCTTGAAATGCATTCATTACTGTCATATACTTTTATATAGTATAACACATTCATAGCTTAAAGCTGTGAAGTACTATGATTCAAAGTATTAAAGTTTTCACTGCTAATAAGATTAAATTATAATACTGGTAGAGACATATTCATCTTTAAGTTTGAATCATGCATGTACTTTATATTTCATTCAGTAAACCTTATATTGCAAATAAACTAAAATATACATACTACATTCTTCATTAGTTTTGCTTCTCTAAAACCTACTTGAATTACTTGATTTGGGTTACAGAGCAAAGAATGATTGCTCTGTTGGGTATGACATATTATCATAATCTGGAATGTGGTTATTATTGATAAATAAATTATGGGGCCAATACAAGTACCATATGTTTCAAGAATAACAATTAATTACAAGTTTTTATGAATAAATAAGTGCATATATATTAAAATCATTTGACTCAAACCTCAAGAAACCTTACCTTGATTTGATTAAATTCTTCAGCTTTGGAGACTATAGCAAAGATATCACCTTCTGTTTTGTGAGCATCAAAGAGTTCATTAAAAGTCTACCAAAGTAAGAGTTATATTTGATGAAAATAGAATGTCAAGCCAAATATTTTAAATTAAAAACATGACTATAAGTCACACATTCTTAATGAACATTTGAGCCCTAGACCACGTAGAGTTATTTTCTCCGTGATATAGTATTCCAAATAATTGCTTTATAAATTATCATCAAATTTATCAAGGATTGAAAATCATTCCTAAGACATAATTATTTAAAGAAGACCTTTAAAAACAAAAAGATCAATCAAATCAGTTAATGAAATCTACTTTAGATATCTAAAAAAATATTCATCATAACATTCAGGTCTTTGCTAGTATTCAGCCTGGACATGTGGAAATCTGCCAACTCTAAGTTGATTGTATATTAATATCATATAATCAGAGGGGAAATACTTGAAAATATGTAATCTGAAAATTCTCATACTATTACTCATGACAGCATACAGAAAATCAGAAAACCAGGATGAAGAAAATCAGTCAAAGGCCACACAGAATGAAGAGAGGCTAAAAAAAACAGAAGGGCCAGAGATGCCGAGAAAGAAGTGCCAGCGGGTTTAGAACGTGGCCTGGCAGCCACAGACCAGCACGTGGACAAATGAGAGAAGCTATCTGGATAAAACAAGAGGATGTGAGTAGGGGATGGAGAGAATGAAAATCAAGGGGAAATGTACTGGCATAAGGAACCACCAGATCATAGTTGTGACATAATATATATGAATATATAGTAAAAGATTTTGAAGAACCCTAAATGTAATACAAACAGACAGTTCACTGGGGAGAAGTTAGTTAGCATGTGAAAGTGTTTTCTGAAGCCTGTTATGTGTATAAGCAAATGTTAAAAAGTACAAAACCTAGATTTCATATAGGCCAGGGTTTTCATACTTTTTTTTTTTTTGTAGAGACAGTCTCACTTTATCACCCACAGTAGAGTACTGTGGCGTCACACAGCTCACAGCAACCTCAAACTCCTGGGCTTAGGCGATTCTCCTGCCTCAGCCTCCTGAGTAGCTGGGACTATAGGCGCCCACTACAACACCTGGCTATTTTTTTGTTGTTGTTGCAGTTTGGCCGGAGCTGGGTTTGAACCCACCACCATCGGTAAATGGGACCGGTGCCCAACTCATGCTTTTAAATAAGTCTCATTTGAATGGCTTATTTTACTTTTTCCATTTTAAAAACAAATTTTTATTGTTTTTAATTTTTTTCAATTTTAAGTGTAAAAAATAAAAACATAAGAAAAATGTTTAAATTTTAGGTGTTTAAATGTTTACATTTAAAGTGTAAAAATTCACCTTAACCCATGTCAAGTCTTCCCACATATTAAAACATGTAAATAAATACATGTGAAGACATGCACATACTTTTAACATGTAGACATTACAGTTAGATGTAAGATGTGGCCCATCTTACACAGAACTACACTGAAAGGCATGCACATACTTTTAACATGTAGACATTACAGTTAGATGTAAGATGTGGCCCATCTTACACAGAACTACACTGAAAGGCAATGAGCAAGCCTACATTGAGTGGTCAAAATCACCCTTGAAAGTCCTTTAAATTGCCCATATGGTACAGCTAAACTGACCTGCTAATTTTAATAATTTATTTAACTCTTCTTTAGTCAGTATTTCTTAATAACATGCAATTAATTTTCAACCTTTAATCAAGGACGTCATTATGCCATTGCCTCCTACTTAAAATCATTTAGGCATTCATTCCACAGGCCTTACCGATATTCTTCGATTACTTTAGGTCTAGGCCCATCTATTGCTTGGGATATAATCTTGCTCAGGACGGCAAGAGGGTTTTTACTATTTTAGTCATACTGTTTCTTTGCTTTACTGAAGGTATATTGTTGAATTCATCTAAGTTTAGTGCATTTTGTTCTTTTCGTTGCTTTTGTTATTTTGCATTAATAATATATTTTGAAGTCCAGTATTTGTATCTAAAAATAAACATATTAATGTATTTGTTCTGCTGAGTATACTACCTCAATGGTGTTGTATTTAATGTAGTAATGGCTGGCGGTTCTACCCAAATCAGTTGAGGAAAAATATCCAGTTCGCTCCTCGAAACGAATCATCTGAGCTTTGTCCAGCTTTCGTCCAACTTCAATGACCAACTGTTCTCGGTGCTTTCTCAAAGTTGGGTCAATCTACAGAAAAAAACACCCGAACAATTAAATGTTTCTTTAGAGAATCATCACTTGCAAATATGTATCTATGGAAATGAAATTTTTTTCCTGATTTTTTGATTTTTAAAGTATAATTTTGAAAATACATTTTTATACATTTATGAAAAACTAGATAAGATCTTATTCGATTAAATAAAGGAAGCTTTATAAACACATTAAAATGATCACTCTGCATATGCTCTCAGATACCAATATTTTAGAATGTAAAATTCTTAGATGGTCTTGTAATCTTTAAGATTAAGATTAGAAATCAGATGTGAGAAAAAATGCCTTCTGTTTGGCATCTATGGCTCAAAGGAGTAGGGTGACAGCCCCATATGCAGGAGGTGGCAGGTTCAAACCCAGTCCTGGCTGCAAAAAAAAAAAGAAGCCTTCTTTCTTATATACTAAAATAAATAGGGAATTTAAGTTATCAAACCATATTCCTGCTTTATCAGTTATGTGGGGAAGTGACAGTAAGATTTTTACTGCCAAAATAAAAATACATAAAAATAAAATACAAAGTTATCCTTTCAAAAGTAGATTTCTACTGTTCTAACAGTTTTCCTGAGTATTCCCTATGATGAGAGAATCCATATTACCTATAATATAGAAGCAAAGAGTAAAATAAAGTTGACAATAAATTTTGGTATAGTTTTGAAATATTACATCCAGTTTTTTCTAAGCAGAAATTATACTATTTAACACAAGATATTAACAAACATTCTTGTTGTTATAATGTGTGTATATATAAATATGTGTATATACACATGCACACCCACACATGCTCACCAGTCAAGTTCTGAAAACCATTCTCTGCTTATTGGCAGTAAAGTGAAATATGACCTTTAATGGAAAGTGGGAGAAATACACAACTACTTTAGAAATCAATTAATGTGTTAACATTCCTATCACTTGTCCTAACTTAGATCTTTATGATAGCTTATTCATGTACAAAATACAGCCAAAATAAATTTTAAAAATGATAAAAGTGAGGCAAGTGGAAATCAGCTCAGATAAGTAAAATGTCAAGAGTCTTATCAGCAAATGCAAAAAGTCTTAAATATTCACTACAAGTGATAGAATGTATGTATCAGTTTCATTGTATGAAAACATACTTATGTATTGCTACAGCATTATAGTATGTTAAATTACTTATCTATGTTAGTTCCGAAGAGCTTTGTGTTGAATAATAAAGTCAAAACTCATTAAGTAAACAAACAAACAAAAAAAGACCTTGAAGTGTGAAAGTTGTAAAATTATATATCTTGGAAGGTCTTTATACTGGAAATAACACAGCAATGAACTTTTAATATTAACCTAACCCTGGAAAATCAATGGATGGGTTTATCTTGTTCCAAGATTTGAGATGGTTTACTCAAATTGAAAATACATGCTCTATTTTGTTTTTCTTAACCCTGAAAATTTTCAGCATATCTTCATAGCACCACTGACTATTCTCACAATGCACATGTTTGTAATGAGAATAACTTGTGCCATGTTCTTAAAATGTTACAGGTTATAATGGTCATATACCTTATAGCAGAGAACTGTGCCCGCAAAATAAGATACTCATTTGAAGATTAGCACATATTTCAACTAAGAAGAAGAAAGGGAATTGAATCTCATTTAGAGTAAATCTAAGTATGAAAAGAGAATGATTTCAGATTAACAGCTTGAGAACTATAAGCTACTGCTGCTTTTCTTAATTTTCACACCTAACCTTACGTTTCAGTTTTCCTCTGGTAAAAAAAAATCTATTGCATACGGAAAGGAAAAATGAAAGAATTTTTTTATGAAGAGTGACAATTCCTTTGGCAATTCATTGATATGTACATTTTGTACATATATATGAACTAAGTTATGAGTAAATGAAGGAAAACCATAATTTTGAGTTAAATTTAACTTCTTTACAAATTTTCCGTTAACATTAGTGAATATCCATACGGTGATAGAAATGCTTTCATTACACTATAATTGGATTTTATCTGTAATCAGGAAGCATTTATAGTTTTTAAAACAGAGTTCTGAAGACAAGATGTCACAGAACCTTATGCCACATGGACCACACAACTGTAAAGTTTATGAGAAAAGCTTCCGTCCCACCCACCTAATTGTCATTCTATACATATGTACTGAGTAACAGAACCAACTGCAGCCCCAGACTGTTAAGATAATAATTCAGTGTTACCTTTTAATTTCAGAATAGGATTTAGAAGGGACTTGACGAGAGGAACAGGCTGTATATAACCTAAGCCTACGCAAAAATCCTTATGTCTCATTTATTCTAACATTAAATTTATCATAATTTTAAAAAATCACAGCAAACTATTAGTATCACATGGAAATATACCTGAATAATAAATTAATAATAATACAGAATTAACTTAGTAGTATCAGTGGGAAAAGATTTAAGTAAGCAAAGTAATTACAGGAGTCCATTATTTTTTGAAAGAGTAAAGCTGTTTTTCTTTTGATGAGGCAAGAGTAGTAAACAAATATTTATCCTCGTATCACGAAAGAATCACAGAACTCAAAAGAAGGTTTGACTATTTCTTCCTAAGAGAGTTTTCTACCTGATAAGCTTTGTGACTGATGCCGTACACTAATGGATTTGCTCTCATCCGTACATAAAGGTAAGTGTAACTGATCCACTTCACTGCTTCTTCCACATTAGTAACCGTTCCCAGAGCAATCTGCAAATCAAAAATATGACAAAAATTAAAGTAATGCATTAAAGCTGCACATAAATATTACATCCAAGACCACTTTGTCAGAAGTGAACTTTTAAAATTCTATCATTATGTGGTATTTAAAAGAAGGGAAGTACAATTAATGGACACAACTCTTTACCAATTAATTAAAAATCAGTCTTGCCTCATTTAATCAGGAATAACACATCAGAAATGCTATCTTCCTAAAGTGAACTTAATATCATGGCATTTGATTATTTTCCCTAAATGGAGTTTAATTCCACATAACATTAAGAACATTTTTGGCATAAATTATTTTTTTTTCTTATTTAGTTTCCACTTTATTGTAATTTCATGTTTTTTGTGACCACACAACTGGAAAATTTAAATGTAAGTGCACTAGACTAAAAACAATAAAATACTGCTAATTCTATCCTTCTTTATCTGAATTCCAGATACCGTCATCACAAAAACCAGAGACCATAATATTAGGTTTTACCTCTAAAAATACCCATTTGTAAAATTGCCAATATGAATTCAGTGGAAAATGCATTCACTTACACATAAAATCAAAGCAGATTATATTGGGATTTATACATATTAACAACACCTATACTTTAGCAAACTCATCTATGATAAGAACAGAGGTGGGTTTTTATTTTTCACTGGTAAACTTAAATAACCAATGGGGAAAAAACAGATATACATGTGAAGCATAATAAACACTGGATAATTCTTTAGATCATATTTTGAAGGGATTTATAATTTTTAATATAGCATCTTAACGTAGTTTTGTAATATATTAATTAAATGAAAGCAAAGGTTAATAATTTAAAAGCACAATAGCATAAAAGATCTGTAAAGAAAAAAAATTACCAGACAATGATATTGACATAGAACTTCAGCAAAAAGTGTCCTTAAAAACATATTTCCTTAGCTGCTGAGTCTATAAACAGTAATTGTACTTTTACCTAAGGTGCTCATGTTATTTTAAAATTTTGCCCAAGTTGTGAAACTTTATAGTTGTGTATTTTTTCCTGAGTCCTTAGTTTAAAAATCTTTTTACATCCTAATTATTTTAATCAAAGGAGGAGTGATACTTTTTCCCTAAATTATTAAATTTTAGGAGGAAAAAGAGAAACAAAACACCTTTCATTTAAGAACTAATATTGAAGAAGGTTAAAATCTTCATGCCTCATTCCTACATTATAATCTTTAGTTCTGTATCACATTTTGTGAAGGACATGAATGCTTACCTGTCTTTAGTTAGCTGAAGATAGAACAGTATATTACATTCATTAAAATATTACACTATTTGATATTAAAAAAGAGAAACGACTAAAAGTAAAAATACAATATGGGACCCCGACTACTTAATTTAAAATTTACACTAATTTATTTACAAATGGCTAAGCCACCCACAGTGTAGGTAAATACAGAAATTTAATATAAATTGTAAGGCTTTGCACAAAACGAAGAGTAGTAAGAACTAAAATTGAGACAATGAAGAGCTGTGTAACAATTCCTAAAGATTTACAGGGAGGACAGTTAAACATTTTCTGGTTAGCTTAGGTGAATGAAACTAGTTTCATAATATGGCTAGGAATCTGACAGTCTCCCTCATTTGTGATTCTATTATTTGACAGTCAAAAATCACGACACACGACCTATATTCCCTTATAACTTTATGAATATTATTTTAAAATAATGAACTATTTTCCTCATAACTTCATAGTATCTTAAAATAATATTACACAACTCCTAAGAGTACAAAAGTTTATAAAGAATAAAACAAGCTTGCTATTATTTTCAGAGTCATACTTCTTAAATGAACATTAATGATTAACTATTTCTACTAATGATAAAATTAGGAAAGATGGAAATAAGTGTCAAAGATTGAATCAAGTAAAGCAAATTTTCTGAATGTTCCGCAAAGGAAGAGACTAAGACTAACCAGAAAAATAAATGTTATTTACTAAGGGTCACCGTATCGTGAGACTAATACTTGAATGCCACCTAGTGACAAAAATAAAAATTTACTTGTAAATATTTGCTGTCACCTAGTGGCTACTTTTACAGAGGCCTTTTCTAAAACATGTATTTTTTCCCCCCATGGGATCTCTTTGAAATTTATTTATTCATCTCAATAATCAGTAATAAGCTTGTACTATGTAAAGCACAATGGACAGAATAACAAATAGAGAATGGCCCCTGGTCTCAGAAGTTCCCTAGTGATGGAAGTGACATATGTAACTAAGGTGACATATTTGGACCACGATCCACAGCACCTAAGACATAATGTACATTCGAAAATGCTTTTCGATGAAAACATCAAATGTGAAACTTATAAAAGTGGCATTAGTATACAGTGGGACACAGCTTTCTGCTCTGTTAATTAAAAGGAAAATAAAACCTGCCCCAAATTTGGTAATTTACAAATAGGACTCAAGTATCACTTCATATTTAATTAATTAATTAATAATTATTTTTGAGACAGTGTCATTATGTTGCCCTCCCTAGAGTGCTGTGGCATCACAGCTCACAGCAACCTCAAACCCTTGGGCTTAAGTGATTCTCTTGCCTCAGCCTCCCAAGTAGCTGGGACTACCGGTGCTACCACAATGCCCGGCTATTTTTTGTTGCACTTGTCATTGTTGTTTAGCTGGCTGGGCTGGGTTTGAGCCCGCCAGCCTCAGTGTATGCGGCTGGAGCCATAACCACTGTGCTATGTGTACTGAGCCTAATTCACCTATTTAGATAATATTAGTCTTTTAACATTAACTATGTGAGGTTTTTTTATCTTTAAAAACTAGTTGAAATCATGCAAAATTAAATAAGCAAATTTTATAATCATCGTGAATATATATGTGTGCATATGTACACACACAACTTTAGTATTCAACTAAAGTTCCAGTGCTGGTAAAAGCATAAATGGAAGTATCAGAAACTGCTAAGTGATGCTACAATTTATTGCATACCAACTTAGCACAGACATTTAATAAATTTTCATAGCATTCCAGTGATAAGATCCCTATTTTATAAATGAAAAAAATAATGATTTAGGTGGAGTGGAATAATAGCCTATTAAGGGAAGAAGACCTTTGTTGGAGAATAACTAGAGACTGAGTGGGAAGGTTGGTCGGACTCTGGAGGACTTAAACCCACGGATCAAGTCTTCCTGCAACATCCTGTAGAGACAGGGGGTATAAGGTTGCGGAAAGGTTAACATGAAGTAGGCACTACAGGGGATTAGCACACAGTAGGTCCCAAGTAATGTTTTATGATCAAAGTTTCATAAGCCTCAAACATTGTTCACTGTTTCTCTCAGTGTAAAACTAAGTGGCTTTATACAGGGATGGAACTTATGACCTTTCGGAATTAGGATTATGCACTCAGCTACATAAAGCTTCAATCAGCAATGATGCCTCATAAATGTTTGCATTAAAATTACTACTTAATATAATAATTTCTCCAGTTCCTCTAAACTAATGGTCAGAACTGATGTTCATGAAATCAAAGATATTAACAGAGGCAATATTCCTAATCTAGCATGACCTTGATGGTCATAATTGTTACTGTAGAGCCTTACAAAGATTTTGGGAATCTAAAAACTTAAAAATCCATTACTTTAAGAACACAGCACATATTCATTTTATAAACTAATTTCACACTAGATTTCCACAGATCACTGAATTTAATTTCACATTCCACTGTGATTTAAGGGCATTTGTTTTCCTTAAGTTCCAGGATAATTTAACTTTAGTAGGGAGGTATTCTAGTAGATCAAAATACGAGAAAGCTTAACAATGGCTATACTCACTACCTTGCCTGAAATTTCAAAATATATATTTTTGTAATGAATTCCATTTATATCACTAACTGGGATTAGGTTCATAGCTGATATTTCTGAAAATGACATATCCACTAAGGCTTCATAAATATGTGATGAATTGATGGCCCATAATTTATTTCTAATTTCTCAGGGCTTGATCAAATAGTTTAGTATGTTTATTATCCCTAAGACAAAGAGCTCCTTGAGGACAAGAGCGGTATTGTACTCACTGTGTGTCTTCTGCATAAAGTCAACACCTTATGTTTATCACTTACAAGAAGGCCAACAAGGACATTAATTAGAAGTTTAGTAAGCCACAGACTTCTATGACATGTTTAATTTTTTTTTTTTAACTGCGTAAAAGAACCTTGATTTTTATTGTGAGTCGGAGGAATTATAGCTACCACTTTGAAAATGTTTAGTCTGGGTCTTGGAATAATTCGAATAGTAAGTTTTAATACAGGGAAATGTATTCACCTATAATGTATTACGTTGTTTTCAAAATAACAGATGAGTACACTATAATGAAAAGACCAGGTCTTGAGTTAAATAGACTTGAGTTTAAATATTAGTTTCAAAAATTATAACCTAGTGACTTAGGGTCAGTCCCATATCTGAGGACAATATCTCCTTAGCAGAAGCACTGAGAGATTCAGAGAATGTACATGGAGCATCCAGCAGTGTCATCAGCACAACTGTTCCTCAGTCACTACTATTATTTATTACCATTTTAAAACAATAGATTTTATTCCATTATAGATATTGTTGATCCGAAACCTAAATATTTAAACCTTACAATCACAACAGGCAATGAGGATTAAAATTAAGCTGTAATAATATTTTCTGTGGAGTCAAAATTTATTTCATCTTCTAATTTACTTTTATTTTTACTTTTTAAAAAATTTCAGGTTAGTGTGAGGTTACAAACAACCAGGTTACAATATTTGAGTTTGTTAAGTAGAATCCCTCTTGCAGCTGTGTCCTGCATTGTGCCCCTTAGATGGAAGCAGCCCAAATGCTCTCTCCTCCCCTCTCCCACCTCCCCTGTTTCCCCTTCCCCCAATGTGAATTGAAATGAGTTTTTCCACTGTGTGACCTTGAATTAGACAGTCTATTGGCTTCATATTAGTATTGAGTATACTGGATCCTTGCTTTTCCACTTTTGTGATACTTTACTAAGAAGAATGCATTTCAACTCCATCCAGGTTAATACAAAAGATTAAGTGGTTACAGGCACCATCTTTTTATGGCTAAATAGTATTCCATAGTATATATACCACCGTGTGCTAATCCATTCCTGGGTTGATGGGCATTTAGGCTGTTTCCACATCTTGGTGACTGTAAATTAAGCTGTGACATACAATCTAGTGTAAATGTCTTTATGATAAAAGGATTTTTTTTTCCTCCTGGGTAGATGCCTAGTAATGGAATTGTGGGGTCACATGGGAGGTCTAATTTGAGTTGAGGATTCAGCATACTTCTTTCCAAAGAGGCTGTATTTAGGCACCTTCCATACTTACAAAACTTTATTCAAGATGCATAAAAGATTTAAATCTAAGGCATGAAATGATAAAAGTCCTAGACACAAGTGTGGGAAAAGCTTTTCAGGATTTTGGCCCAGGGACAGATTTTATGAAGAAAACTTCCCTTACAACAACCACAAAAATAAACAAATAGGACTTAATTAAACTGAGAAAAATTATTTGCATGTTACAAATCTGACAAAGGTTTGATAACTAGGATCTATAGAGAACTGAAATTAATCAACAAAAAGAGAGCAAATAATCCCATCTATGATTGGGCAAAAGACATGAACAGAACCTTCGCTGAGGATAACCGATGAATGGCTAACAAAAACAGTTTTTCAGTTTTTAGTAGAGATGGGGTCTTGCTCTTGCTCAGGCTGGCTTTGAACTCCTGATCTCAAGCAATCCACCTGCCTGGGCCTTCCAGAGTGCTAGGATTGTAGGCGTGAGCCACTGTGCCCAGCCCTGAATTTATGCTTCTTAACAGAGGGAAATAAATAGTGAGTATATTTTTCATTCTCTAAAAAGATTTGTAAAACATGAACAGAACACAAGTGAAATTTCTATAAGCTGTTTAAGAAGTATCTGATATAGGACTTATACATAGTAATTAATATTTGATTGTGAATATTTCATTTATTTACTTGTTTAATATTTATATCCTAACTACTTTTAAAATATTACTTGCATCCATTTCAATGATACTAAAGGATACTGAAATAGAAAACTGCTAAATACTAAATCAACGGTTAAAAATGGCAAAAAAAAAATAGTCAAATCTCATTTGTATGTTTTACACATATAGTCTAAATTGTAAGAATGTTTATTTTCGTAACTAGTTAAGATGTATGGTACCTAGGTTTCCAGGGTCTGCTATGTAAATCTTAACAAAAGTCATACAGATTCCCACACACACAATTATCATACTTTCAGTTCCAATCATGTAATCACATGTTGTATGACAGAGTTATTCAAAAGACCTAACAGACATCAAAGAGATTTATAAATCTTATAAAATATTTGTTAAAACTTTATTAAAGTACAATCCAAATGCTGGTTATTATTGGTATTTCTGTTTCCCTCATTTGTACTGTCTTGGTTAGATTTCTGATCTCTAAGCCTCATTTAAAAGTATAGTCTTTTAGCACTGAACTCCTACCAGTTATCATCTGTATTCTATACCGCTCTGAATTAATCAACAATAATGCCATTGAGCCTATTTTGTCTTTATTATATGAGATAAGCTGTATTTCTAAATAGTACAGAATCACAACCCACTCAGGCTTTACTTGACTAGGCCATTCTGAAAGCTGATGATCCTATATCAATCGATCGCTCAGTAGATCTTACCTCTGCATTTAGGTTATCTGCAAGGCTTTCCAGAAACTGACTCTCAATTGGATTTTGTTGAGTGAGCAAAGTGAGGTAATGGCTGAGTTTGTCATGTGTTGTTATAATGATTCCTTCCCCAAATTTGTCAAATTGTGGTCGTCCGGCTCGCCCAAATATCTGCATGACATCTAAAATTCCAAGGTCAACAAAGGAGCCTCTTTTTGCAGCATATATTTGTGTTCCCTAGATGAGGAAAAGTTAATAAAAATTTACATAAACACACACAAATATAATCCCAATGAGCTGAATACTGAAATTAGGCAAATATGACACAATCTCAAAAGTGTACTTTAACTAATCCTTTCATCATCTGTGATAGAGTTAAATTTTCACAATATAAACTAGATTCTTATCAGAGAAAATAATTCTGATTTTATACAAATAACAGTCAAAGTCAATGAAACAGCCAAATCACAATATTTTTCTAAATAAATCAATCCAGAGGTTTTTCTTAAGACACAGAAATCCATGTGCAAAGGAAGGTAAACTCTTACCTTAATAATAACAGCATGAGCAGGAAGATTGACACCCCAGGCTAATGTAGCCGTACAGACTAGGACTTTGATATGCCCATTAGAAAATAAATTTTCAACCAAATTTCGGTCCTGCCGAAGCATCCCTGCATGATGAATGCTAAAGCCATCTGGGAATAATTCTCGTACTTGCTTATTTCTTGACCTTTGCACCTAGTATAGATATCAAAAACAAAACAAAACAAAAAACCCCCACACATTTAATAAGAATTGTTTCCAAGCATTCCTGTTGAACAAGTTTATCAAAGAAAACACAAAATTATTTTTAAGTATCTTCAGTTCCTAATGACTGAAGTCTTAATATATAATGCTACATACGGAATCATAAAAATCATGTCATTTATTTTACAAAATAGTAATACCCAAGAATGACATAAAATTCCAAAGGAATGAGGTGAAAAGCAAGTGTTTCTTCTATCCAGGTGTCCCTTTTCGCAACAAATCAGTTATTACCTGTTTCTTCACCTTCCAAAAATACTCCATTAATTTAAACATAAGTCTCAGTGGCTTCCCAACTCCGCCAGAGTAAACGCCCGAGTTATTACAAAAGCAAAGCCCTACAAAAATCAATTCCACCCCTAGCCTCACTCAGACTGCACACTTTCTCCGAGTACATTTTCCAGCAAATTTACATGCACTTCAAGGCTTTTTCCAGACTCACTGCCTGGAAAACCATCTTCCCTTTTACTGTTATCGCTATGGTCCTCCAGGATCTTCCTCACTGCAATGAGTCAATAAATCCCACTTCACCTACAGCTTTGTTCTTGGTGATCTTCGATAGGAAAGCATTGACCACTTTCCAAAAGTATATAGTAGTTTCCTCTTGTCCAAGGTTTCACTTTCTGCAGTCAACTGTGGTCTAGTAATATTAAATTAAAAATTCCATAAATAAGCAATTCATAGTTTTAAGTGGTACACTGTTCTGAGTAGCATGGTGGCATATTACAGTGTCCCGCTCCATTCACTCAGTACACAAATCATCCCTGTGAGTATATCCACCCTGCAGACACTCCCCATCCATTAGTTACTTAGTAGCCATGGTTATCAGATCAGCCAAATGTTATTGCAGTACTTGTGTTCAAGTAACCTTTATTTTAATTAATAATGGCCCCAAATCACAAAAGTAGTGATGGTGGCAATTTAGATTTGTCAAAGAGAGAAGTCATAAAGTATTTCCTGTAAGTGAAAAGGTAAAAAAGTTCTCAACTTAAGAAAACAAAAATCATATGCTGACATTGCTAAGATTATTTTAAGAATACATCTTACATCCATGTAATTATGAAGAAGGAAAAAGAAATTTATGTTATTTTTTCTGTTATACTTCACATTGCTCAAGTTATGGCCACAGTGCATGGCAAGTGCTTAGTTAAGAAGAAAAACACACTAAACTTGTGGGTAGAACATATGAACAGAAATGTATTCTGAATGGCAGCAATCAGATTGACTACTATCCAAGGTTTCAGAAATCCACTGGGAGTTCTGTATTGTATCCCCTGTGGATAAGGGCGGACTACTGTACTAACCTCACTTCTAGTGTCTACTCTCTGGCCTGGTCTCAGCTCAGATGTGGAATTTAGCACACTGATCTGCAATTTGTGTAAGTACTACAGCAGAAGATATTACAACATTCCCTGAAGACCTATTATACAATAGAGAAAATTTTCTGCAAAATGAAAGACATTAGATCAACACTTAGAAGAAATATTTATATAATCAAATAATTGTGTATGCCCAAATGTGTTTGGGTATCACATTGTGTATTCATTTGCTATTGTTCTGAAAATCTCATTATAAACAACATAAGAGTATCTTTTTAAACATTTTTTTCTATAATTTTGACATAAGGGGCACTAAGGGAGTGAGATTTCAAAGGACTGAGGTTCTAGCCCAGACTTCGCCACAGTGATAATCTCTCAGGTCACTTAATAATTTAAATTTCTAAGTTAAGAATATTTCAACAAATGCTCTAAGAAAACAGAACTCCCTGAAATGTGCTTCAATTACAAAACCAAAAGTAATATTAAATATTAACACACTGTGCCATCTAGTGGTCAGCATTGTAAATAACAACTTACACACAGCCTTTAAGAGTCCAAAACAAAACACCCATATACTTAACAAAAGATTATCTTCTTTAAGTTTCAAGGGAAATATATTCTTATCTTATTCTTGTGCAGTGTGGTCAACCTGTTAGTATTTATTTTTTACATATATTTCATGACTAACTACACTGGATGACACTAACTCAGCCTTCATCTTTTCAGACAAGAGATAATGTTATTGACGATCTAAAGGAGCTCTTAGAAATACAGGATAAAGTCTGTTGTATCTGCTAAGATATAACAAAGCTCCTTCAAAGGCCAAAGATAGAAACAGGGGAAACATTCAAACTGTTCCACTTCTTCAATATTTAAAATCGAACTCTCTGAACTAACAGAGAAATCTAAAAAACATTGCTTTTGAGGATATAATCTGTACAATCCATACTGCTAATAAATTGCTGTTTGATTCAGTTAAAGTACAGGCAGTTCCCAAGATACAAACATCTGACTTATGTATAGCACGCACTTACAAACAAAGGTAGCACAGTATGTCCCCAAGTTACAAATATCCAACTGATGTTGGATTCACAATTACAAATAGAGGCTATTACAGGTAATAGGCAAATGTACCTATTCCAATTTACATACAAATTCAACTTAAGAACAAACCCACAGAACCTACTCATCATAACCTGCGGACTTCCTGCATGCTGTCTGTGGAACCCTTACATTAGAATGTACTGGTGTATTTGTTACAAATGTGGACTCCTCAGTTAGACCCCAGTAGAGGTAGGACATAGTTAGGCCTGCAGTGACAGCAATGATACAGAAAGAAGCTAAACGTAGGTGTATGCAACTGTGATGAAGAATTTTCTTATAGGGGGCAGGTGGCTCCTGGAATGCTCATATACCATCTCCCACTCTCATCAGGTGGGCTCTGCACTCAACCAGCTCTAGTGGCCACCAACTGTGTACACGCCTCTGGTCTTTGAGGAACCAGGAGGCTCTGGAGGTCACTTCTCTTTCATTTCTATTCTTTCACATTCTATGCATGGTTTTTTTTATTGGTTTAGTATAACAATCTTAAAATAAGTCTGTGTTTTTTATGCTTAATTATCTTTGAATCTGAATTTCCCATTTGTGATCTGACCTAGCTTATAATACCAATGAACTGGAATCCCTGAAAACGAGGCCTATGGATGTGTATTTTTTAAAAATCATCATACAGTAAAATGGACCACATTTCCACTTTTGATGTCTACTTCTATGAATTTTAACACAGATACTGATTTGTGTAACAACCATCATAATAAGGATCCCAAACAGTTCTTCTATGCTCACAAATTCCCCTGTGTTATTTCTTTACAGTTAAAAAAACCCTTCCTGACATGATCTCTGGTAACCATTCTTCTGTACTGTACCCCTATAGTTTTATCATTTCAAGAATGTTATATAAATTGAATCAGACAGTATATAAACTTTGAGATTGGTTTCTTTTACCCAGCTTAATACCTCTGAAATTCACCCAAGTTGTTGAGTTACTGATAGTTCATTCCCTTGTATTTGCTGAGCAGTAGTCCATGGTATAAAAGGGCATATAATAAGTTTGTGAATCCCGTCTTCCATTGAAGAACATCTGAGTTGTTTCCAGTTTGGGCAGTTACAAACAGAGCTTCTATGAACATTCACGTACATTTTGTATGTGTGTGGATATGTTTTCATTCCTTTAAAGTAAAAGCCAGGAAGGGGACTGGTGGCTCATATAGTAAATGCAAGTTTAACTTCATAAAAACTGCCAAACTGCCTCCAGTGGCTGTAACACTCTGAGTTTGCGTCAGTAATGTCTGACAATTCACTGCCATCCCAGGCTTGTCAGCACTGATATGTCATTACGTTTATTTTAGCCACTGTAACAGGTGCACAGTGGCACCACATCACGATGCTAATCTCATTTCCTTAGTAGTTAATGATGCTAACCATATTTTCATGTTCTTGTGGGTGTAGTTCCCCAGATCCTCAAGTTACCCTAATGATTAAAGTTTGAAAACCCAATTTTCTTACAGAGGTATACTTACAGTGATATTTTTACCCATCTATGCACAATGCGGTTGTATCATTTGACATTATGAAACTATTTAGTGTAAAGCAACATAATAGTCATTATTGTACCAAATTATTTACACTTCTAAGAAAAGTACCTCTTGACAAATTTATGAAATATGGTAGTGACTAATAGAGAAAAATTCACAGTAAAGAATCAAAGGAGGTCACTTCAAAAAGAGACATGTATCTATCACACACTGGATCCTGGGGATACAAAAAAAATTTAAGACAAAATTTGAGCTTTGGGTAATCTAACTGGTAAGGAAGACAGACTCCTCCTGTACAAATGATTTTGATTAAATATGATGTGTTTATAATACAGGCATGTGGATAAAGCTGAAAGCTTATGATTTATGACATTTATGGCACTGCCATTTATGACAGTGGCATCATGTTTTATTTGCATTTGTATTGCTAGCACCTGGCAGGAGGTCGTCTGCACAGCTATTATTTACTATGTTTCCTAAATGAATGAGTCAGTCTGTGATCTCTCAGTTTCATCAAAGAGGTCTTTACAGAAGACGTGAAAAGTGAGATTAGAAGGACAAGGGACAGACTGCTAAATGGGGAAGGTAAGCAGCAGGACCAGCGAGCACGGAAGGGGTCCAGTGCTTTTGGAGGGAATTTTGTTCAGAGACTGTGGGCCGAATGCAAGAAAATTAAGCTGGAAAGGAGGACTGGGGCCTATACCATCCCCAGCATAGTTAAAATAGGAGCCAACTAAAGTTTCATAAGCAGTGTCATATTCATCGTTTAGAGAGGTAACGTCAAAGTTGTGCTAAGACCACATGAGCAAGTACCGGGCCCCTGCACCAATCTGGCTGAGAAGACAACGGCAGAGGAAACAGAGATTCTGGCACTAAGTGAACATGATGTGGCCACAAGGGAACCAAGACTGGCGACTGTTTAGAAAGAGGGGTGATCGGGACATGGGAGAAAGGAGTTAGAATTCTTTCCAGTTAGTCCTTGCTTTGGTGCACTGAATATATGATGGGGAAAATGGGAAGACGAAAAATAAAAATAACGCTTGTGCCCTAGTCTAGGCGCTTAGAAGTCAGAGCAGATGCTATTTGGGCATGAGTTTGAAAACATCCATCATGAAGACTTTGGCTTTTATTCTGAATAAATGGGAAGCCATTGAAGGTTTCTGAGTGGGAGGGAAACAGGGGAGACTAGTGGAGTAACACTATTATGGATAGAATAGTCAAGGAAAGATGGGGTGGTGACCAGATCAAGTGTAAAACATCTGATATATCTTACCTTGGTTTTTTTAAATAACAAGGGGAAATTAAAATTGCAGAAGTCTAAAAATCAATGAAAACACCATAGTTCATACTCACAGGACACGGTAAAACTGTGCTCTCAGAAAATGTCATACCTGAAAATACTTATATAACTAAATAAGAACACATAAGCATCTAACTCAAGAAGTCACAAAAACATAACATACCAAGAAAGAAGGAGGAATGCCCTAATGAAGTTAAAATGGAATCTGGATAATTTTAAAATGGTGAAATTAAGAAATAAATTCAAATACTCTTATTTCAAAAGAAAAAAACAAACATAAATAGTGGCTATCATTCAGGAGAGCAGGAGTGGACAAACTATATGCCAAGTACCTATTTTTATAAACAAAGTTTTACCAGCAGACGGCATACCAGTTTGTTATATATGACCCATGGCTGCCTTTGAGCTACAACAAGAGAACTTAGGAAATTGTGAAAGAGAGGTATTTCTACAAGTTTAAATATTTATTATCTGGCCTTTATAAGTAAAAGAAGCTGTAGAATAGCACACAGCATAAGACTCAAAACTAGTAACATGAAGAAGGAAATACAGGCAGTCCCCAAACTACAAACATCTGACTTGTGTATAACTTGTACTTACAAATGGAGGCTGTTATAGTAAATCCCCGAGTTACAAACATCGGACTGATACTTGACTCACACTTATGAATGGAGGTCATGACAGGCAATAGGTAAATGTATCTGTTTCAACTTCCATATGAATTCAACTTAAGAACAAACCTACGGAACCTACCTCATTTGTAACCCGGGGACTGCCTCTACCACAACTTAAAATGTAAAAGGAATATACTATAATTTAAAAGAATCAGAAAAGAGTACTTTGTAGAATTCAATACATTCACTTTAAAAATTGTTTGGAATGGGTAATTTTCCAGGAAAATATTGTTAGTATGTGATATAAAATTGTGAAATAAAAATGATGGAAGAAAATTTAAAAGTTATTTAACAGCTAGGCTTTCAAACTTTTTAAAGACAATTAATTCTACTACTATTAAGAGACCCTAGAGAACAGAAACAGAATGCTCAAAATTAATTTTACAGGGCAGTGTAATGGCACTAATATTAAAACCTGACAAAGCAGAAAAATGAATACAGTGGAGAAATCTTTCTTATGAATATTAATGCAAATAAGTAAAGAACTTTGGAAACAGATTTCTTCAATGCTTTAAAAAGTTACATCACCACTAAGTACAATAATCAACTTTAGAATCCAAGGGCATTATACTTATTCATCTACTTAACATTAATACATTGCCTAAGAAGTCAGGAAGAAATAACATAAGATCATGTACAGGCACTGAAATTTGACAAAAGGTTCATTCAGTCCTGATGAGTAAATAAAATTAGATACAAGAAAATAATAAAAGATATAAATATCAGAAAGGATGAGACCAAAGTAATCATGAATTATAGGCAAAATAAACATTTATTTAGAAAATTGAGGACTAACTAGAAACAACTCACTAAAATAACAAAAGAATTCAGAGAGACGGTGGTTTTAAAAATTAGTATTTCAAAACTCTTTTACCATATACATAATAACTTGCTAGAAAATAAAAGTGAAAAAAAATCACATTAATAACTACCATCAAAACCAGGACAGGAGACAGGCAGTATCTATATAAGGAAAGTTTTAAGAAATGCAAGGCTGAGGCAGGCAGATTACTTGACCTCAGGTGTTCAAGACCAGCATGAGCAAGAGTGAGACCCTGGCCATACTAAAAACAGAAAAACTTGCTGGGTGTAGTGGTGCACAGCTAGTAGTCCCAGCTACTTGGGAGGGTAAGGTAAGAGGACTGCTCAAACCCAGGGGTTTGAGGTTACTATGAGGTATGATAAGATAATGCCATGTCACTCTACCCAGGAAGACAGTGAGACTTTGTCTCAAAAAAAAAAAAAAAAAAAAAAAAAAAAAGAAAAGAAAAATGCTGAAGGACCTTCAAGAAATGAAATGATAATCCTTTGCTTTTGAGATGGGAAAACTTGTCTTGGCAAAAATATCATTTCTCATTAACTTAATCTATAAAACCAATGCACTAATTCAACTAAAATATAAATATGATTTCTTGAAAGTTATATTAACACTGAGAGATACAACTGAAAAATAATCAAGGCCTATCTCTACTAGTTATTAGGAATGTTATGAAACAAGCGAATAAAAGTTTGAGACAAAGAACAAACACCATGGTATTGGCATAAAAATAGACACAGATCTATGGAACAGAACAGAGAACCCAGAGATGAAACCAGTCTTGTGTTGCTATCTGATCTTCAATAAAGTCAACAAAAGCAAACACTGGGGAAAAGAATTCCTACTTAATAAATGGTGCTGGGAGAACTGGTTAGCCACGTGTAAAAGACTGAAACTGGACCTACACCTCTCACCACTTACAAAAATTAACTTACAATGGAAAAAAGATTTAAATTTAAGACACCAAACTATTAAAAGTATAGAAGAAAGTATGAGAAACACTCTGAATCTTATCAACTTAGGAAATGAATTTAGAAGACCCCACTGGCGATTGCAGCAACAACAAACATATATAAATGGCACGTGATAAAGTTAAAAAGCTTCTGCACAGCTAAGGACATAATCGACAAAGCAAACTGACACCCTTCAGAATGGGAGAAGATATTTGTATGGAATGAGTCTGACAAAGGTCTAATAACCAGAGTTCTACAAAGAATCCAAGCAAATCAACATAGAAAGATCAAACAACCCCATTAATAACTGGGCAAGAGCCATCATTCCTCATGAGCACAAATGGCCAGCAAACACATCAAAAAATGTTCCTTGTCCCTGATCATGAGAGAAATGCAAATCAAAGCCACTCTGAAGTATCACTCTACCCCAGTGAGAATGGCCCACATCACAAGGTGGCCCACATCACAAAGCAACAGATGCTACAGAAAGGAACACTTTAGGAAGGAGTGAACTTCCTAAACCAGTAGAAACTAGTAGATTAATAACTACAGCCCTTGTGAGAGAAAAACTCCATTAAATTTAAGGAACACTGTTGTTCCTTTCTACACTGTTGTACCTCTATGCACTGTTGGTAGGACTGTAAACTAGTATGGCTTTTATGCAAAGAAGTATGGAGACTCCTCAAAGAACTAAAAGTAGACCTTCCATTTGATCCTGCAATCCCATTACTATGTATCTATCCAGAAGAGAGAAAGTAATTTTACCATTAGGACATTTGCACTCGAACGTTTATGGTCGGTCAATTATTATTGCAACGATGTGAACGCCCATCAACCCATGAAAGGATTAATAAACTGTGGTATACATACATACCAGGGAATACACAAATTACAATCAGCCGCAAAAAGTAGGGAGAGTTTGTATCTTTTGTAATAAACTGGCAGGATCTGGAAAACATTCTCCTAAGTAAAGTGTCACAAGAATGGGAAATCATCCCATATATTCAATACTAAGTTGAAACTAGTAGATTAATAACTACAGGCCCTTGTGAGAGAAAAACTCCACGAAATTTAAGAAGGGGGAAGCGACTCAGGTAAGCTCCCAGCTAACAGGTCCAATGTCTGGGTTAATGGCGCACATCCTGGTGAAGGACACAACTACAACCCAGATGTGACAAATGCAAATACTGTGACCTAATCATATGTACTGTCATGTTAATCTGAAAAGAATTTCTGGTTTTCTAATGTGTTCATGAAGGCTGGAAGGCCCCTATAGGAACAGCTGAGGCTTTTTAACTGCTGATCGCCATCATGTAGCTGGTGCTTAAAGTTCCAGTCCTTATCCCAGACTTCAACTCTTCTAATCTTAACAAATTCCTAGTAAATACCTAATTTCTTGAACAAAATTCTTTTCTATTTAAAATGTACTTGGTTTCTGTTTCCTTTACAAATCCTAACTGATACAATGGGCGTTACTCCAATCCACTCTGAACAGGCAGACAGCAGTTTGCTTGTCTTGATACCTATTGATCTACTACAGTGGCTGGGACTTGCTTACACTCAGTAAATATTTGCAGAGTGACTATCACCAAAATCAATCTGAGTGAGGTTCATGTGTATACAATCAACTCACAATGACCTAGACTAAAGCTAAGCCCCACAACTAATTTCCATGTGCCACTCCTGTTGTGTTAATTAGCACTTTAACTGGGGAGAAGGGAAGAAGCCCCATGTGCTCTGTTCTACGTTGCTGCATCCCTGAAAGGTGTTCTTGGTTTCTACAAGGGCTGCTCTGATTAACAGCTCAGCACAATTTTAGAGAAATGAGTTAGCATTCCAGAGACAGCATCTTGATGAGCCAAAGAAAAATTTCATCTAACATTGCATTTTTAAATTCATTTGGCCATCTTTAAATAAGTGTAAAAATAAAAATGTTTTAAAAATCACACTGCGATATGTATTTTTGATTTTTAAATTGTATCATTACAAATATAGATACCCCTAGGGATTTAAACATTCATTTAATCTGATGTATTTAGAGTGGTTCCCCTACTCAAGTAATTTTCAAATAAGATAGGAACAATATTTCAATCAATAATGCTTTTCTAAAATAGCATGTTTCCTTAACAAGATATATAATTAAATGCTTACAAAATATATCTTAAGGCACATGAACAAAAACTGTCCCAATCAAAATAGTTACATGTAATAACAAAAGAAATAAGGATTAAAATTCCAATGCTACTTATTATGCTCTTTAAAGAGCCTCACTTATTCCATGTGAGTCCCATGAATCCACTGAAATGAACATGTAGGGCATAAGAAGGTCCCTGCTTGGGGCAAAGTGAATCCTACTTTTCAGTACTTGAATTCTGCCCATACAACTTGGCTTTCCAGCAATCTTCTTTTTTTTTTTTAGACAGAGCCTCAAGCTGTCCCCCTGGGTAGAGTGCTGTGGCATCACAGCTCACAGCAACCTCCAACTCCTGGGCTCAAGCGAGTCTCCTGCCTCTGCCTCCCAAGTAGCTGGGACCACAGGCACCAGCCACAATGCCCAGCTATTTTTCGGTTGCAGCTGTCATTGTTGTTCGGCGGGCCTGGACTGGATTCGAACCCGCCGCCTTAGGTGTATGTGTCTGGTGCCTTAGCCGTTTGAGCCACAGGCATGGAGCCCCAGCAATCTTCAATAGGTTCTCACCAAAACATATATTCCTAGCCCTCCAGGCACCTTACATCACAGTGAAAAGAGAATATTCTTATTCTTCCAAATACATCCGGAGTTTTCCTTTGCCCACGTTCTCTGTCTTCTCTGCTCCGCAAGCCCTTTATCTTTATTGCTGCATTGAAACATGAGACCACTGGCTTGAGCTAATCTGCTTCTCTTTTCATTTATTTCTACTAAACTAGTTATTCTTTTCTTATATCATTTACCACTTTTTGCTCTCTCGCACACACTTGCTCTGTCTCTCCCTTTATATGTGTCCGTATAATATGTGTAGATATAAATACATAGATATTTCTAAATCTTCTGTGTCTTAAAAGCCAGAAGCCTGGCCTTGTTCAGTCTTTATCCTTTACAATGGCAGTTGAGACATGCGATTAATTCAGTTAAAAATGTCTTACTAGTTTAGAATTCAGTCTTGTTATATAGTCTAAAATAGCTATTCTTAATAGGTATATAAGGTATAATTGAATTTCTGTCCACTTTGATTTAAAATTCCCCTACTGTTAGATGTATGTGTGGTCTGTATTTTTTTCTTTCATTATAAATAATGTGTTGGAATAAAAATCTTGGTGTATATTAACTCTTTCTTTTGGTCCTTCTTTGGAAAGATTTTCAAGTTTATGATTAGAAAGTTAAAGCCTCTGAAAAAAGCCTTTGCTTTTAAAATATATTATCAAAATGTTTTTAGAAGGATTGAGCTAATCAATACCATAGGAAATCTAGGACTATGCCAAACCTTAAATCATCTTCAGATTTGGATGTTATGTTTACTTTTTGATAATACATTGTGTTTAAGAATATACAGTCTATTAATTTACATAATTTTTTTTTTTTTCTGAGACAGAGTCTCACTATGTCACCTTTGCTAAAGTACCATGGCGTCATAGCTCACAGCAATCTCAAACTCTTGGGCTTAAGTGATTCTCTTGCCTCAGCCCCCCAAGTAGCTAAGACTACAGGCACCCACCACAATGCCCCGCTATTTTTTTGTTGTAGTTGTTAATGTTGTTAGGCAGGCCCTGGGGCGAGTTTCAACCTGCCAGCCCCCATGTATGTGGCTGGTGCCCTAGCTTCTGAGCACAGGCACTGAGCCTTAATTTACATAATTTTAACGAGTAACTTTTTTCTTCCAATGTATTTTCATGCACTTTATTTTCTTTCTTTTCTCATTTACTTACTGGAAATTTCATGTTTTGGTTATTAAATTTAACAAGAGGGTATATAAAGATGTAGATACTAACTTTTCTGTTGTAGCTGCTACTAATATTTGCACAAATGTTTTCACCACTGAATATTATTGAATATTATTTTTTGTGATCCAAGGTTTAATTTTAAATGTTGTCACATCTGCCTTAAGCTGCTAATTTCTTTCTCTTTAAAGCTTACAGGTGACCATTCATGGAGTGTTTACTATGTAACAGGCAAGACACGTAGTATTTTATTTATTACAAAAATCTCAATATATCGACACCACTGCCACTCTGTATGTGATGAAATTGTGGTTTGAGGAAGTTAAAAAGGCTACATTAGAATGTGGGAGCCAAGGTCTAGATTTGCCTAGATCCAAAGCATTTATTCCATAATATATGAGGTTACCTCCCTTTGAAAACAGAAGAGTCATACTTCCAAAAATCCAATTCAGCAATCAGTTATAGCTTTTCTAATTTCCTTCCATTTTATTTAAAAATAGCAATAAACTTATGACATCCTTTCTATGTGGTTGCAGTTGACAGCAAAATTACTGTATTAGCCTCCAGAAAGAAATACACGATAACACATGGCAGGGGAAAGAATAAACTCCCAGAAGATAATCTTTTGTATATATTTAAATTTAAAAAATGAGAAAGGGGCCATTATTCACCCTTGCTATTGTCTTTAGCACATGTTGTTGATTTCAGAAAGAAAAAAATTTGATTTTATTTGACCATTGTGACACTGTTCAAACAAATAAAGAAAGATGTCAATTTCAAGTATCCACTAAATAAATCAAACTGGCATTGATTCCAGTTGTCATTGATATGGGGAAAGGCTAAAGTTGAATCTATGAAAACAGCCAGGGGACTGAAGGAGGATCTAGATGACGAAAGTCATAAAATTATACTTTAAAGTAGCTTGAGAGTACATGTTATTGGGTTCTTCCCAGTGTTGCAATTTTTTAAACAGGTATTTCCAATAACTACATTCATGAGGCTTATTACATAATAGACAATTTTTGTTCAAAAGAAAAAACTTCAATATCACTGATACATGAAAAAGAACTGAACCCACTTCAGTGGCCACAAATCAGGTGAGTAGGAGTGTTCAATCCAGGACTAGAATACTTAAAGCCTGTTAAAAAATGCTATCCCTAAAAGAATATTGATTTAACCGAGATCTCAAGTGAAACAGAATCTGATGATTCTAACTGAAAAATTCATTTATCTTAAAATTAAAATCATAATTAAAAACAATGGCTTAATAAAAATATCAGCATCCCTAATGATCACTTTCTTCTATAAATATAAGTGGCTATTACTCATTTAGGTACACTCAATTTTTCAGAATACAATGGTTTTTAACACAGGAACTTTGTGGGAAAGAATAAAAAAGTAATAAATAATATGCAGGGTAAATCAGGAAATTTTATTTTTTATGTTTTTTTAAATCAGGAATTTTCCATCCTTATTGTTTATTATCCTTTTACCATTTTTATATTTGGTTATTAGTATATATCTTGTAAAATTAGATTTCTATGATCTGACAGATCATAGTAAAGTCTGTTTTTCAGTTTCCAAAATAATTTCATACATCAATTTGTTTCTTATAGTACATCACTATAATAGACATTATTTAGTCCATTATTATTCCATCTGATAGAAGACAAAGTAAGTTTCAGAGATGTTTACATGTCTAACTACAAAGCTTCCAGAGGTGAAGTCCCGACCAGAACTTTTTGTTACTGTGCTCTCTGACTTTGGGCATCATTATTAACCCCAGAGATATTCCCCGGCCCAAGGAAAATCATCCTCAACCTCTACCGCTGTAGCCTGAGCAACTCTTTATCGGACACTTCACTTTCCTTTTCCTATCTCTTTGTTTCAATGCCCACTTGGAAATACAGGTATTTTTTTGTTTGGAGTGACCTTGACATTAAAGATGAGAATGATATGAGAAGTCCCGAGGTGTAATTGTTACTTACTGAAGAGAAAGACTCTTGTGAGTTCTAAGGCATAGAAATAGGGTTATGTTCTCTCTCTCTCTCTCTCTGTGTTTCTCTCTTTTCCTGTCCTATATCCATGCACACAGGCACACGCAAAGGAATTTCTTTCTTTTTTTTTTTTTTAGAGACAGAGTCTCACTTGTTGCCCTCAGTACAGTGCCACAGCTCACAGCAACCTCCAGCTCTTGGGCTTAGGTCATTCTCTAGTCTCAGCCTCCCAAGTAGCTGGGACTATAGGCGCCCACCACAATGCTCCGCTATTTTTTTTATTGTTGTTGCAGTTTGGCCGGGGATGGGGGGACAGGGGGGTTCGAACCTGCCACCCTCGGGTGGCGCCCTACTCACTGAACCACAGGCACTTCCCACAAAGGAATTTCTTAATAGAGTTTTACTACTTACACAAATAAAGTTATATTGTAGTGAATAATACTGTAAAGAAGTGCTATTAAAAATCTAATTTAGTAAGTGAGGAACTAAGAAAGTTACATTAAACGCTTAAGGGTAAAGTGTCACTGTGGCACAGTAGGAATTTAGCTATATAACAAGAGTCATGAGGCTAAATTCCTATGTACTACCATAGCAAATTTACCTTCTAATTTAATTTTAATGTTCTGAGTACTTAATTTCCCATTTTTCAAAAACATAGAAAGAAATATCTCTGACCATCACGATAATAGCTTCTTTGGAATTGCTAGAATGTTAATACCATTCAAGTTCAAAAGGCACTTTGAGAATTAAGAAAAAAACACTATTAGCACTATTATAGAAGAATAATTTTAAATCCTGGAGTTTTGAAAAAATATTCAGAAATATTACCTCATTTTTTGTACTGTAGAGTGGCCTACATTTTAAAATCTCTTTTTAGGGGAAGTGAGGAGTATCATTAGGTTGAAAAATTATTCTTGGATTTTATTAACAACAACAACAAAGACTCACAAAATCCCAGATGGGATTTGACTCATCTGCTTTTAAACAAATAGATGATAGAATAGTGAAAAGGGTAGATTTTGGAGTCAGATTGGCTTAAATCATGGCTCTCCCACTTATTATACAGGAGTCTCTGGGAAAATTATTTACTGTCTCAGTTTCAGTTTCCTTATCTACAAAATAAGGCTAAGAATCTTTACAGGACAATAGAGTGGATCAGATCAAATGAGAAAATTAAAGTGTCTGTCTCAAAAAAAAAAAGTAAAAAAAAGAAAGTAATTTGGGGGTGTCCACTATCAGACAAATACAATATGAAAGGCTGGGAATATAATGGTGAATAGGACAATGTTCCTTGAAGACATGTACTTAATAAATGTGTGTGTAATTCATTCTTGTTAAAAAAAAAAAAAGCTCCAATAACAGTTGGAACAGGATAAAAATCAAATATAATTTAAATTTAAAAAGGCATAATAAAAGTGACGAGATTTTCAAGTCTACTCAGGCATGTTAAAACTTTGCATTTTTCTATGTTATTTCTTTTTTAGCATAGTGATCTACCAATTTGTTTTTGGTGACACTGCCTTAAACAAATATTATTTGAAAAGTCTATATATCATTTCTATATGCTTTGACATATTTCATGCTTCTATATGCTTTGACATATTTCATGCTATATTTGAATTATTTGCATAAATGCCATATCAAGGAACAATAATGGTATAAGCCTAAATTATAGGTTGTTATAAGAATTGAATGATTTATATAAAGCAAGAAAAACAATGCCCAACACTGTTAAATACTCAATAAATGTTAAA
The DNA here is from genome assembly GCF_000181295.1 of Otolemur garnettii. Taxonomy (NCBI): domain Eukaryota; kingdom Metazoa; phylum Chordata; class Mammalia; order Primates; family Galagidae; genus Otolemur; species Otolemur garnettii. The sequence continues at coordinate 576,294 of NW_003852527.1, read as the reverse complement.
CATTATGATAACAATTAAATAATAAACTTGTATTATTTAAAACAGCACAAAGATATAAAACTTCTGTGGTTTTACATCTTTGTGCTTTCTTTTGAATCATTACCTGCATTTAGAATTCTGAAATGTTTTTAAAGTTTTTCCGATAAAATAATCCCAATACTAACTGTTGAAAAACAGCATTTCTTAATTATGAACTAAACAATATTTGCTTTAAGGCAAGTTTCAAAGAAACAACAATCAAAGAATAGTGTCCTGTCTACAAATTGATTATTTAAACACTCCTAATCTAAATTCCCTAATCAAGGCTGAGTGTGGTTCCTTACACCTGTAATCCTAGCGCTTTGGGAGGCTGAGGCAGGTGAATCCCCTGAGTTCAGAAGTTTGAGACCAGCCTGAGCAAAAGCCAGACCCCATCTCTAAAAGAAAAAAAAATAGCTGGGCATTGTGGCAGGTGCCTGTAGTGCCAATTACTTGGGAGGCTGATGCAAGAGGATCATTTGAGCCCAAGGGTTTGTGACTGTTGTAAGCTATGATACCAGGGCACTCTACCAAGGGTAACAAAATGAGACTCTGTCTCAAAAATAATAAAAAAAAAAATTCCCTAACCATATTTTCTTTTTTATATGTTCTACATCTCTGATTTATACAACTTGATTCTCTTTATCATATTAACTTACAGATAATAGAGATTAATTATAGCAACCAAAGAGATTTAATACATAAAATTATGTCTCTCAGAAGAGAGGCCAAATATAGGATTGAGATTTTAGAACAAGAATCAAAAAAAAAAAAACAAAAAAACCCCCAAAAAACAAAAAACAAAAAACAGTAGACCCACAAGCAGAAAAGAATCTCCCTAATAAGAGATTGTAGTTTAACTAGCGAGGCAGTTTAAAAATTGACATTAGGGTTTAAATTAAATTTGGAGAAATAGTAATTTCAAAAGAACCTAAATTTCATAGGGTTCTAAAATATATTTACATATATTTATATTTATTGTTCATGTACTAGGAGTTTTTTGGGGGGACAGGTAGGAATCGATCCATGAGAAAGATATAAATTTTACTCCCAGCTTTGTCATTCACCTCCTGTAACCTGAGCAATTGACATTTCCAAGTTAAAATTTCAGATACTATAGGAAGACTCTGTGAAGACTTTGTACTTGGCATCAACATCAATCCTTCAAATATCTAGGCCAGGCAATTTGCCTATGGCATGGGAATTCTGTAAACAAACCTCCAATGTTCCACTTAGCCATTTTTAAACAATTAAGGAACAGGAGATAAACAGACAATTAAATCAACACAGATATGTGAAATATATTCTAATATACTGTCACCCAGCAGGCTCTATATTTTTTTCTAAAAGTTCTACTACTTAAAAAAAAAAATTGCTTTTTTTGAACAAAAAAGCAGTTTTTCTCAGCATTGAGAGGTATTAAGTAACCAGAAGTCCACAAGGTGGCTCTCAAGGCTTGGCATTTAAACACTCTACAGTTGTTTTACACTTCCAAAGAAATAAAACAAGACCTATAAATACGAACTTAATTTTTCAAAGACTCTCATAATTCATGATTAACATATAGCTAGAAGAATAAAATTTATATATTTTATTTATAAAATTTATAAAGTGAAATAAATAAAGAAAATGAATCAATATTAGTTTTAAATTAAGAGAGAATCTGATGCTTAAAACACTGGCCTCAGCTTACCAAAGTCAGAATTTAAAATATCAGTATAGAATGGTGAAACTTACATGGCTATCCTGACAATTAAATATATTTCACTGGGATGATAAATGTGAAATGCACAATGTCTGCCAGCTAGAAGCTGTTCAATAAAACAATCAGTCAAACAATCAAACATAGCTTTAATCTTACGAAAAAAATGTTGAAGTTACTCTCATTTTATGCCAGTAAATGTTTTCTTTCAAAATGTGTTTTCATAGTTTTAAATTAGGGGTCAGCATACCTGTTCTGCAAAGGACAGGCACACAGACTACAGACACATGAAAAAATGCTCATCATCCTTAATCATCAGAGAAATGCAAATCAAAACTACTTTGAGATATCATCTAACTCCAGTAAGATTAGCCCATATCACAAAATGCCCAAACCAGAGATGTTGGTGTGGATGTGGAGAAAAGGGAACACTTCTACACTGCTGGTGGGAATGCAAACTAAGACATTCCTTTTGGAAAGATGTTTGGAAAACACTTAGAGATCTAAAAATAGACCTGCCATTCGATCCTATAATTCCTCTACTAGGTATATATCCAGAAGACCAAAAATCACACTATAACAAAGATATTTGTACCAGAATGTTTACTGCAGCCCAATTCGTAATTGCTAAGTCATGGAAGAAGCCCAAGTGCCCATCGACCTATGAATGGATTAATAAACTGTGGTATATGTACACCATGGAGTATTATGCAGCCTTAAAGAAAGATGGAGACTTTACCTCCTTCACATATACATGGATGGAGCTGGAACATATTCTTCTTAGCAAAGTATCTCAAGAATGGAAGAAAAAGTATCCAATGTACTCAGCCCTACTATGAAACCAATTTATAGCCCAAGAATATGGGGAAAGGGGAGAGGGAGGGAGGAGGTTGGGTAGAGGGAGAGTAGTCGGTGGGACCACACCTACGGTGCATCTTACAAGGGTACATGTGAAATTTACTAGGTGTAGAATATAAATGTCTCAACACAATAACTAAGAAAATGCCATGAAGGCTATGTTAACCGGTTTGATGAAAATATTTCAAATTGTATATAAAACCAGCACATTGTACCCCATGATTGCATTAATGTGCACAGCTATGATTTAATAAAAAAATAAATAAAATAAAGATTAAAAAAAAACCTATAGGATAATTACAAGGAATCCACCAACCTTTTTTTCACACCCACAATAAATAAGAGGTGGGGAGTATGTGGGTGGCAGAAAAATGGACTGGAAAGGTTAAAGCTGTTGCTTGGCTATCTTCTTGTTTGCTTTGTTTCTGATGGAAAAACACAGTGAGATTTCATTTGAAAAAAAAAAAAAAAAGAACAGGTGGCTACCTGATCTGAATCATTATCTGATATAATTAAATGGAATATAAATCTTAAGATACTAATATGATATAATACAAGGTGGGGGGTAGGAGATGGAGGGACGGCAAGAGGGAAGGGAGATAGGGGGGGTCACCTCTTGGGGGCAGGGCACAGTTGTAAGAGGGATTTTACACCTAAGAAATGTAATCAGTGTAACCTAATCTTTGTACCTTCAACGGATCCCAAACAATAAAAAAGAAAAAAAAAAAAAAGGAATTACTAATACTGCAATTACCTAGAGCAGAGCTGCTTAAAACTGTTATGTGCATTAAGTCACCTGGGGTTTAGCAGATGTGATCTGGTAAGTCTGGGGTGGGCCTGAAGTTCTCCTCTCCTAACAAGGACGTGGGTGATCCCAAGGCCTTTTGCTCTTTTGGGCATATGTACATTGAGTAGTAAGGCAGTTATTTTTAAACTTTTTGGTCTCTGGATTCCTTTACATTCTAAAAAATAACTTTGTTTACTTAAGTTATATCTATCTGTATTAACCTTTTAAAACTGAGGAACTTAAAAAACTTACTTTTTAAAAGGAAAAATTATAAACCCATTAGATGTTAACATATTATATGAAATTTAGCTGCATTTTTTTTTTTTTTTTGCAATTTTTGGCCAGGGCTGGGTTTGAACCTGCCACCTATGGCTTGGGGCCGGCGCCCTACTCCTTTGAGCCACAGGCGCCGCCCCTTTAGCTGCATTTTATATTTTAGTTTTAATATATTTTAAAGAGCAGAACTAAGCACTTCAATTACAATCATCTGCAAAGAAATGATGAGTGAATACATTGTGAACTAGAACCTTTTAAAAGATAAGAAAAGAAAAAAAGTCAAGATTATAACATAATAAACCTAAACTTAACTCCTTAGAAACTTAGCCTGTAGCTATTTCATATATAAAATGTCTGATATAAGTAGTACAGCATGTACATTAATTCTTATCCTAGCGCTGGCGCGTGTTCCCACCTGTTTTTCTGCATGTCCATAGTCAGGTCCTTGGGTAGGTAAAAACCAGGATATCTGGCCACAATTTTTTGCTCTCTCTATTAGAGACATAGCTGTTCTTACAGTGGCATTTCGAGCATGTACAAATACCATCACCTGAAATAAAGAAAAGAAGTTTATTTAATATCCCAATTCATTAAATTATAACTTAATACTAGACTGGAAATCATCCCACATAAATAAGCAACTATTAATTTTTCAAAATGAAACCTCCAATTTATGAATTATCCAACACTGCCTACTTTAGAATAAAGAATACATACAAAAAAGGTAAGTTAAATAAAATTCAATAACATGGCTTTATTTCTAACTAAGTTATAAGTTGGGAGAACTTAGAATTAAAATTAATATTAATAGCTTCTATAAAAATTGGGAGTTTAATTTGTATGTTTCTCTTTGCAAGGCATGATTCATTACACAATCATTTAGTATAGAGATGGAGTATAAAAATGTATGGGAGGGAGCGGGACACAATTACAAGGGTGACTTTACCTAACAAATGCAATCAGTGTAGACTGATTCTTTGTACCCTCAATGAATCCCAAACAACAGAATAAAAATGTATGGGAGCCTTATTTCTCCTTGGAAAATTACTACATTCAATGAAAACTACAGTATGATAAAGACATGTAATGAAACTGAAAATAACAAAGAAAGAACCCTTTTCCTTGGACAAAATCATCACTAACAACAATCATTAAAAAAAAGTTTAGGGGACTGGTGAAGTTGAAGTGCTTCCAGACAAATGCCTAGAATTTTTTGTTGTGATAGATCTTGCTTTGGAATTATTCATAAAGTGACTTCAGAAATCTGAATTAGGCAGAAAGCATGTGTTGGATGCTTTGTTAAGGAGAAATGAGAGAGAAAACATACTTTCAGGGACAGTCATCAAGCAGAGTGTTAATAGAACTGAAGTAAATAAAATAAGGGAGCAACTGGCGGTTCGGTGTGATTTGCCAGGCTGCACGTTAAAGGAGGATATTCAAGCAGTTGTTTCTAGTCAAGGAATTACAGTTTCACAGAAGCTGACCTAAAGAAAAGGACCATGGTAAAGATAAACAAAGTGAAGGAGGGAAGGAAGCCTGGAATGTGACCCGGAAGGAGACAGGGTGACAGACACAGAGGTTCCTCTCCCTCTGTGTCGGGAGCTGCGTCTGCAGATACATAAGGTATCTCATGTATTTAACCCACAGTACTCTTATGCTTATAAACTTGCCAAAGATTAATTTTCGCATATAAGATGCTAATTAAAGTTCATAGTAGAGTAAAATCTCAAACAATCATTCAAGAAACTATGATGCTTAAATAACTAATAACTCCAGGGTACATTCAAAATAAAGGGGAGCAGATAATTTGGCGAAGATCAAAAGTTCCTCAAAGAAAAAACTTACAAATAGTTTAGCAGGGGGAAAAAAAGCATTGCAAATAAATCATCTGAAGAAATTTAATATAAGTTAATCATAGTCACCAAGGGCATAAAGCTTGAGATTTTACCCTTTATCAGAGCTCTAACTTATTGGCTGATAACCCTGTGTTTTGAAAAGAAATATGGTCATAAGCATATTTTAAAAGCATACACTAATAGAATTTATTACAGATATTTTGCAAGTATAGGAAAATTTCATGTTTTCCTTTATTTTTCAACTGAAGAAAGCAAATCTGATTTTGATAGACTTTCTAGCTTTCATGGGGAAATATCTTTGCCTCACAGGATGTCAAGAAACAGCTGTATAATCTCAAATCGTGATATTTTCATAATTATGGACAAAAGCTATTTAGTGCTAAGTAAGATAGAAAATTCTATTAACCATAATGTCCTCTCGGAGCTTCACCAGTTCAGAATCTGTCAAATTCTACTATCCTGTCCCTTCCAAAAGGTAAGGACATTTCAAATGTCAGTTTCCTTTTAAAGGCAAGATTTTTTTCTTAGCACTCCAATTTGTACAAATAGTCAACACACTGAATCCCACACAGGCATAAATGTATTCATGATCCTATCTATATATGACTTACAAAAAATGTAGCAGTGAAAAAAAATAAAAATAAATGTTATCACCCACAAAACCTAACTCCAACCTAACCCAAACTAACACTGAACTTTAAGAAAATCTACATTAAAATGAAGTGACTTATTATTTTGTCAATTTATTTATTCATTTCTATACTTCCGAGCATGCAGTCACTACTAAGACCTGAGAAAACTGCCATGAGAAAGAAAATGAAGTCCTTGCCCTGGAGGAAATGAGAATCCACCCTGATAAATAAGCACAAAATCTTTTTTACTTAATAAATATTTACCGGTTAAGTATGTGTAAAATATGTTAAAACATATGAAAATAGACATGTTGTCCCCCATGAATAACATGTAAAATTTCCAAAGGAATATAAAACTATACACATATGTAGGCATCTGAACCCAATAGAGGATGGGGTGTTAACATGGGAACTCTAAATGCGGAGCTAGTGGGTGTCTTCATTGATCCACCCCGGGATATTTATGCAGAACCTACCATGCACCCCATACCAGGCACCAACGACGCAATGGTAACTAGGTTTCCAGGCTCCCAATTGGTAAGCTACAGTTATGGGAAGAATGAATCAGCTCTAACTGGCTGTAAAACAGGGGGCAGGCTGCCTACAGGAGGCTACAGCAGTATTAGGAATATTTAATTTGGTATTTTTAGGTTTTAGCTTGAAGAAGTACGTTCTCTTCTGAGAGTTCTTACACTGAGATTCAGACCCACAGACTACTTTATCAGAATCACTACTGGTGCTTATTAAAATAGGTTATGGGTTGTCCCCTAAAACCAGCTAAATAAGAATATGTAAGGGTGAAGTAAAACAATCAAATTAACAACTACTGAGATGACTACTATTATGTGAAGTTGGTTGATAATTACCACCAATTTAATTTTTCTCTCTCAAGTTGAACAATTAAAAGGTAAAATAAATAAAACCACCACTACAAAGATATTAATTGAAACCTCCAAATAACCTCTCTATACCTAATCATATGAAATATAAGGACATTTTAAGGTATTTTATATAATCAATATAGTCTCAAGATAATTTTCCAGATGGGGTAGGCAGGGTTTTATAATGCGAGCAGATTTCTATTCTCCATAATTCAAATGCCACATTATGTAAATCTTGTTGAAATAACAGATATGGAGAACATAAGGGAAAATAAAATATGACCTAAATCTTCATTATTTCAGTCTGACTTATCAAGTTTTCATTTTGCAAATTATTTTTGATTGCAGCCAAGAGAGAAATATTAGTTACAACTTAAAGAAGCAATTTCTTTTATTAAAGGATATATCATGTCTTGCTCAGTAAAATAAACTTTTTCTTATTAAAAATTTTCTTTGTAGAGGCCCCAGTAGAAGTCATTATAAGGTTTTGGGTGTCTATAAACATACTTGATTTTATGGTTTGTTAATTTGGTTAATTAATTTAAATAGACTTGATGAAAATTATAACTAATGGAGAACACAGCATCATTTCATTTGGCAGACATTAACTCCAAATTAATCTTAGAAATACGTTTGGTTACTGAGTAGCAATTAAATTGGCATATGTCATGGAAGTAAGATTAGAATAGTGAGATTCAATCAATAATGATGGTGAAGTTAAAAACTGCTTGTGCTTCTATTTGAGGTTTATTAGGTTATGTATTTAAAAATATTTTACATACTTGTTTTTAGTTTCAAAAGCTATTTAGTTTTAAAACATATAATAGAACCAGCCCTGTACTAGGAAAAAGTATGTAAATTTGAATTCTGGTCCTGTTATTTGAATTGTTAAAGAAAGTGTTCTTCATATGAGAGCCTGGTCAAAAATTAATGAAAGAATAAAAGTTCAGAGAATAATCATTAAAAAAATTGGAATGCTTAAGTAACCAATATTGTTTCACGGTGTATTCAAAGGAAAGAAGGATATATCATTTGAAAAAGACCTCAAATTATATTTTGGAATACTGCTAACAGCAGTGTGATTTAGAATAAATTATATAATCTCTTTAATTTTTATTTCTATCAGAGCACAGATAAAGAGTTACTGTAATCAGAGCAGCACAGATAAAGAGTTACTGTATGTCACAGGATTACTGTAAGGATCAAAGGACCTAATGTAAGTGAAAACACTGCATTCAGTAATGTCTCGCAAATTCTAGAAAGCTTCAAATCCCTGGGAGGCTTGTTAAATACACTGACTTTTGCTCCTTTCCCCAAGCCCCTTTCTGATTAAGCAGTTCTGGCATAAGCCAAGAAATGGGATTTCTACCAAGTTCCAAGGAGATGCTAACACTCTTGGTCCAGGAACTCTGAGAACCTCCATCATAGCTGGTAAGTATTAACACCGTAATTAGGGTAATAAATACAGGCACGATTTATTTGGCCTAAAAGACTAAATGGTTAGACTAGTATATGACTATTATAAATTGACATCTATGTATTTATTCCTCATTTACATGCTTGTGCACAGAAGTGGGCATGTGTGTTTAATGTTGTACAGAACAATTTTAAATCCTCATCTTCTAATATCCTTTGTAAGGAGGTTGTGAAAGATGAACAAGGAATCAAAAAACAGGCATATTTGACTGAAATATTTGAAAACAAGAGGAAGGAAGACAAAGATTAAAAATCTTTAATCAAAGCCTCCTATCTAGAAAATTCTGCTAAGAAAAAAGACTCAGAATGGAAATATCTAAAAAAAAGATACTACAACGGATAAATGTTCCATAGAAAAATTCTTCAGAGGAATAATGTTTCTTATTATATGGATTTGATTCTTGCAAGGGTAGAAGAATAAATAAGTTGTAGACTGAGGAAGTTTCTGTCTTGGTGGTTTGTGTTTTCATTCTAACCAGCACAGCTATTTATTTGTCTTGCTCTCAAAAATCTTCCTAACTTTCTTAACCCAAGTTCTTACAAAGTCCTTATGATCTAAATAAACAGTACTTCTAGGAGTGTGTGGTTGCCTCCGCAGTATCATCAATGTCCCTAGGAATCAGATAGAACTACAAATTCTCAGCCCCACCCCGGAACTGAGTCAACAACTCCGTGGGACCCAGCAATCTGTTTTAACAAGCATGAGAGGTGATTCTAACGCATGCTAACATTGGAGAGTCCTGCATCACTGCAACCTTTGTAAGTGAAAAATAAAAAAATTAATTATGTATCTATATCTCAGCTTCTCCTCTGTGCATTTGGAATGCTTCTGGCAAATACTATATTCATGAGCACTGAAGAGACAGTCAAATCTTTTCTTGTGTTGTACGGATTGAATGAGAAGTGCCAAAGAGAAATAATGAGGGCTGTCTGCACAGTATCCAGCTGTGAATGTCTGGAGCCTGGCACACAGCAAATACACAATGTATTTTAAGTAAATACCACACACTAAGCCCAGTCAAGCACTAGCTTACCTCAGCTAATAATGGCAATATCTACATTTTAAAACAAAATCTTTTTTTTGCGGGGGGGGGGGCGGTCGTCAGTGCCTATAGCTCAGTGAGTAAGGTGCGGCCACATATAGCAAAGCTGGCAGGTTTGAGCCCGGCCGGGGCCTGCTAAACAACAATGACAAATACAACCAAAACCAAAAAACCCCAAAAGGAAAGAATGCTTACACAAATACGGAGGATTTAGATGTTACCATTATGATTAAATTAAAATAATTAGCCCTACTGCTTCCAGACACATAATCTTCTTGAAAATCCAAAGAATTCACATGGCCTTTCTCATTTGCCATTGTGCACCTTTTATTTTTAATGATTTTTGTGCTTAACTTGGCTCCTGTGCAAGTCTGTGATCATCCAACAATTAATTATATGACAGGTATTGGGGACATATAACAGGCACACCTAATGCTGGTCCCTGAGCTTCTGGGGCATCTATCTAGTCACTAGGGTGAAGGATTGGAGTTGGAGAAGGTGAACTAAGCTGCCATTCATTATATGAACAACTACAGGAAGAAATAACCAAAAAGAAATAAATAAAATGAAATGATCCAGAAATTAGTTATGGTCCCCCCTCTAAGTGGGCAAAGTACTTTATTTAAAGGTTATGATATTCCACAGTTCTTCATTATTGGCTTTTTGAGTGTCATTTCTAAATTCCCCTTCTTGGTGTTGAAAACTTCCATGCATTTATATGTTTCTAGGTCTTTAGCAATATTTTTCACTTTGTCCAGAGTCAACTCCATCCGTATAAATTCTACAAACCTTCAGGGCCGAGTCCTAATGTCTGCTCTCTAATCTCTCAGGGGAAATTAATTCCTCCTACCATGCTTTGTTCATCCCATTCTAGTGCCTCCCATAATCACAGGATGTATGCGGGTCTCTCCATGTTAGGAATAATAGTAACAATGTATCTGGCCCAGCATTAGATACAATATGGATGATATTTTACTACCAACAACACAATGGAATAGGTAATTTTATTAGCACTTTACAAATGAGAAAACAGAAGCTCAGGGAGTTTCACTTAATAACAACTTGCCACTCATTCAAAAGCAGAACAGAAAATTCACTTCAGTTTCGATATTCCAAGTGTATTTCTTCCCCATCAGGTTGTATTCTATCTTCAGGCGCTGTCTTAGAGGAAGGTTTACATTTCACTAATTCTGAGGTCTTTTTGTCATTCCCCATACCACTATTTCCATTATCATTCAATCAGTGTACATTCAGTAAGTGGTTGCTAACATTACAATGTTAAAGATGGCTTTCCACCAAAACCATTGATTTTTGAGCAGAGATTTGAATTTAAAGATTATAAATTATAATAGGACATAGGCTGAATTAATAGTTTCATTTCTTTGTTAAAATATGAGGTATTAAGAAAACTTCCTATTATCTAACTAGATGATTTTCTTGAATAGTCTTACTTCAAGTTATCAGCCAATCTTCCGCTGATATTTAATAAACTAGAATTGCTACTAATTAGTCTTTTGATACTATAGAAATATGTGTATGTGCATTTTAATACTATTGCAGTTTAAAATTTATAATGTAAAAAAGAAGCACCTTACTAAATAAGCTACTCTAAAAGATTCTTAAAAATAGTCTGTACTTCAAAGATATTTTCTAAATCAAAACTACCTCCATTAAAAAAAAATGAACCAAATTAATCTAATTCATTAACGAAAATAAAGTCAGACCTTCATATCTGTGGGCAATTGTTCCAGGGGATACCAAGAATGGATGCCCAAGTTTTTATAAAACTGGTATAGTATCTGCATACCATGAACCTATGCCCATCCTCCTGTATACTTTCATTCATCTTTATATTACTTATAATACCTAATACAGTATAAATGCTATGTAAATGGTTGTGTCATTTACGGACTGTAGATTAGAAAATGTCTGTAACAACTACACTCCCTCACCCCCAAAATATTTTTGATTCATTCACAGTTGGTTGAATCCACAGATGTGGGAACCATGGATGCAGAAACCCCAGATACAGAAGGCCAACTGAAATGTTGGCCTAAGGAAGGACACGGATTAAGAACATTCTTGCTTTTAGTAAGTAAGGTAGAAAAGGTAGAAAATGTGACATTAATACACTCAGATTACATCAATAAAATATATTATTTACTAAAATAAGGGTAAAATGATAACATTTAAAATCCTCTATTTCATTAATAACAAGTATAACTATTAGTATTTAACAACTAGCAATTATCATTACATATTTCTGGCAAACCATCTACTTTACTAAAGCACACAGTTTTTTCTTTAAAAACCTGGTGAAACATTATTAGATATACCACGGAAATATCAGCCCTCTCAAAAAAGGGTTAATTTATCCTGTCATAGCTATGTAAGAAAACTGTATAATTCGTTGACTAGTCTTCATGCATCAAATTATGTAAATAAGCCAAGGAAAGTGATCCACACTGGGGAGAAGCAGGTCCACAGCTCCAAGCTCTGTAATTAGATCTGTACTCAGCAGTTCAGAGCCAGGTCTGGACTTTCACAATGAGAATCTAAAGTTTTCCTCAAGATACTTAAGCTTTTAAGTGATAAACCAGTTTGGATGAACATTACTGAATTATACGTAAGGCCATACCCTGAATGTGAAATATATTTCTCTCCAATTTAGCTAAAAGAATCATTTAATTATCAGCTTGTCTGTTTGAGTTATGGGGAGCTTTAATTGCTATATTTGGATAAAAGACATTCACAATACTTTTTATCTTCTAATATCTATGATACTTCTTGTCAAAATGTATAATAAAAAACCCAGAGGACTCAGTGTATACAATGTATCATGATAGCAAAAATACATATGGTCCTATTTCTAACTAAGCCCACTAAGAAAAATACTATCTCATAATCAATTTACCATACATCAGGACACTACACAATATTCTTAGAAATATAAGACAGTTATAGTTTAGCAGTCTCTGAAATACTGGCATCACCAAAAAATAGAGAAAAAATAATTTTATTAAATAGGATTTTCAAATGCTAAATATTCTGAATGCATTTTTCTTTTAGTATAAACTTATTTTTTTGCCAAGATGGTGTCTTGCTATATTGCTCAGGCTGGTCTCAAACTCGTAGGCTCAAGTGATCTTCCTGCCTTGGCTTCCCAGGGTGCCAGGATTATACATGTGAGCCACCATAACTGGCCTAATTTTATTTTAACTTAAATGAAAACAATATTTTCTTAAGCAGATGTATGTATTTTAGAAGTAATGTAAATTATGTCATCGAACTGATGCTTGAATAAACTATATATTTTTAAATTTTTTCTGTTTTGTATTTATTCATTTGATTAATGTGAGATATCAATGTATTTGTATTTATAAACCTTAACAATAGTTTGTATGACATAGATATGTGTACTTTTTAATCTCAGAATTATCTTGAACATGAAAATATTATAATTTTCATTTGATTTTTTAATGTCCAAAAGAAAATAAACATAATCCAGAATTTTACTTGCTTATATTACACAAATTTAACATACAATCAATGTTAAATCAATTGCTTGATTTAACATACAATCAATGTACAATCAATTGCGTACAATCAAATTTAACATACAATCAATGTACAATCAATTGCGTACAATCAAATTTAACATACAATCAATGTACAATCAATTGCTTGTTGTAGAAAAATTTGTTGGCAATCTAATTAAATGCACCAAATTCTTATCTGATGCCAGACTGATGTACACGACACACAGGCTCATGTTGAACATCAGCAGCATTTAAGAACTGAGGAGACCTATGTTTGAATAATTTAGCATTCATATGCGATAAACTGGCATATGCACCAGTGCTTCAGTTTTAATCTGTAGAATGGAGATAATAGTACAAGGCTGTTGTACAGACAAGAACTACAAAGTACTAGAAAGAAGCTTGAAACATAAAGGTGTTCTACTTTGTAGGAAAAGGTTTAGTATCTTACAGAGGTTTTCCTAACATTCACTCCAGATCTGCTCCCTACATATCCAACTCTCTGGGACCAAGACCAGAATTGCTGCCCGAAGCAACAGGAAACAAACTGCACTTCTGAATATTCAAAAACCTGCTATCTGATCTCCAGTGTGACTTCCCTTTTTTGAGTCACACATCACCAGTTCTCAGCGCTGCTTTTCATAAAGGATTGTTTTTATGGTTTGACACAATAAATTCTATGTATTTTATACTTTTTCAATACTAAAAAGTATCCATTCAAGAAAGATAATTTGCTGAAGAAATCTGTTTAAACTTAGTGCAATGTTACAGATTTTCGTGCATACTGCTTATACTTTCTTAGGACCAACAGTTTCAGTTGGAATTTATAAACATACACTCTAAATTCCTTTTTCTTTTCAGGGTAGTAATTGGTTCAATGAAAATGTCAGTTTTGTTGGGGTTGGGAGGAAAACTGAAAGGGAACTGAAGAGGCCAATATCCTAGTTTCAATCCCAAAGCTAATAAGATGTCTTGACTTTGGGCACAGTATTTGGATTATCTGTAAATAAGCAGTTGGATCAGATAAATCTCACAATGCTTTAATACAGTAAAATTAAAAAAATAAGTATAATCATGATTTATTAAATATCATCTTTAAAATACTTATTTTTATCTGAAATAAAATGACGAGGGGCTTGATCAGAAGATTTAAAAACATATAATAAGTATAACCTATAATTTTGGGGAAAAAATTAAATGTTTTCCATCTTAATTTTCAAGTAAATAATACAATACTAGTATTTTTGGCAATGATTCAAATTGTACTGACAGAATGTATATATCATAACATGAATTTATTCTTAGATATGCATATATAGAGTATATTCTTCCTCATACCATATTTTATATTAACAAGTTTATAATGTACGCATAATTGTTATTTACGTTAAAAGCATTTAAATTCTAAGTTCAATTTTGTTATGAGTTTTTATATACAAAAAGCATTTACCCAAACCAAAGGACTGAGAAGTCTAAGCTTTGAACCGCAGGTTGAGGATAGCATGAATGGCAGAAGTCTTTGTATGCAACGAATTCAAAATTAGTGAGAAAACCCCACGGGACTAGGGGTAGGGAAACTGTGGACAGACGTACCCTCTCCTTTCTGGCTCAGCCCTAGTTTGTGAAATTGATGTAGCATTTCGGTTACAAGTCTGTCCTATGTACAAATACTTGACTTTATAACTGATTTGAGAGAACTGGAGGACTCAACGGTTGCCTGATAAATAAAAGATATATTTGGAACTCTCCAGTCTATCTGATTAGCATTCATGTAGTATATACAATTAGTATTCATTCTGGTAGTCTCAGCCCAAAAGGGGAAAACCACTGGTTTGCTTGGTCCAATGCTGCATGACAAAGTGGAAGACCCAATCCCACCTATATAACAAAAACTACATTGATATTCCGTATGTGAAACATGTCTAGTTAGGATATCACCATAGAACAGAAACTACTAATCCTTATGCAAATTATGAAAAACTAATGCTGTAGGGCGGTAGCTTTAAAACTTTTTTTGGCTGTGGAATTTTTCATCCAACAAATTCTTTTCTTTTCAGCAGCACAATACATTAAAAAAAAAAAAAAATTAAAGCAACTGAAGTGGACCTGAGAGATCCAAATCTCTTTTCTCCCTTCTGAGCAGCACGCCTTCCTCACTCTTGATATCGTGATAGTAATTCCTGGGGCACCTCAGAGCACCCTGCAGCAGTCTGAAAATAACAGTTACAGGAGAAAATCTGCTGGGGGAAAGCGACAGCTCAAAATTGTATTTCCTTTTGAATAAAAGTTGAAAACTTCTCAAATATCATCTATTTCCACTTTCTGGATACTATTTTTAGGAAAGAAATCCATGAAAATATTTAATTAAAAAATAAAATCGCCTCACTGATTGTAAATACCATTATCTACTAAAAGAAATGAAGTTTGCTTACATAAATGGTTAGTTCCAAGTCTGAGAAATAAGACAAGACAAGCTTAAAAGACTGTATTGTGCTAAGGGAAAATAAAGAAGGAAATACCCAAAGAATAATGAGAACGTATCAAAACAACAAGGAAGGTAGCTGCTCGGTAAGTCAACCTTACTCAGATTCTTCCAATCAAAATGTTTTGAATTGATGAGGAAAAAGAACTATCAAGGGAAGTAGAGAAAAAGGATACAAATTTTCACAAAGTTAAAGGAATAGTAAAATCTTTATTGTAATTCCAATTATGTGCTTTTCTAGTAATGTATAATTTGTAAGAATTATTTATCAAATCTGCACATTTTATACATAATTATTTGATTAACCTCTGTTTCCCTCAGCAGATTATAAACCACACTCATGCAGGGAGTCTGTGCTTTCTACCTTCAGCACAGTTTCTAGCACACACTGGGTATTCAGTAAGTATTAGCTGAATGTTGCCAGTATTGACTTAGTCTAATCTTTTTTTTTTTTTTTTTTTTAAGACCGTCTCATTCTGTCACTCTTGGTAGAGTGTCATGAAGTCATCATAGCTCACAGCAACCTCAATCTCTTGTTTTTAAGCAGTCCTCTTGCCTCAGCCTTCTACATAGCTGAGACTATAGGCGACCCTACCCCCATTACACTTGGCTAGTTTTTCTTTCTTTCTTTCTTT
>NW_003852527.1:540227-559947 GCF_000181295.1 Otolemur garnettii | reverse complement strand
AAAAAAAAAATGTAGGAGTGTCTATACTTCAGACTCTACCCATCTCTTACCTTACATGGGAAACAGACTACAGAAAGAGAACCCAAATCACAGAATATTCTCAGTATTTTAGAAGTTTCTAAGTCTAGAAATCCATTTCCATGTTTGAATTTCAGTCTACATATAAGTATTATTAATTCTAAAATGTTTATATAGACACACACACATACACATAAGCCCAAGTTTAAGGAAGACACTGAAGCCAATCTTCTTATAACAATTAAGTTAATAATGAAGAAAAACGGCACATCAGTTCTAAAAATCCAAGCACCCTAATTTCATACTTTGTCAAAGATATTCTCAAATATGACTATAATTTTAATGGTATGACAAAGTGATCTCATACAATAACTGATCCCAGTTAGTCCCGACAAGATAAACATGGACACATAATTCACTGTTAATTCTGGGTAGATTCAATAAAAGCTCATAAACAGAATAAAGAATCCTTCCTTAATATATTTCAGTATCACACACAGAAAAATATTTTACTGACCTCCAAGACAGTCTATATTTCATTTACATTTGTTATTGACAACCCCAAAATAGCAGCATCTATTCTGTAGAGCAAATTAAGCAAGACCAGCTCGTTTATTACTATGCAAATAAAATTCATTAGTGGGCTAACAATCTCATTTGTATAGATGCCACTGGGCTTGAAGGTCTATTATTTTTCAACATTGCAAGATTTTCTGTATTGAATCTGATTTCAGTAAAACAACAACATAAAATGTATTTTTAAGACTTCTGTTAGTATTTTTCATTTCTTTCCTTAGACAATAAGCACTCTTTATAATTCTTTAACTCAACTGTTCATTTAATAGTCCCACATGACACATTTAAAGTGATTCTTTTTAGAGGAATCTTTTTTTTAATTACTTGAGTAGAAGAGATCCTACTAAGCTAATATACTGCAAATCAACTTCACCAGCCAAACTAATTAAAACCAAATTACTATAAATGCAAAAATTACAAAACGTCAATTCCTTTTAGATGGGCTCTTGACCTGTCAGATTTTTAGGCCACTTTCCTAAATTGTAAATGAATGTTAATACCTCAGTTTTCTTCAAATCTGTATTGTACTCTTCAATGGGCCTTCTTCATTTAAAAAAAATAAACAAAGAAAATATGACAGTTACCTGCAAACCCATAGTCAGACTATTAATAATACCACATTTAAAAAGAATAGGCACATTACTATTTGATAATCCATTTAGTCATTTAAATTTACATGGCTTTTTCTCCATATGATTTTGAAAATATCAAAAGGGCAAGACAGGGTCAATGAGACACTACAGTAAAAAAAAAAGAGAGAGACAGATGGGTTCATGGAAAGACTACTGGAGAAAGAATGCAATGTAGGTAAGGTTAGAAAATATTTTTCTTTTTCCAGATTTTAAACAAAGTAGTCCGCTATTTTACTGAGATGGTTTAGACTACACTGCATGTCCTTTCCACATACTTTTTGGTCTTACTGGCAAATACTCCTTCTCTGAAGTTTCTGGTGTCCCTACATGGCCAGGGCCTTCTGAGTAATGGACTAAAGTGCTTAAAAGACAGAGGATGCCTCCACTTCATCCGAGCCATTTTGTCCAAGTCTATGTTTCTATAGACTTCTTCCTTATTTCCCAAGGAGCCAAGTGCTTTTATCCCAGGATATAGGCCCTCCCTTCCTTCCTCAGGAGAGAGTCTGTTTACATTCCACAGCAAAGTCCTTTGCAGGATCAGCTGGCCTACTTTTCGCCTCTCTTTCTCTACCTCTCCAGAGATGAAGATGAGCAGATGTGCCCATAGCTCCAATAGAAGTTCAAAGTTTCATAATTTCAGAGCTCCTTTCAATGGTGCAACCCATGCATATACACTAGCTGGCTCTCACTACGGTGTCCAGTGAAGAATTAGGGAAAAACAATAGTCTATTCCCCAACACAGGTGTCTCGTGTCTGTATGTGTATAAAATGTATGGTCAAGTTCACCTATAGCAGGCTAACTTTTGGTATGTAGGTAGGTCAACATCTTATACCTCTCACAGTTTCAGACTTAAGAGGTCTCTGACTATATTTCTAGAGCAGTAACTAACTTGCAGTATAATTTGGAAATGCCCATTTTATTTGCCATAATATAGTTATAGCTTCACTTTTCATCTACTTACTTATAAAACCAAAAAATATATATATCAAATGAGATCTCTGATTATTATGTTGTTCTTTTTCTAAAAAGACCCTATTTTAGAACATTAAATATAGACATGATTCCTTTCTTCTCACCCCCTCATGTAAATGTGCTACTATGAAAAAAAACTTGATAAAAATTCTAGATATAGGTAAGTCAGTACAAATGTACAGTCTACAAACATGACAAAACTTACAGCCAACTATGTAGATATATTATCACCTCATGTTACTTCTATATACTAAGTCAGGAAACACATTCATGTATTGGCTGCATGCTCATAAAGCATATAGGATATGGAGATAGAAGAATATTTTTTCATGAAAATGTAAGTGTGTCTTAAGAGATTTTATAAAAATTTCCCTCATCACACTCATTATCAACAAAATACCTGAGAATAGATTTGTGGAATGTAGATAGACAGATCTAAACTTAAATTATATTCCTTTGTCTCCATTCTGAGACAAAGTGCTTTACTGTGCTCTTTGAATTTGTGCTATAATTTCAGAAACCACCGATTAATGGTTTCAAAGCTATTTAAAAGCTCAAATGCCTAAATATACACTTGGGGGTAGGAGTATTGGTGGGGTGAGGCAATGTGGAGGAACACTAACTCATCAGCCTCTTGTTTTTACATTTTTGCATTGATTCACTTGTTACAAATATGCATTAATTAGTTCAGAAAATTAAAAAGGATGCAAAATACTCTTTAAGGGCTTAAAGAACAGAAATGAAAGGAAAAAAATAAGATATTAACCTAAAGTAACTGGTAGCACAAATTAAGTCTATATCATGACAAAAAGCTAAGTCAGATGCATATCTTAAATTAGGAGAAATGAGATAATTTACATTTCTTATAAAAGGAACTACAACCACATGAACTAATAAGAGCAAATCTATGTAATGAAATTTTGAAAGAAGAACACTGACATTCTTTCCCTGACCTGCACAGCGTACAAGAGAAGAACATTGTTTCAGAAGGTCATAAAGCCGTCCTTGGAGTTCCACATCTCACATTGTTCTCCTCTCAGCCTGGGCAGTTAATTCATCACACGACTGATTACCTTCTTGATTTTCCTTGAAGTTGTTCTGGGCCCTATCTTTTAAGACTAAGTTCAGTCTTAAGAAGTCTAACTTATCTATTCACTTATTTATCAAACAGGACCTGGGGACCAACTGTGTGCCATGTACTGGTGAGGCCATGAGACCTCAGTCATGTGCTGTATGACAACGTCTCGGTTAATGATGAACAGCATTTATGACTGCGGTTTCACATGCCTACACTGGCTGTACCTATAGTCCAGGTGTGTGGTATCATCTAGGTCTGTGTATACACTCTGTGATGTTCACACAATAGTGAGATTACATAATGACACATTTCTTAGAACCATCCCCATTGTTAAGTGACATGTAAAGGTACAACAGTGAGCAAAACCAAAGACAGCCCCTCTCCTACAAAGAAGAGTGATATTAATTATAAACAGACAGAAAAAAATGGAGAACTATAGCTAGAAATATGAAGAAGTTTTAAGGAAGAAGTTTTTCTATACTTAAATTAGGGAGATGAAAGAGTCAGAGAGGTGAGAACAAAATCAAAAATGGCTTCTCTGAGAAAGACGAAAGCTGAAAGACTGAGTGGAGGGCAGCTAAGTCAAGAAGAGAATGGGATGTGCAATGTAGAGGGAACAAACTATACAAAAGCCCAGAGACAAGTGGGAGGTGGAAATTAGAGAGTGTTATGGAATAAAAATGAAAGGAAGTAATACTCAAATATGGTAATCCCTGTGCCCTTTTAAGGAAATGCAAGTACTAAAGTGTCATACTGAAACTGTGTTTTCAGAGTCATTTTAGCTACCTGGAGTGCACAGAATAGACCAAAAAGAGGCAGAATGAAGGCAGGGGGAGCAGTGAGGAAGTGGCATGAGCTAGAGTGGTCCAGGGAAGCCATGATGGTTGCTTGGAGGTTGGAGGTGGGGGAGTGTGTTGCTGGAAGAGGAGGGGATGGAGGGAAATTAGCAGATCTGAGAGATGCTTAGGAGGAAAATGTCTGGGCATTAATTAGCAAGGGAGTACAAATAAGACCAAGGGAGAGCTGACAAAAAATGACTTTCAGGTTTCTAACTCATAGAACTAATCTACAGTCACTCTATTCACTGAACCAAGAAATAATGGAACACCATTGGTTTAGGGAAGAACATTATAAATGTTCTTTAGCTCAGATACAATGCATTTTGAATTTGTAGAGGAGAAAGAACCCAGATAGGATCTAATGGATCTAGAGTTCAGAAAAGAGGTCTGGGTTTGAAATATAAATAAATAAGTTATTTCTATAATGGTCATAAGTGGGATGCAATGAATTCACTAGAAAGAATGCTAAATTTAAAAAGGGTCTAGGACCAAGACAGGAAGAGGAGGAAAAGGCTACACAGAATAAAGAGAAAAGTACTACCAAAGAGATTAGAGGATAAAGAAAAATAAGGAAAGTTTTGTCACAAGAGACACAAAGAAAGGCAGAAAGTGAAATCAGTATTTTGTACTTATTTCTGCTTTTATGACCTCTATCTAATCTCTTGATGATAATTTAATCTAAACTGTAAGCTCCCATCATCAATGAATTTTGCCTTTTTAAAAATAAAAATAAAAACCTTTTTTATTAAGATGAATGAACATCTGAATTGAAATTGAACTTGCCTTGATATTTTGTTAAAAATTGCTAATCACTTTTGACTTTGGTCATCTTGAAAATCAATTTCATTTTTACCGCTACTTCTAGACCAAAGCAATGCTTTTCTAAATAATTGTGTTGAGGGTGGGCACGATGGCTCATGCCTGTAATTCTAGCACTCTGGGAGGATGAGGTGGGTGGAGTACCTGAGCTCATGAGTTTCAGACCAGCCTGAGCAAGAGCAAGAGCAGGACCCTGTCTCTAAAAACAGCCGGGAGTTGTGGCAGGCGCCTGTAGTCCCAGCTACTTGGAAGTCTGAAGCAAGAGAATTGCTTAAACCCAAGAGTTTGAGGTTGCTGTGAGCTGCAACGCCTTTGAGGGTGACAAAGTGAGACTATGTCTCAAAATAAGAAAAAAATAATTGTGTAAAACAAAAACTAAATGCAAAAATACTAGAAATAAAAAATACAACAGGACATTGACCATTAGTGTCTCTCTGAAAATATTCAGAGACAGCCTTTCAACACTGCACAATACTTCAGTCTGTAGGTTCACTTAAATAAATTAGTATTACTTACCAGTGACCAACTCTTTAAGATTAGGAGAGAAAAAGAAGTAAATTTTTATATTTAAGCAACTGATTATCAGAGAAGAAGGAAAGTTTAAGAATTTAGTGACAATACAGTACTATATTCCAGAGAATTATCAACATAAATCTTATCCTTTCATTGGTTTCAGCTGAAAATGAGCATGTATTAGTATCCCAGAGATCCAGTAGTGACCATAAGATCACGCTAGTAGCTGACAGTGTTAAGAAATTACTGTTCTTGATCTGTAAAGTCTGACTTTAAAAATCTAGGCCAGGCATGGTAGCTCATGCCTATAATGCCAACACTTCGGGAGCCCAAAGAGGACTGCTTGAGGCCAAGAGTTTGAGATCGGCCTGGGCAACATAAGTGAGTGAAACCACATCTCTACAAAAAATTTAAGAAAGAACAAAAATGATTAGCAGGGCACTGTGGCATGTGCCTGTCAGTTCTAGCTGCTTGGGAGGGTGAGGTGGGAGGATCACTTGAGTCCAAGAGTTCAAAATTACGATGAGTTATGATCAGGCCACTGCACTCGAGTCCGGATGACAGAGTGAAATCCTGTCTCAAAACCCAACAAAAATCTAACTAATAACTGAGAAATAATCCAAAAGGAATGTAAAGCCCAGATTCTTAAGAAACATTTTAATTTTGAGTACAAGAAATAAAATATTTCTCCTTCATCTTCATTGCTAAACATGTATAAAGAAAGATTTCAGGTGTTTTTTTAACTATAAGAAAGTCTAAAGAAAGTCTACTTTTGAAAAAACCTGTCCTCCCTCCAACAAAGGCTCTATTGCGTTTTGTATCATACTGAAATTTCTTCACAAGCAATAGCTTTTTGTATTGTTTAGTTTTCTCTTTTACTTTTTAATTAGTGTCACAAGTATTTGGAATTATGTCTCACTTGAGAGTGGTGGAGAGTAAAGAAACCAGCACTCAAATAATTCACAAATAAAACTCATACTAGAAAAATCTGATATGACAGAAACATGGATAGCAAGAATTAGAGATATAGATACCTGAAGAATAAAAATTTTCATATGCAAAGGGCCAATGGAAAGTTTCATTAGTAAAGTTAGCATGGTGGCCTTTGTTTTGACTGTAAATAATCACTTTCCCACAAACAAGGAGGAAAGAGAAAACAAGACACAAGTCTAAATAAAGAAAGGCTGATGTTTTTAATCCAAGGTTGAAGAAGATTTTTTTTTCCTGTTTAATACCATGAAGGCTTTTATTGCTTCAAAGAAAAGGTAGATTTTAAATAAGAACCTACTAAATAAGGATTTAACTTTTCTGACAATATGAAGAAATAACAAGTTAACTTACTAAATGTCACAATCTCTGAGGAAGTTTCTAATTTCTTTTTCTATCACTATAACAAAGTTTGTATAACAAGAAAAATCTCAACAGAGTTAAGGCATCAATTATTTCCCCTTTGTGCAAGTTACACAGGAGGAGGGGAATTATTAACAGGAATGATGAAGCTGTACTTGCATTTGGTAACACAAAGAGAAGCTTACAAATGAGACGTCTCATTAGTTTGAGCAGATGGATCAAAATTAAAGGCTGAATCGCCAACTTTTAATTTCCCAGTAGCCAAAAAGAGCTTGAAGTCTTGCAGAGTAGGACTGTTGAAAAGTCAACATGAAAAGATTTTCTCCATCTGTCATCACACATGCCTGAGTGGAACACAACTGCCTCCTACTGTTTTTAATACTTTAAAGGCAAAGCTGCACATAAAATCTATTAAG
The DNA here is from genome assembly GCF_000181295.1 of Otolemur garnettii. NCBI lineage: Eukaryota > Metazoa > Chordata > Mammalia > Primates > Galagidae > Otolemur > Otolemur garnettii. The sequence goes on along the minus strand of NW_003852527.1, from coordinate 552,733 downwards.
TACACGAGCACGTAAGTTTATATGATTGGTATACTAAAACCCAAGGAATAGCATGATCAGAGAATATCAGCATGGCTTTTGAACATGAAACTTGCTTTAATCCAATGAGCAGAAACAAAATAAATTCACTTAAGAGGAACTGGCTAAGTTTTAGTCTGGAAATGGTTTTGTTCCCTGAGAGTCACTGTTCCTTTTTGAACGGACACATATTTCAAAATTCCTTAACAATGGCCTGAAAAAGTAGATGCTCTGATAAAACTAAAGTACTTAGAGAAACTAAATTAGGGAGAAAATCCAAGATATTAAACAACCTAAAGGCATGAAAACAAATCCCAGAATATTCATGAGTGGGTGAGATGGGTTTGCACAAAGTGGTAGCAAGAAAATTCAGTTAGTTTTCTTGGACTGAACTAAATTTATTTACCTTACTGTACACTTTATTAATGGAATTGCTAAGATACCTTTAAGAAGCAACAAAAGAGAGCTAAAGTTTAAGTACACAGGACCAAAGCAATAACTTGATGTTTCCTTAATAACAAAGAAAAGTATATTTATTGAATATGTATATAGTTAATGGCTTAATATCAATTGTTATAGTCACTGCATTACTGTGCAGTAAGTTATAACTATGTCTTCCAGGAGAAAACTGCTGTTTCTCTCTCTATATATATACTCACGCACACATACATATGTAGAATACACACATAATTTACTGTACTTATGTACAACGAAACTTTTAAACAGAAAAGAGTCTCTCATAATACAGTGCATACAGTCAGACTTCTCAGAATAATATAACTGAAGATTTAATTTGGCTGTCAGTTTTTTAGACAAGCTGAAAAGGTTGTTGAATTACACAGTTTTCACTTTTTGATAGACAGATGTATACAAATTCACTTATCTAAAATTAATATTTAGAACTTTAAAGGCAGTAAACTGGAGTAACAGTAACTTCAACCTCAATTATGAGGGAACAAAAATACAACTCAGAAACTATGCTACTGGGAAGTTCTTCATTAATCTTTTAATAAAATCAGAGGGCATAACACTACAGCTTAGTAAAGGTATCCCTTGAGGGACATAACATAGGGAAAAATAATCTCGGGAGGGGTTCTCAGCCCTGAAACCAAACCTCTCCATGAGTCTCAATGACCTATGATACTATGAAGTAGCAGTTCTTGGGTAATGCAATAAATCAATCAATCAAGGAGTGCCAATCTTGTTGAAATAGGTATGTTTACCAAAATCAAAATGTACAATAATCCTGCTTTCCAAGTAACTATGCTGCAATTTTCGGTTGCTGGATATGATACAAAGGCATGAGAAACCACCACTTAGCAAGTTAACTGATCTCACGGCCAAATAGCACTTGGCAGACAAACTTGCACACAGAAGGCTCAGAGCCAGCCTTTTGAAAAGACCAATTTGGATAAAGATTTAATTTTTGAGCAACTATTATAAAATTAAACATATAATACAGGTAACTTAAAAGAATAAATATGATAGAACTTCATTTCTGAATCAATGTTGCAAAAGAGCTCTTTACTGGAGATGATCGTATTGGTGTAAGAGTCATTGACTTAAAAGGAGGAACTGCCCAGGAACTTGTACTACTTGCAACATGAGAAGCAAATTCCAACTAGTGGGTCACAGTTCTGATGCATTTACTATTTCCCATTATCCTCCTTTTACTGTGATAAATTTTTGACGACAAATCACAATCACAAATCACATTTATCAAAGTTCCTACGTGCAAGACACTATACTAAGAATTAAACCAACAATGTTTTATTGTTACCCAATCTTTTTGGTAATACCTGTTTTACTGGAACATAGAATCTAAAAGAACAATATTGCATAGAGCATGCTGATAAAAATATCATTATTCAATATGTTTATTGTCATATTTTTTAGAAATTAGAGTAACCAGCAAATTAACACAAAAAAGAGAACCTAAGGAAATAAAATGCATTAAAAAAATGCAAGGACATACACCAAGAGAAGTTGCCTCTGGGTAGTGGAATTTACAGTGATTACTGTTTCCCTTCATATTTGCTTCATTTTTGGCATGCCCAAGGGTTAAATTTGTTTAAGCATTTTCTTTATTCAGTCTCTCTTATATTAATTACATTCACTTATTTTTTAAAGTTCAATATTTTAGTAAGAGATAAAGTTTACCTACCCAATAGGGTAAAACAAAAGTGTACTGGGCACACTATTAAGACAGTAGCATTATCATAAACCTATAGATTTAAAATTTACAACATGTTAGAGGCTCATGTTATTATTTCTCCCAAAATACATGCTATTTTACAATGTCCCAGACAAAGCACCATCCAGCCCTGGTTAACGGAAGAGTAATTCTCTTGCAAAGCAGTCTATTTCATTGTAGGATAGTTATAGTTCCTTATATGTGGCTCTCTACAACTTCCACTTGTTGGTTATAATTCCTTTATGCAAAACAGAACACTTTCTCCTTTCCATGTGAGAGGCTTTCCAAAATCATCACCCTCCCTCCAGCTCTGCCTGGGTTTTCTCTTCTTTAGTCCTAATATTCTGGTTTCTCTTGGCCATTATTCAAATTACATGGTTTCTACATTTCTCATAATCTTAATAACCTTCTCTTGAACCTCTGTTCTTTTCAAAATGTGATACAGAATAACCACAGTATTTGGTAATCAGCCAAATTACAGAGGATTTTTCACCTTCCTTGATTTGAACTTTTTTCTGATAATGGCCTTATTTTCATTATTTTTAAATTGCATACATTATTTATTTGAATTACACTGAATTTATGATCAACTAAAATTACCAGATTTTATCCAAGATAGTTCTCTTTTAACTTGGACCTATGTAATTTATTATTCGAGTTTAAACGTAGGATTTAACCACAAGAAATTTTATCGTATTTCATTTGAACACTGACCAGTTGAGATAAATTCATAACTTGCTTCCTTCACCTGATATCCTAATATTCATCACTGGCAAATTTTATATGTATTTAGATAAAAATATATTCACTAGGAAAGATATCTGAGGGATGCCTCAGACAATGCTTTACAATCAGGGGAACTTAGGCCCCCCAGGGAACATTTGTTAATGTCTGGACAGCTTCTCTAGGTATCCACGGGGTAGAGACCGGGGATGCCGCTCAGCAGCTCACAGTGCACACGAAGCCCCCACCCAACCAAAGAGCAATGCTGTCCAGAATGTCCGAGTGCTAAGGTTGGCAGGCATAAGCCATATCAACTAGTTCATATTTATACAAGACCTAAATCATATTTAAATCACATTTTAGAAAAGTACTATAGAGGCCCAAAGACCATGGTCATAGTGTGAAACAAAAATGGCGGAAAGGCAGGCTTTTCTAATCAGAGTAAGTGCACGTCCAAACCACAGCATGAATAACATAGTATACATACATGTGTTACTGCAATCATGACTTATGGTAACAACTGCCCATTAAAAAAAAAATTATTGGTATGACATCTCTGTCTTACGTGTCTAAGAATGAAAAAAATTAAAAATGGCAAAGATAATTAGGTTATAACCTTATATCATACTTCATTGATAATACTATTCAGAAGAAATACCACATGTTTATAAAATCCTATATATAGATCTGCTGTGACAACAAAATGTTATAACTCATTGGGAATGCATTATTGGGTGGTGTAAAAGACCACAAAATGTGACTATGTGTACTGCACATCCATTTTAGGTATATCTTTAAGTAGAAAAAATATCACCACAGCGGCACAATCTTTAATAACAGAAAATTACAATCATTTAACACACTTAAAAATGAAGGGATAAACCAATAATAGGAGACCAGACAATGTTACTTTAATGTCAAAGTGACAGTGTAAAGTCCCAAAGACATTATGGGCTTTGTCAACACAAAGACCTGTCTTAAGTCCTTAATTAGCTATATGATCTTTGAAGCTGCTTAACAGGTCTCTGTTTTATTTCTTCCATTAACAAAAGGAAATAATCATGCTTATGTCAGAGAACTGGGAAGATGAAAAGTCCAAAGAGATTTACATGGTATCTGAAAATTAGAACCTGAATGAAAACTCCTTTTTCTCTATTGTAGATGTTAAAATTTGTAAAGACTACATAGAAACATTAAAAATGTTTATTATTTGTTAAGGAAAAGTGTGAATATAAAACCATGTATACAATATAGTTTAGTAATGGATTATAACTAATACTTTAAATTAAATTTAAATGAACAAAATTAAAAGCCACATGTGCAAATGGATAAAAGACTAGTGGGAAATACATACAAATTATAATAATAATGTTAAAATGGTAAAATAGTAGAAAACATACAGAAAATTTTTAATGTTGCCATTTATTTTTGTAACTATAAAAAAGCACAGCAAGTATGTAGGTATTTCTATAAAACATAAGTCAGTCCTCCTATTATGGAAAACAAACGTCACTAATCATTCAAAAATAGAAACTATGAAGCCTGATCTTAAACCTCACTTTTGGGTATGCACCCTAAAAATCAGTCATCGTTTTCCTTCTAACCTTCTTGTTAAAAGAGAAGGACTTAAGCACAGATGCTGACATGATCTCAGATCCAAAAGTTTATCAGTGGCCTTTAAACTATATTAATGCTTTACCCGATTACCCACAGTACATTTTTGGACAGATGAGAGCAGAAGGTGAAGGCAGCTTAGAGGCCACACATTCTGTCACCGCTGGCAATCCTGGACGCACGATACACATGCAAAAGGCAGACAAGACAGGTAATGCGGTCTTCAATTCTGCTTCAGTTCTGTGAATTCTTCCTTCCCAGGTTCCTTGTGCCCCTAGGCATTTTGAAGCCTTCTTGGGATATCCCCTGCGACTCTGTCCTTTCTAACCCGGCCACAGTGCTATGAAACTTGTCTTCTAAGCAACTCTGTACTACCAGAATTTACTGTGTAATAAGAGCCTGTGCTCAATCAGTTTGATTTTAAAAAGTAATCCAATGAATTGATTTACACCAAACACAAAATAACTGGCAGTAAGAGCTCATCTCTACTCATTAAACGCCCCTTCCAGTGTCTGTACTTTATAAATCTTGATTTCTAAGACACATCTTAGCTCCTATTACAGTGAGGGAACTATGCCAGAAGAGAAAGAGGGAATAGTCTTCCTAGAATCCTTTAAATATTTATTTGGATTTTTATCCTACTATGGAAGACATAACTGCTACTTCTCTCAACATTTAGGGATAAAGCTACTTTTTTTTTTTGAGACAAAATCTTACTTTATGACCCTCAGTGGAGTGCCATGGCATGATAGCTCACAGCAACCTCAAACACTTGGGCTCAAGTGATTCTCTTGCCTCAACATTCCGAGTAGCTGGGACTAAAGGCTCCTGCCACAACACACCGCTACTTTTAGAGATGTGGTCTCGTTCTTGCTCTTGCTTTTCTCAGACTCGTGAACTCAGGCAAACCACCCGCCTCGGCCTCCCAGAGTGCTAGGATTACAGGCATGAGCCACTGCACCAGCCACCTACATTTTACTTTTTAAAGAAACATCTTACAACGTAAGCTCATATAAAGCTAGAGGAATATAACAAATGTATTTAAAGAATAATTATAAACAGCATGACAAAGCCTATAACCCTAAAAAGATAAGTGAACCACAGTTTCTAAGGTCACAAAACAGGGGCAGTACTGTCAGTAATAGCATTATTAAGCTATTTATGTCTATTAATTAGAAATTATAACGGTATATATTGGTGTATATTTATACATGATGTTATTTATTGGTATCACTAAAAAAAAGTTTGCACCAAGTGCTCTTTTTAAAAATATATTATCCATACTATTATACATATAACTATACATGAGCAAAGTACTCAGCTGTCAGTCATTAAGTCACATAGCAATGGGGTGGGGAGTCAGGGACAGTTTGTTTCCCTACATCCCTGACACCTTCCCCACCCCCTTCATTTGCCACTATTAAGTGCTGAGGGTTATAGAAGAATAACTGATTGCTACTTGGGAAGCTGAAACAGAGGGATTGATGGTGCCCAGGAGTTTAAGGCAGTCTGGCAATTTAGTGAGACTCTTGGAAAATAAAAAAAGAACAAAGAAAAGAAAGGAGAAAAGGAAAGAAAAAAGAATACTGTAAGAAGTGATAGGTATTTTCCTGACTACAGTTAGAAGTCAAAATATCTACTGTATGTTCCATAGTATTTATATTTTAATCTTCATTATCTATAAAGAAAGATTTTTAACAGTACATATTCATTTATAATTAAAGTTTTAGACTAGAAAAGGTTCTCTGGTAATAGAAAAAATGTCAATTAATTAAAAATTATGATTTAAGATCAGGTTTAAATCGCATTTCAAAATTAAATGAAGACATAGAATAGCCAACACAATATTGAAAAAGAAGAACAAAAGCAGAGGACAGACACTATCTGACTTCAAGAATTACCATAGAGATGCAGTAATCGAGGCAAGGTGGTATTGACAAAAGAATAAACAAAGAGATCAATGGAACAAAACAGACCTCCCAGAGATAGACCCACAGTAAGTCAGTCAAATGATCTTTGACAAAGGAGTAAGGAGTGAAGATGGTCTTTCAACAAAGGGACATCCAAATGGAAGAAATGAATCTAGACACAGAATTTACACCCCTCACAAAATCACAAAACTAATGCAACTCACAGAACAGTTTGATGAGGATCAGGAAGAAAACTGATATAAGGTGAATGCAAATAAAGCGACGTGGTATTATCATTAGCAGAGATTCTATGGCTGGACTTTGAAAGCATACTGGTAGAATAACCTAAACATGTTGCTTTATTTTGCGCAGACATTTTCTTCGTTTGTCAAGTGAAGATACTAGTGCCTGCTTCATAGGGGGCTAAGAGAATTCAATGAGTTATCAGTTTCAGGCATGTCTTAATAGTTAGGAAAAATCAGCCACTATTATTATTCTATAACTTAAAATACTTATTTCTTTTCTTTACAAGTTATTATTAAAATCAAGCACATTGGCTTGGCGCCTGTATCATAGTAGTTATGGCACCAGCCACATAAACCAAGGCTGGCAGGTTCAAACCCTGCCCAGCCTAGCTAAAACAACGATGGCAACTGCAATGAAACATAGCTGGGCACTGTGGTGGGTGCCAGTGGTCCCAGCTACTTGGGAGGCTGAGGCAAGAGAATCGCTTAAGCCCAAGAGTTGGAGGTTGCTGTGAGCTGTGATGCCACCGCACTCTACTGAGGGCGACCTAGTGAGACTATATCTCAAATAAATAAATAAATAAAAATAAAATCAAGCACATTGTCTAGAGATCAATTAAAACCTAACTTTAAAATTGTTTCCTATAAAGAGACAAAATGCCTCAAGGATGTTCACAAGGCAGTCTTTCTTCCACTCAAGCCCAATTTATCTTTTACCTTATATTTTGGGGCTGCAAATAAGATTTAGTCTGGGAAAGAAGGATTCTACCTCCTTTAAAACAAATTTAAAAAAACAAAGGGCCATAAAAACCACTTCAAATGTCATTAAAGCCTAACATTGTAAAAAAATAAAAAATTCCCATAATAAAATAATGTTATGCAAAGAAACATAAACAATTGAGCAATGAATGATTTTATATAAGCAATTATTATCAATTCATTATTTCTTTTAACAATCTCCATTTTGAACACTGGAAAGTTCAAAAACAAAATTATTAATACTTAATTCCTAAATACCACAGAAAACAACATAAATCTTTATTATGTATTATATTTCAACGGAAAATACTTCATGAAAAGAGTAAGAATACATTTAAAATTTTTATATTATAAAATAAAAACACAAATTAGAATGTTGTAGGTATGAGAAAAGATTGGTACTTTTTAAAAGACTGAAAAAAACAGAAATGGAAAAGATAAAATCCTTTCTTTCATTAAATATTTAATAAAAATGGCAAATAAAATAGCATCACCTCAATATTGGGATGATAATCTTATCTATGAATATTTTTATGACTTACTAATTGTACTAAAACAATTATTAAGAATTAAAAACTCTGAGACAACATCTCATAATTCAGAAAATTTTTCTTATGAAAAGCCTAAACATTAATAACTTTTAATTGAGCACAGTCTAAAGACAGAATAAACTAAGCATACCTGGTGTCCAGCCTTGACTTGCTTCAGAACACTGTCATAGCACACTTCATCCATGTTATTCAATTGTTGCATCTTAAAGGGTTTTAAAACATGAAAAATATCAAATAAGACAAATATAAACTTCCTAGTTACACAAAAATCTTTGCCAATTACAATCAATCTATTTTTAAACTTTCAGACTAAAATACAGACACAATAAATGATATAAAATATCTAATATAGGGGCAGTGCCTGTGGCTCAGTGAGTAGGGCATCAGCCCCCTATACTGAGGGTAGCGGGTTTGAACCCAGCCCCAGCCAAACTGCAAAAACAACAACAAAAAATAGCCGGGCACTGTGGTGGGGACCTGTAGTCCCAGCTACCCAGGAGGCTGAGGCAAGAGAATCGCCTAAGCCTAAGAGCTGGAGGTTGCTGTGAGCTGTGATGCTACCTTACTCTATCTACCAAGGGCAACAAAATGAGACTGTCTCTTAAAAAAAAAAAATCTAGTATATAAGAACCATCAGAAGCATACAAACAAAATACCTCAGACAACAGTTTCAGAGTACTAACTTTCTAAGAGTCCTAAGTTTTTAAAAGACTGTATTTTTAATAACTAGTAACTAGTTAGTTACAGATATTTTAGAATAATGTTATAAGTTATATTGTCCCCAGAAAAGCCCATTCTTTTTTTTTTTTTTGAGACAGAGCCTCAAGCTGTTCCCCTGGGTAGAGTGCCACGGCATCACAGCTCCCAGCATCCTCCATCTCCTGGGCTCAAGCGAGTCTCCTGCCACAGCCGCCCAAGTAGCTGGGACCACAGGCATCCACCACAACGCCTGGCTATTTTTTGTTTGCAGCCGTCATTGTTATTTGGTGGGCCCAGGCTGGATTTGAACCCGTGACCTTAGGTGTATGTGGCTGGCACCTTAGCCGCTTGAGCCACAGGTGCCGAGCCGAAAAGCCCATTCTTTAGACTGTTTTTCTTCTGTTTCATTCTATAAACCAATAATCCTGTCCTGTATAATTATTAAAGTTTGGAGCATACTATAGGTTGATTATAAAATGACATACAGATCTGAAACGTAAGGGAATACATTATTTCTGTTATCTATGTGGAAAGGATTATTATTCTTCTACAGAAACACTATTCTGAATAATCAGAAATATAACATTTATGAATTAAGAAAGGGTCTTATTGTCCCTGTTAATGACAGTTTCTAACCACAGAGGTAAAGTAGTTAACCCAAAGGAAAAGGTATGTGACCTAATCGCTACCCCTTTCCTTAACGTTTACTTAGAAGAGTTTGGATAGGATGAAAAGTATCATGCCTATCTAAAACAACTATGATGTGTATTTTTGGTTTCAATAAGATACAGTTTACAATTTAAAATTTTAGAACTGGAGTTGGAAGATTGTAGAATAATTTGTGCCCTATTAATTATTTAAAAAACAATCCCGACTACACACACAAATCTCAAAACCTTTTTCAGTGGACTTTAGATTTTCTGGCCAAAGCCATTATTTCAAATTAGATGTATCATTCACACCTTTTCCCCACAGTCTTTCATAATGACTGCATCATTTCCTGAGTTTCTGACTAAAACTCTGAGAAATCTTCAAGGGTAGCACTTTTATGAAATGAGAAATTAACAACTGGTTACAGAACATATTGAATGACACTCTGGGGGAAATGCTTAATGTTTACCATGTGTATATTTCTACTGAGTGTAAACTAATAAATTTTAATAAGACAAACATCTATATTTATAACAAACATATAAGTTACTGTTTATATTATATAAGTTTTTTCTAAATTTTGACAAATTTCTAAACTTTCAAAATAATTATAACAGTTCATCATCTAATGTTACTCCTTTCATGATTATAATGGCAACACATTATGGTGAAAAATTCTTTGAATTTAATTTGATTTAAGCTATTTACCAATTTGTATGACACAATTGAGAGAGAATAAAGTTAAAGATGGCTGACAAGCACTTGAAACAATCTTCTTTTCTTTATATTTCTCTCTGATAACAATTTGTTATCATTTAAATTAGAAAGCTGAAAACATTCTAAAGTTATACAAATAAATAATTCCAGGGCGGCACCTGTGGCTCAAAGGAGTGGGCACTGGCCCCATATGCTGGAGGTTGTGGGGTCAAACCCACCCCTGGCCAAAAACTGCAAAAAAAAAAAAAAAAAAGAAAGAATTCCACATTTATCTAATGCAACATTAAAATAAACTAAATAATTAAATATATATTAAGCCACAACTAAAAATATAAGCAGGAAGTATTATTGAAAAGCACTAGAAATGGTGAAGGTTCAAATATTCATGTAACTATTATAACATGAACTATCCTTTTGTGCATAAATCTGAAATGACTCCCTATAATTCTAAAGATATCTTATTTTTATGCAATGCAGTTAGAACATATCAACTGTTTTTGTAACAGTTACCTCTGATATTTTTAGCTGAATATTTTATTCATTACAGAATAAAGTAAAATGACTCTATTTTACTAATGAAATTGTTTTTAGACAAAAAGTAAAATGTAATACATTAAAGACCAAAGTTAACATTTGATATTGTTCTCTTTTAGTAAACAGGTAATAATGCCTGAGAATATCCTCCCAATTCTCAGGCATTCTCAGAAGCTTTTTCTTCTACAAAAAATGTGTTGTTGAACTGAATGATACATGTTTAAATGTTAACCAAATTTTTCCTTCATATTCTACAGTAAATCTCTAATAGACTCTCGAATAATGCAAATTGTGCATGGTATACTATTTAAGAAATTACATAAACTTTTTAATGTACTATATAGAATTTTAGAAATAGCATTTATATATATATATAATTAATAAGGTAATTACAAAACATTGTAAGTTAAATATAACACCTCCCATAATGGGTAGTTGGTACCATGAAATTTTTTTTCAACTGCACATGAAATGCATATTATTTTAGATGAACATTATATAAAAAAAATTAATGGTTTAATTAAAGCTTGCATTTTTATAATGCCCTTTAATTAAATAACTTTTTGAATCTTTCCATATAAATTAAAAATAGTAATGTAAACTACTACAAGCAACTTTCTGCAGGAGGACTTTACTACAAATAGCTGAGGAAATGTGCTCGATTTTGTCTAAGATACCACATTGTGACATCTGAAATGGTCTTTGGAGTCTCCAATCCCAAAATTTAGGTCAGCAAAAGTGTTTTTAGAAAATAAAAGTATAAATATTAAAGTATTTACCTTATTTGCACTTTTAATCCCCAAAAATGTCTGTCCAAGAGGCACTGGTCGAAAACGGCCATCAAAGTAGAAAAGTCCAATATACGGATTAACATGTAAAAACGTAGCAACATCGAGGTAGTTGGGTAAGGTTGCAGACAGTCCAAGAATCCTTATCATACTCTGTGTGGATTCGACCTGTATGAATTGTGTTAGTTAAGTATGACTTATTTAAATTACTTTAAATAACATTGTCATGTGTCCTATCTTCCTATTAATAGGACCTTTTAAAAACTGTAGACAGAGATGAATTTAGAGGTCAAATGAAGGACTATCAGGTAAGACTTTATAGGCCACAGTGCATAAGCCTGACTCTATAGATATATAAAAGAATTCTGTATGCACTATAATTTAAAATACATATGAGCATTTACATTAAATATCTACAGTCCTTAATAATTAAATGTGTTTCTAGGCTACAAAAATCTCAATTTCCAAAAACTAAAACTCACAGAAGCCACATTCTCTGATTACAGTGTAATACATCTAGCAAAACAATACAAAAGATGGTCAAAGCCTCTATTTACTCCGTGATTGCAGCATATCACTATGGTCCTATGGAGCTGCTAAAACCTTCCTACTCTCAGAGGAAGCTGTTGATAATTTTGCTCAGACTTGGAGACTCAGTGAGTATAAGCAAAGTAGTCCAATGTGAATAATGGTAATACTTCTAGAATCATCCATCCCTCAACAATGGGTTAAGGACATAACCAGTAGGCCCTGGAGATACAGTACTGAAAAAGACATAGAACTACATATGTGGATTTGTAAAAGTATAAAGAGGGAGGGATCAAAAAATAATAGAAATGGGTGAAAATTAAAGTATAAATACATATACAATATTTTTATTACGATTTGGTTTTACTTAAGAAGTCTTATGGATATCAGTAAAAACCCAAACCATACTCCACCCCAAACAAGGAACCCTATGGAAAAATGATGGGCATAGCAATTATTTAAGAAACTTCCTTCATATAATAATTAGAAATATTTTAATTATACTATAATTTTATGTAGTACCAGTAGTGATTTGAAAGAAAATGAAAGCTAGATATACTACATACTCTATGTGT
>NW_003852527.1:537079-539173 GCF_000181295.1 Otolemur garnettii | reverse complement strand
TGTAGGGATTATGGATGTGAGCCAACATGTCTGGCCCATATTTGGTTTTAAAATCATTATTTAAAACACAAAAGTAACTCAATATATTTTTAAGGTCTTTTGAAAGTAAATACATGATGTCCTGGTAAACACCAGAGACATTTTTCTGCTAGGAATTCATTTTAAAGCACTTTTAAAAATTTAACAGTATAGTCCTATTATTCTTGAAATAATAAGCCTATGTAAGAAATACCTTATTTAAAAAAGGAATAACTTGGAATTTCCTGTCCTAAGCCAATTCTTGAAGCACTGTAAATTGTACATATTTGCCAAAAAAAAAAAAAACTGTTGAAAACTATAAAAAATTATAAATTTACAGCTTCCTCTTTAGCATTAGCTCAAAGAATAGGCTATACATTTTTTAGATGCTTTCCCTCACATAAAATCAATTCAGAAAAAGTAACTGAACACAAGTTACTTCGTAGTAACTTAGAAGACAAGTAGTATTAGTTTAATATAGTTAAATACAATAGACTTGGGATTTCTTATACTTTTTGAAATTTTTCCTAGTAATGCTGAATGTGTTGTGCACTCAATCTCTAACTCTACCATGCAATTTCAGATCTTGAACAAAATGTATATAGTCCAGGAAGAGTTTCCTATGATGATTCTGCATTAGTTATAAATGTTGCAATGTGAGGTGATATGAAATTGAAGGGTGATGTGATGTGCCATCTGCTGGAAATATCTGATAATCACAAGGAACCAGAAACTTTGCTTTTTAATAAAAGTAGTTATGAGTACTGCACAAAGACTTTGGAACTAGGAGAAGAATCACATAGACACTCCTGTCAAGGAAATTAAAATCTGGTGGGGGATACAGAGGAAGACAAATAACTAGCAAGTTGTGAAATTACCAGGAAGACTTAGAGTATGTGCTAAAAATGTGTAAAATGGGAGGAAACACGGAAAAGGTGTAATTCATACTGAGGAAAGAGAACAAGTGAAAGAAGTGTCACTTGACACTTCTGATTCAAAAGACCAGATTTTAAAGAGATGGATGTATAGAGTCAAAAAAGAAACAAAATTATATTATTTTGGATATATAAACCTCACCTCACCATTAACAACACATTCTGCCTCAAGTACAATTAGTTTAGTTTCTGAAAAAGGTTAATGGTATTGGAAAGAAAACAGAGAAAGATCAAATAGTTTTGTGTGGCGGGGCTGATAGTAGCTGGCAGGTATGTAGAGGTTAAAATTTGGCCAGGGCTTTAATAATCCATAATATCTAGCTAAGAAATTTGAACATTTTACTTAAGACATCAAACAGCAAGTCAGCAAAGGTTTATTGGTTTATAAGCATAGTAGGAGAAAACTATATAATTGGAATTTGTTCACATCATGGAGATGACAACGGGAAGAAGGAATTAGTATGTATTTATATAGTATCCAATAGATATTTCTATAAGATATATTATCATTTACATAATTATATTGCATTTCCCAAATAAACCTATAATACACAATTTTATAGTTTACATTTATAGATTCTACATAGAAAATTACATTATATACTATTTATTCCTATTATAAATATTATACATATTTACTCCTATGTATAGAAAATTATACATTTATAAATAATTTATAAAAGGTTTTAAAACTTCTAATAATGTTATGTTTGTGTGTCTGTGTGTACACACAAAGGGAAGATAAGCAATAATAATCCAGTCTGTTGTGCTGTACACACAGGACGACTTATGTGGTCAGTGAAGAATCCCAGCAAATATACTAATGATATTTAATTGGCTTCTTATGCTCTATAGCTGCAGAAAGTCCTTATTTGTGGATTGCTTCCGGCTGGAAGGAAATGCTTTCTCTAGGTGATTCACTCCAAGTAAACATGAAATGTATGGATTTGTGCATGATGGCTCCCTGAAAAATGTCATTACAGTAAGTACTGGGGTATAAAATCAAGGCATTTTATGAGCAAAATAGCTCTCTTTAGTGTATATGATGCCCTGCGTGCTTTATTTCAAGATATCACATATCTGGGCAAGGGCACATCAATTGGAGCAAGAAAGGACCTGGATGATAGATCAGCAGTTTCAG
>NW_003852527.1:531661-536508 GCF_000181295.1 Otolemur garnettii | reverse complement strand
ATATTAATAAATCTTTTTGAGTTTGTGCTCTTATTTCCATAAGTTAGAATTCTACAAGTGAAAAGACAGGATTGAGTGTATTCCATTTTCACTTTTGAAAATCTAATATAATTGTTTCATGTTGATTTGGATCCCTTTTAAGCCTCTTTTTTTAATTGTAAAATGCTTTTTCTAGTTTTTAAACTTATTTTTCTTAATAATTTATCATATAAAACATTTTTATATAATACATAACTTTCCGAAGTTTTATAACCCTTTGTTATACTAAATTCCTGTACTTGGATTGGGATTAGATATATTTAGGAGATGAAATACAACAGAATTGATACCTAATTAAATATTGGGATGGGGAAAGTATTAAGGAAAAGGAAAAACTTAATTATAACACTGAGTGTTTTGGCTTGGGATCTGAGTGAACTGTGTTGCTATATATAAGTATACCAAAAAGATGACAGAGTTCTGACATGCTTAGCAATAGATTTTTGTGGGTAGAAACATATAACTGGGTTGGATTGGACTAAAAGTCAACTGGGAGGGAGACACACACACCGTGTGTAAAGTCTTAGGTTGATGTGGGCAAAGAATTATCACTGACCCAGGCTAAATATATAGGGGAAAAAAAGATGGCAAGTAAGTCTTAGAACACATAAAATTTCAAGGGTGGAAATAGGAGATAAGTGTGAGAAAAGTGTCTAAGTAGGTGATAAAAGTCAAGTAAAGAAAACTAGGACGAAGTGGCATCTTACAGACAAAGGGGGAAATGTTTCAAGATTGAGGAAATGATGAATAGTATAAAATGTCGAAAAAGTGTAGTACCAAATGTCAAAAAAGTAGTAGTGCCATGAATGAGGGTCAAAAGTAAAACTGAATAAAGATTAATATTTTCAGCAAGGTAGTAACAAAAGCTTTATTAAGCAGAGGTTATTGGAGAGGAACAGGTTTGAGGGAAGTTTTTTTGTAAAGACAGAGGGGACTTGGCAATTCTTTTAAGCTGATGTGACAGTGCCTATGGAGAGAGAGCAGGGGTAACACATGTAATGCAAGGAACAGGGTCCAAAGTGATGGGAGAAGGGACTTCAGAGACAAGGCCAAGGGTGTAATGAAAGGTGTGCTTGTGGGAGAAGAGGTTGGGTGTTTTTCTGGGTATGGAGGGGAAGAAAAGGGATGGAAATAGAGGGAGTTCAAGCACGAAAGACTCTCCTGCCAGTCAGTAGAAAGCACTGTTGCATGGCAACGGGGCCTGGCAGGATGGTGAAGAGCAACAGAGAACGGTGACGCTCAGAAAGGGTCATATGAAGGAAACGCAGAAAAGCTGCTCAGAAGTTAGAGGGTCATCTCAAGGTGAATTCAGAGTCTGCGAATGTGTAATCTACATCACATCCTGCGAATGTGCACTGATGCTCGTCTACATCACTGGAATCTCCTCCGTGAGTGATCAGCAGGCTGGCTAGAGGTGCAGACACAGTTCAACTGATTCACTGTTGTAAATGAGATAAGTAAGTGGATAAATAAGGCTATTGGCAAGAGAATAATTAGTCATGGAGTCTTGTCTATTTCATAAAGAAAATAAAGGCAGGAGAATATGAATAAAAGAAAAATAACAAAGGAGAATCAAGGAATCAAGAGCTCTTGATTAGGTAGAAAAAAAAGTATTCATCTTTTCTCTATATTCACACAATCTCCCAAAATATATCATTTAAATACTCATAAATATTCTAAGTTATCTTTTCAGATAAAGGAAAAAAAGGGTTGATGGAATATATCTTAAGAATCCTGGCACTGGGAATTTACCGATTTTACTTTGGACTATTTAGGAATAATTGATAAGATTCAAAACTAGAGATAATATGTACATGTTCCCTTTTAAATATTAACATATTAAAATTATGTCAATATTAGATTTAGCTTTGCATGGGAAGTTTAGAAAGAAAGTTTTCCTTTATTTATTCAAGTTAATTTTATGAGATTTCAATAAAATAAGATTTCGAAGAAAGAGGACTTTTAACAACAAAGTGAAATAGCTAGAGTTCTCCATACTATAATTATCTTTACTCTCATGAACCTTGCATACTAACATTTCAATTGAAAACTACATTTTAAGTTTAAAAACACACTAATCCCTCCAAAACAAGCTTATGAATAACTTCCTCTTACCTGCCGTAAAGTACGTGCAACTATGCTTTCCAATACTGGTCCTCTATCTTCATGCAGCAAATGAACTTCATCAAGAATAAGGAGTCTCACAATTTGGGAAAGAGCTACATCCCCAACACTCTTTCTTGTCACTACATCCCATTTTTCTGGTGTGGTCACAAGCATCTATAAGATAAGAAAATACCATCAAATTCAAAAGGGAAAAAAGTCACATAAATTATTTAAATTTCAACTTAGTCACTCAAAAAGAAATAATTTTGGCCATTTCTCTACACATCAAATGAAAGCATTTAAACTTTCCCACATACCTAATTTACTACAGACAGCATTCATTTTGAAAGGGCTATACTTTAAGCTATGATACTAACTGATATTTAAAAGTCATTGAACACATGAGCGGCGCCTGTGGCTCTGTGAGTAGGGCGCCAACTCCATATACCAAGGGTGGTGGGTTCGAACCTGGCCCTGTCCAGATTGCAACAACAACAAAAAATAGCAGGGCATTGTAGCGGGTAGCTGCAGTCTCAGGTGCTCGGGGGGCTGAGGCAAGAGAATCGCCTAAGCCCAAGAGCTGGAAGTTGCTGTTAGCTGTGATGCCATGGCACTCTACCGAGGGTGATAAAGTGAGACTCTGTCTCTAATAAAAAAGTCATTGAACACAGTTGGTCAGCAAATTGTAGTGTGAGGTATATAAAATACAGGCAGTCCCTGAGTTACAAACATCCAACTTACATACAACTGACACTTATGAACAGGGCTGTTACAGGTAATAGGTAAATGTCCTGTTCCAAATAACATACAAATTCACCTTCAGAAAAAACCCCACAGAACCTATCTCTTTCATAATCTGAGGACTAGCCATACACAAATTTTTATAAATGGTATCATTACAATGTTAAAAAAACCTCCACTATCTTTTAAAGTAGCTCATATACTGATAATGGACTTTATCTGAAAAGGGAAAAGAAGTGAAGAAAACATTAAAAAGACATGAAAGAAAAATAAAAAATCCACTCTAGGATTAAATCTACTTTGGATAATAATGGATTTTAAATAACACAAGATATATGTATTATCATAAACATACCCATAGATCACTTGCTAACAAATCTTTCCATTAAAACTCCTTGAAAACACATCCATTTGTTTAAAAAAAAAATCAGCAATTCTAAACTGTAACATTAAAATATAAAATGAAGCTGGTTTAGTAAATGTAAATTAGTAAATGTTAGGAGAGCACAAAGTAAACTATTAAGTTATAATAATAAATACAAAGCCTGGCTATCTACCTCACCACAAATGTAGAATACTGTGCCAGCTCTTTCTTATAATTAACTTTAGGAGACAATAATGTGGTACCAAATTGTAAAATCAAGTTTTTCCAATATCAGAAAACTATACAGGTTGAGTATCTCTAATCCAAAGATCTGAAATCCAAATGCTCCAACAAGCATTTTCTTTGAGCGGCAGGTCAGCATTTAGAAAGTTTCAGGTTTTGGAGTATTTTGGATTTCAGATTTTTGGATTAGAGATGCTTAACTTGTACCTCCAAATGTTAAAAATCCTTCCTAGCATTTTGTTTTCTATATTTTACTTTCAGTACAGTGAGAAATGCTTCATTTACATCTTTTTTGACCACTTCACTTCTCTGAACTAAAATGGCTAGAAAATAAAGTGTCACATTTCCCTAACAAATTGGGACTCATGCAAGACATTTCCATCTGCTCCTGTATTAGGGCATGGGTTAATTGTCAATATTTTAACTGTCAACTTAAATTTTTCTCAGTACATGTACTTACTCACTCAGCAGTATAAAACTCATTATTCAAAAATGTCCCAGTTTTAGCCCATCCACTGGGAAAATGGCACAGTTGAGATGCTTATACACTACCAATATGCCAAGAAATTGGTATATTTGATTTTAAAATACTTTTAGTTTGATAACAAAACCAAAGAATGTAAGACTTGCCAGAACAACTCATCTTAAACATTATTATTAAAATGTGCCTTACATTTGTATATAGTAAAATACTTAGTTTTCCATGATTATTTCATGACTATTCAATTACCCTTTTTCTCTAGGTGAAGTACATTTTTCTTTGAAGAGGGGAAGGGTAGAGAAAAATAGTAAAACTTCTAATCTGCAGTCTTTATAAATGTTTGCATAATTCACAAATGGGACATGCAGCAAAACCTTTACCAAACATTCCAGAGAGGCAGTGCTTCAATGAATGATGAATGTTTTGCCTGAATCCAAGTACTTATAGACTCATCCCAAATCTATTTTGTTGAATTTTAAGCCAAAAATTACAAAAGTGATCACAAGGACTCTTGCCAAATAATACCTATGAGAGAAATGAATTTGAGTATGAGTTTTATATTTTGTTCTTTTTTTGTTTTTACCCCATGTATAGATTTAATTAATCTAATGCTCCTTACAAACAGAAATGCAAAGATTCGATAGGTAGCAAAGACCATTACTGTATCAGCCAGTTAACAATTACAGGCAGATAATCAGCTTCCAATGTCAGACCCCAGAGCCATAGGTCAGGGTTTTCTGGGTTTATAAGAAAAAACTACATTTTTTAAATGTATTTTATTCATAGTTTTTACTCTACAAATAGTTATTAGAGAGATGAATATTAAAAAGTAAGTAATGTTACTGGAGAGGCCTGATAAAGAACTGAGTGAGA
>NW_003852527.1:527427-531210 GCF_000181295.1 Otolemur garnettii | reverse complement strand
GGCCATAGTTTGAGGACGCCTGGTCTAGACAGTGAGTACCACTATTCTGGTGGCCTCTGAATACAATGTATTTCCTCTATTTGACTGTAAGTCAAGAGACTTTAAAAGTAAATTTTTCTCTCTTAAAGATATGCAATTATAACACTATTGTCCATGAGTCAAAAGCAAAACCTGATTATTTATTAAGAATATATAAATTTACAAATGCAAAATGCAAGTTTGAGAACAAATAGTAACCTGTGTGCATAACTACTATTATGATAATTATGCTACAGTACACAATACTCAGCAAACCCATAACCCCCAAATTAACGGAAATTCATGAACACATTTACAAAACAACACAGAAAAGGAGAGAGACAGACAAAGTGATACCACTACGCAACTATCATGAAAGTTATAAAGAAAGAAAAAAAATACCATGTGTTTACAGAGGATGTGGAGCAACTGGAACTCTCATAAAGCAATGGTACAAATACAAACTTACACAACTACTTTGAAAAACTGCTTGGTCACATCTGCTAAAGCTGAATATCTGCATACCTTGTGACCTAGTAATTCCATTCCTAGTATATCGTACACTCAATGGAAATGTACACACATATATATATGTGCATGCATCTGAAGTGTGTATAAGAATTTTATAGCTCTATAATTTATAATGCCCCAAAATTGGAAACAAACCAAAAGCCCATCAATGATAAATAACTAGCAATATATTTATATAATGGAATATTGTATGATAAAAATGAGAAAACTTCTAATTATATACAACAACACAGAAAATAATATTACAATCATAATGCTAAGTGAAAGAATCCAAGCACAAAGTATATAATTTTATATATAGAAAGTTTTTAAAACGGGTGAAACTAATGTAAGATGTTAAAAGCTAGGATATCTTAGAAGGAAGAAGTAAGTAGCAGAGAAGAGGTGCTGGTAATATTTAACATCTTGATACGGGTGGTGGTAACATCAATGTATTCACTTTAGGAAAATTTATCAAGCTATTCACTCAGAATTGTATATTTTACATATTTTATTTCAATAACAGTATGCAGTACACACAAATGGTACTGTAATGATATATAACTTATATTTAAAAACAAAACTTAAATGACAAGAAGGTATACCTGAACAATATACCTAAAAGATGAATAAGAGTGTTCCAGACAAATGAAGAATAATATTTCAGAGACCGGGCATAAGAACGTTCCAGACAAATGAAGAATAACATTTCAGAGGCCAGGTGTGGTGGCTCACACCTGTAATCCCAGCACTCTGGGAGGCAGACACTGGCGGATCGCCTGAGCTCACGAGTTCAAGCCAGACTGAGCTAGAGTGAGACCTCATATCTAAAAATAGCTGGGTCTTGAGGTAGGCGCCTATAGTTCCAGCTACTAGGGAGGCTGAGGCAAGAGAATTGCTTGAACCCAAGAGGCTGAGGTTGCTGTGAGCTCAACACGGCACTTAACTGAGGGTGACAAAGTGAGACTCTGTCTCAACAACAAAAAAAGAACAATATTTCTATAAGGGAGAAAAATATAAGCAAAGTATATTCTCTGTGGTCCAATATGCTTTCATTACATATTATCTCCCTGTATGATCATGTATATGAACATGTCTTTATATGTACCTTGCACGTATCTTAAGGACAGGTTCCAAATTAGGAATCTTAAATGTAAGTCCATGTTCCTCAACCTGTAATACCATTTGAGAAATTTTTTAAAGTATACATGCCGACTTCTAAATCTAGGCCAATTTCCTAATTGTTTATCAATCTTCCTCTCAAACAGGAACCCCCATAGGCACCAAAAGCAAAAGACGAGAAAATACAATGTATTTGTGGGAAACCTTTGAATCAGAAAGAGAAATAAGACACATGCAATTTAAACTTCATAACCTTTGTATTTCTTTAATGTTATTCCTGTTGTTCTCTATCAACAAACAAATTGTTCTTATCTTTTCAGATTTCTCATCCATACTCTGAATCACTTTAAGGCATAAAATTCTATGAGTTAAGTTTTTTCTCCTATTGGTTGCGTCTAATTCTTGACTATTACAAATGTATAAATAGCAAATGAATGAACTTCAAAAAAGTTGGTCTTTTAAATCTATTCCAAGAATCCCATTTTACTGAAAAACCCAAGAAGATATAATGACCTTCTGAAGATCACAGAAGTAATTAGTGGAAGAAGTAGGGATCTCTATAACTCTCTTAGCATTTGCACTACCCAAAAGACCCAAAATCTCCATAAAACTGAGAGAAAAGAAACAAAGTAAGTTTTGGCCCACAGACTGCAAGGTATAGAGCCATTAAGAAAGTATAACTGGTTCCATGAACAAAAACACCTTTTTAGAGCTCTCTTATGCTTCACGTTCCTAGACCAGTAGATTTGCTGACTAGAATTTTGTAATTTTCTGTTTCAGTAATCCCCTCCCTTTTGTTTTTCATAAATGGGACCCTCCTTGCAATAACAAGATACTCACTCACAAGGCCTTACATTACCCAGTTGTTCAGAGGTCAAGATAAATAGCATTTCACTGCAAATCTTGGCCAAGGAGCTGCTTAGCAGTGTATCCTACATCATCTGTATGCCCACGAGACCTAAAGGATGACCCACATTACCCATAGCTCGTTATGCGTGACCACTTTGAAAGTTTTGAGACAGACTGTGTTATGGTCATGATTTTACTTCCAAGAAACACAGTCTACAGAGTCCTTTCTGATTCACTGTCCTGATTGTAACTTGATTAGCTTACCAGTATGGCTGGGAGGGCTTCTTTGCCTTCCATCCACGTGGATTTTATCTTTCTTGATTTTTATGTATCTTAAAACTTTCATAATGACCCACATATTACTAAAATCTCCACCCTGGGAGGGGCTTATCTGCATTTTCTACATGACATATGTGCCAGTGTGACTTCTTACTGCATTTGTGTGCCCTGCAGTCTCCCTACACATGCAATGATGCTCACTCACTTCAAGCATTATTTATTTCACCCATAGAAAACCCCCCAAGGCAGACCATAGGCAGTCTTCCCACAATCCCATCCTCTGAAATAAATTTCCTTTCTTCTTGGACAATCCTCATCATCTCAGAAATCAGCTTTCTGGGGAAAGAAAACCCTTAACAAAAGGAGCTGCCTTATCACCCCATTTTTGAACTAGAATCTCTTTTAACTCTATTTCCTCCCAGCCTCTCCTTCCCCTAGTAGTCTCTCTGGTCCCAACAGAAAAGAATCCATAGCTGGGGATGGCCTGTTATCAATCTCACATCCAGTGTTTTATGGGAGCACATGTCAGGGAAGAGAGCACAGTAAGTGATAGTGTGAATGTATTACGGAATACATTCAGTAAGAATACAGAATACACAAAGTCTTGCCACTTCCACCTCATTTTCACTTCACACAGGGTCAATGAGAGGTGAGCCGACAAAGTCATTCCTGACATCTTTATGACTGAGTGGGCAAATCAGGGAGGGCTGATAATACAATTATGAGACTTCTAAAGCAATCTTACCCAAAGATTGTTACTTTATGAATGAAGAGCAAAAAATACATCAAATCAAAATAAAAATCATTATTTCAGAGAGAAGGGGATGCTATGTGGGGGGAAATAAGAAAGGGTAAGAAAAATTTAGAGGAAGACCAGATAAGCAGAGAGACAGAAAGAAAGAAAGACAGAACAGGCATTTTCCAGAAAGGTTTTCAACTTCTTAAACAAATGACTAAAGATCTGACAAACAGAATGTGTGTTAGAAGCTATGCTTCAAATTTTCT
>NW_003852527.1:525167-526947 GCF_000181295.1 Otolemur garnettii | reverse complement strand
TATTTTATATGTCACTTAGGTAAAAAACCACTATCAAATAAATTTTCAAAATGTGTTCTACAATGGTCGAAATATAGTACATTTAGTTAAGGATGTTAGGGATCTATTAACTAAGCTAAAGAATAATATTCAAGAAAGCTTACTCAGTATAGCCTCTGTGGTGAAAATTGCTTGGAATTGTTACAAAACACATTCTAACACTACAAGTATAGGCCAGGCAACAGCCTGTAAGATTTAAGAAGTTTATCTTCCTTGTCAAAATAGATAATTGCATACTTAGCCATCCAATAAGCTTATAAATTATGTTTAAGGACTAAATCTAAAATGTCACATGACTTACATGCCATAAGCATGAACATAATTGCAGTACACTAACCTCTGATACAGCAATGTCAGTTCTGATTGATGGCAACAGCCTCCATAATGGAATCTGACAGCTTACAGATTATACCTGCCCCCTGAGACACTACTACAAATTAGTTAGTTACAACTACTTCTTTTTAAACATTTTTTTAGGTTCTCTTCTCTCCCATCAATTCACATGCAGGCATGCATAGTCACCCACGTAAAGCACAAAGTTCTCTCCAGTAACTAGTAATATTTGTCAAGGAAGGCAGCTACCTTCTACAATAAAATTATAAAAATCATATTAAAAATATAAAAATTCTACCATCCCCTCCTGCCTTGTTCTTTTCCCTTAACCATTGTTAATTACATGTTCTTCTAAAATAAGGAATAAAAATATATCATAGAACCTCTGGTAAACTGACCACCCGAGGGACTGTAACAAACTGGTCAACATATGGAGGTGGCCAACATAAGGAACCAGGCCTACTGTGCTGGTATGTACATGTGGTGCACGTCCTGTCTAGGAAAATGAGGTCAACTCAAGGAGGCGGTCAACGTAGGGAGGTGGTTAACTATGGAGGTTCCATTGTATATGAATATGCTCTCAAAAAATTTAAACAAACAGGACCTGTTAAAATCCAAGACTATATTATAAATATGATAATATTTATTATTATTGATAGTGGTTCTCGTACGAGCTACAAATATGTTGTCAAAAGGAGTTATCCAATTAGACAGAAATTAGTATACCCAGACAAATAAGCCTTTTTTCCTTGTTCTTCTTCTCTAGGATTAGGGGATATTAAGTGGGCTACTATCATCTGATAATTACAATGAGGATTCTCATTACTTGAAGCACAATTTAAAAAACTTTAGATTAGATAGGTGCTATATATTTATATTTTCTTGCTTAAAAATAACTAAATGGAACAGAATTTTTTGATAGATGAGTATCAAACATTTCAACAAGACTCTCAAGCACAGAACTTGAACTATTTTTTATTATCTGTAACAATATGATGTGCTTATTTTAATATGGACTACAAAATCAGACTAAGTAGTTTCAGTACCAGCCATCGAACTTACTAGCAGTGTGACCTTGGGCAACATATTTAAATCCTCCCTGCCTCAGTTTTCTTCTCTGCAAAATGGGGATGGCAATAGTGCCTACTTTTTAGGTTTGTTGTGAGGATTAAGTGAATTAATCTGTAAAAAAGATTACTGCACCAGGCATATAATAAGGTTATGTCAGAGTTTGCTATTATTACTACTGCCCCTACCGTCACGCCTAGCACCACTTCTGATAGTATTCCGGCCAATTAATAACCATCTAAGAGCTCCTATTAAACAACTAGGTACCACATAAGGGAAAGAATAAAATTATAGAAAAGGTAATAGCCCAAAATATCAACCTTGGCTTAATTACAAAACA
>NW_003852527.1:524115-524377 GCF_000181295.1 Otolemur garnettii | reverse complement strand
TCCCTTTAATAAAGTTATTAAGCATAAGTACAAACTAGTGGAGTCATTTTGGATACTAAGTTTGGCAATATCTATCAAATTTAAAATAAATAACTCCTATGTTCAAAAATTTCATTTTCATAATTCTATCCTAGAAAAAGACACAGAGACTGATACACATATATAAGGTTCTTTTGAAGGCAATAAGATAGATGTGTACATACTGACACTCAGTACAAAAAAAAGTATTACGCATTTTATACACACATGTACACGTAAATGT
>NW_003852527.1:486172-523963 GCF_000181295.1 Otolemur garnettii | reverse complement strand
CTGTGTCTATGCTTAAGTAGCGTACTGAATAATGATTTCAAATGTCATACTTAAATGATTTATGAAAGAGGTATATAGCACTTTAATGAGCTGCATAAATGATTTTACCCTGAATGTCCTTAGTTATACACAGCAGACGTTCAGACCTTCACAAAATCTAGAAGCAGAAACTAATCTTGTACTAATAAAATCTACATTGTGTAACTTATTAAAATTCATCTTAGTTTTTGTATTCTACTTTTTACAAGCTAAACTAAATTTCTTCCTTTGTCAGCTCTTCAAACCAATAGAGTACTGGGTAAAAGAAGACGGTGGAACAGTGGGGTGAAAATCTACGATTATGAAAGTCAGCTACAAAATTAACCTACTGCCTCAGTCTCCTGAGTAGCTGTGATGACAGGAGCCCACAAAAATGCCTGGCTATTTTTGGTTGTAATTTTCTAGAGAAGAATATAATCAACATAGCAATATGGCAAGCTCAATGCTTAAATTAATATAAAGAGATAAGGACTAGAAATCAAGCTAGTTTCTAATCTCCAATGAATGCCTACAAGTAACTTCAGAAGAAAAGATAATATCAAAATTAATTACATAATGATAAATTATGAAATTACAAATTGATGAAAATGCTATTCCATGTTACTAATTGGAATATGGTAATATGCTGGGGTCCTGTACGATCATTTTGCAATCTTCCATGTTTTATTGAACAGGGATGTGCATTTTTCAAACCTAGAGTTTTTCTTTTCTGTTATATACTTTTTATTTTGTGGTTGCCATTCTAGCTGATCATATATACTTTTGATTTTCCAATAGGACAAGTTTAGAAATGCTGTAAGCAAACATCCCAAGAAGGGTTAAATAAAATATAAAACACTTATACAATAGATAGTGCACTCTGCAGGACCCCAAGAAGCTGGAAGCAGTGATTTCTCAACTGTATGATTGAGAATTGTGTCAAAATTGGTTTAAGGACCAGGAAAGCATGACATTTCTAACTATCTCCTGAAACTGAAGTGCAAAGACTGTCAGCGCAGTTCTATAAAAGGGGAGCACAGAGGCGTAGCAGTCGCTGGCTTCTTTCTCAACTGTGAGTAAAGACTTTTGTATACTGGAACTGCAGACACCACAACAAAGGAAATGCTCATGTATGCACACACACTGCCTTTTTTCTGCTCCGTACTGCCATCGCGCTTTCTCTAAGTGTTACGTTCAGACTGTTCAACCGAACTTTCTGTGATGATCCTAATGTTCTATGTTTATTCTAGTAACTATTTAACAGTTAAAATGAGGTAGTACAAGAGGGGGAAAAAATGTAAATTTTATTTAACTGGAATATCACATGTGGCCAGTAGATACTGTACTGAGCAAAATTGCCCTATATGCCTAATTCAATAAAAGATGAATATGTGGCAGGTTTGTGTGCCCGGCCTTTTCTCACTGACCAGTAAATCACATTTTGGGTTAGTCAGTGCCATTTAATTTGTTGTGGATATGTAGCTATTGACACAGATAGGTGTTCATGATACAGTGTTCAAGAACAACAACAACAAAAAAGCAAGATGTAAAGCAGTTTATTTGCATGGTTTTAGTCAATGGTAGCTAATGAGCATTGAATATCATACATGCCAAGTACCATTCTGAACACTTCACATGTATAAGATTAGCAAACCTACAGGTAAAAACATCAATCCAAATTTTAAAAGAAAGTTTTAAAATAGAGAAGTTAAGACGCACAGAGTTTAACTCCACCAAAGACACTTGACTATTAAGTGGCTGAGACAGAATTTCAACCCCTATAATCTGACTCTAGAGACTGCTCTCACCCACTATGCACAGTGTCTATAAGTAAACATAAGAATATAACATACCTTAGCACAAAAAAGAAAAATAGACAGTTAAATCCTGTATGTACTTATAATAACTTGTGATTAGACATATAATGCTATTTTTTGTCAACTTCTTAATTCTTCTGTAATGAATTAATATGCATTGAAATGACAAGGAAAACAATTTAAAAAACCCTAGAAGTATTAAAAAAGAATTAAATTGTTTAAAAGGAAAAATAATCCTAAGAGGTTGTAGATAATCTTTTCCTACTTCTCAAAGCATTTTTAATCCCTTTTCACTTATTTATGCTTGTACTGTCATTTCAGCAATGTTTTCAGGGAGTTCAAGTTTTGCAAATGAATTAAAAATAAACAGCTACAATTCTCCTGTTCCCACTTATATAACATTCTTTGCTGTCTAGTAACAAGATAAAATTACATAGTAATAGATGAGGAAAAGTTACCAAAAATCAATCAGAAACTATCATGGGACCTCTCTGCTTCTGTAATTGTATGAGTCAATTTCACTAATAAATCTCCTCTCATCTGTCTGTCTGTCTCCTATTGGAGGGTTCCCTGGAGAACCCTAACTAATACAGCGGCAGAAAAAAAGGTAGTCAGATTAAAAAAAAAAAAAGAGTCTGGATCCTTACCTTTACCTTGTACAAAAATCAACTCAAAATAAACCACAGCCTAAAACCATGGGGGAAAATAAATTTTCTAGAAAAAAACAGAACAGAAAAAAATCTTACTTATCTCAGGCTTGGCAAATATTTTAAAAATAGGAATAAAAAACAAGAACTATAAGAAAAAAATTTCTATTGAAAAGAAAATGTCAATAAAATGGACTTCAAAAATGTGTACTTTTCAAAGTACACCAGTACAAACATAAAAAGGTAAATCAACTCACTGGAAGAAAATACTTACAAAACATGCATCCAACAAAGGTCTTCTATTTAGTTACACAAAAGTGTTACATTCAACTGTAAGACAAACCACTGACTTAAAATATTTTAAACAGGGCAAAAGATCTGAAGAGACTCATCAATAAAGAAGATACACAGATGCCAAAAAATAATCCCACATGAAAAGATGCTCAACTTCATTAGTCACTGGGAAGATACAAATTAAAACCATAAGACACAACCACTCACATAACGAAATTAAAAGGAGCAGCCAAGTAAGTGTTAAAGAGGATGTGGAGGAACTAGAACTTTCATACACAGCTGGTGGGACTGTAAAACGGCACAGCCACTGTGGAATACAGTTTGGTATCAAACATTTCTTTAAAAAAAAATATGCATCTACTATCTGCCTAGCAATTCCACCTCTAGCTATTTACCAAAAAATAAACACACAGGTCCACACAAATGCTTACACATAAGTGTTCATAGCAGCTTTACTTGTGATAGCCAAAAAGTGGAACCAAGTTACACGTTCTTCAAATTTGAATGGCTGAACAACCATGATATAACTATGAAACAGAATACTACTTACCAGTACAAAGGAATGGACTACTACTACATGCAACAAATAACAAAATAAAGAAGCCAGATACAAATGTTTTATTGGGTTCTACAGCATGACTTCACTTATGTAAATTTTTTTAGAATGTAAACAAATCTATACTTAGAAGGCATTTAATGGTGGCCATGGGACAGTAGCAGGAGGAAAGAGGGATGAATTACAAAGAGACATAAGGAAGCTTTCAGAGTTTGTGAATACGTTTGTTATTTTGACTCCGATGATGGTTTTGCAGGTGTACACATGTCAAAACTCATCAAGTTGTGTTCCTCAAATACGTATAGTTTTTTTGTACATTAGTTATACTTCGATAAAGCTAAAATAAAAATGTTTAGAGTTCAACCAATAGACTTGCATTCAATATAATATATACTATATATCACTTTCCTTACGATATATACATATATAACTGTTTTTTTCTTTTCTAGTAAGAAAAGTCTCTAATTTAGAAATGAACGAATAGCTTATTAAATGAATCTCTTATTAAAAGAAGATTGAATTTAACATAAGAGCCTTCATTTAAACTAAATTTTCAGTTTTCCTAGGATGAATAATATAGATTATTGATCTGCCAAACAAATAAATAAAAATGGTATTCTACATATTGCCAAGTAGATACCACGAACATACACCGTATTGCCATTTTTGACAAAGGCAAAATATCCTCAACTTATTCCTTTATCTTTATGTTAACACAGGCATAGTTTGCACAGTCAGTGCAGCACAATCATCAAGTGTAGACACAGGGCTGTTTCTCAGGATGTAGAGTACATTGGGCGCATGACAGAAAATGCATGAGGAAGGAATAAAGAACTAACATTTGATGAAGGCCCATTATGTGCCAAGCATTATCTTCAAAATATTTTTTAAATATTATATCAAATTACAACCCAATAAAACATTAATACTGTTTTTTAATATACAGTATTTGTTTTCTATAACTTGATAGTGACAGGGACTAGCTACTGAAAATGTTTCCAAGCCAAACAGGAAAGACTGGAACCGCTCTCTTTAGACCAGCGGTTCTCAATGTGTGAGCTGCGACTCCTTTGGGCTGTATTAAAGGTCCGTGGCATTAAGAAGGTTGAGAACCACTGCTCTAAACTATTAACTTTTGAGGCCTGCACCTGCCTGAGACACAGGTGAATCCCCAACACAAAGCATTACATCTTCCACATAATGCATTATATTGCTCAGTGTTTCTTTAAAATGTTAAGAAACACCTACAATAAAATTAAACAGTAATGACAACTGAAGCACTCTGTTTGAAAACAATCTTTGTTTATTTTATTTTTAAATATAGCAGATCCAAGATTAGCTGCATCCAGACATACTTTGATGAGTGAAGAAACAAAGAATTCTAACTGAAGCACTTACAATCGGACAACCCACAGCCCATCCTATGAGCATTAGCTGAAGACAGAAAACCCTTTCAAGGGCAGTGACTAGACTCAAAGTATCTTGGAGACTGAAGAGATTCTAGTTTGTGTTCATGGCTAAAATTAAAGAAGATGGCATTTCTGGTAATGTGATTAATAAATATGAATGTAAGGGAATCCGTTTTTATGGAATCCCTTAAGAATCAACTCTAAAACTAGAAGGGAAAAATCTTGTTCTTTCTCATATCAACTTAGTTTGGGGGATGGTGATTTCCTCTTTCCCGTCAAATAGCGTTCAATTCCTGAAGGTGAGTGAGGGAGTGAAGAAAAGTTATTCTTAATAGGTAAATCGTCAGAAGTTAATCTGTCATCTACAAGATAGTGCTGCCCAACGCAATGCCTGTGAAACACAGCTGAGCTCTACCTGCCCCTCCAGCTCTGCCTGACATAGCTGAGTATTCCCCTCCCCTTCATCCTCTGCCTGCCTGTGTGTATGAGCAGGAAGCCTGAGACAGGTTCAAACTGACTAAGACCAATGGGATCCAACATGGTGTTCCGTTTGGCCTCTAAACCCCTAATCTTATCATAATATAATTTCCATGCTAACTGATACCCCTACCCTATTATCACTATGGTGATGACCAGAAGAGACCTGAAAAGGACAATAAGGAGGTGGTGTTCAGGGTGAAGTTTCCCACCCGTTTTCCCAGAAAAACCATGAATAGTCCTCCCTTTGCTTTTAATGCCCAACCTTCTTATTGAAAGAAACCCTCTATTTTCACTCTCTCACCTCTCACAGGGTAAGAAGTTGATTTGTGGACTATGTTACCACCTCTCCATTCCTTGTCCAATTGAATAAAGCCTGACCTGTTTAACACTCACTTCTTCTTTGTATATTGGCTTCATAGGAAAGCATCTCATCTTTTACAGGAAAACAAACTATATCAATAAGAACAGGGAATGCTCCGCAGCCATCAAATATCATGGACTCTGAGCTAGTATCTAACAATCTGCAAAAACATATCCTGGAAAAGGGCTGTAACAAAACAATATACAATCAACTTTTATCTTTTAAAATATTATATATTTGCCTAGAAAAAGATTAAGAGAATGTATGCAAAACTTCTTTGTAATCTTTGGTATTTGTAAACTTTTCTATAATATTATTCTTTGAAAATTAGAAAGAGATGTGAGATATAGAAAAACTCAAAATGAAATTAACTTTTAATTCACATTGATTTTTAAAAGTACCACAAAACTCTAGTCAGAAATGTAAGACTATGCAATAAAATATATGGAAAATAACATTTGCATACAAGTGGATTAAAATACGTGATCTAACATAATATTTATCATAAATAGGCATGCCTTCTAACAATCTGATGACTTTGATAATTCAAGAACAACAAGCAGTAATGCATGTGTATCTATTTAATCAAAGTTCAAATCAATGATGAATTTTCTTCATGAAAATTATTTATGAGTTTAATGGCACAAAGCTCTGCAAAAATAAGATTGTGTATACATAAATAAATTTTACATAGAAATATATAAAAATAATTTTAACATATAAAAATAAAAATTTAATGTATAAAATGTAAATTATACAGAAAAGAAGAAGAAGAGAAGTTACAGAAAGCACAGCTTTCTATAGTACTATCGCTAACCAGCTCAGGAACTGTATTTTAGGTTTATAGCAACTTTGTGGTTCTATTGCAGTGTTTGTGAGATAAGAGCCTTTTTGACAAAAATTGCCTGGAAGATTAAATTCAATAATTGCTCCCAAACAATAGAAAACTTGCTTTCAAATCAAGAACTATCTGAAATTAAAAAGAAAAAAAAAATTACCCCAACCTATCACAGCCTCAGGATCCCCTAAGACTGTGCTTTCTCCTGAAACTGTACTTTCTTAATGAGGATCTTCTTGATATGATCAGATGACTGACCCACCCAGGAAGATCCCTTTCCTGGAAAGCATGTCCTTCCCCAGAAATAGTAAATGGGCCAATCCTGGTCCCCCTAACCCTTTCCCACCTACCTGCCCAGATATAATTGACCTGCGCAGGAAGAATCAAGTGTATGTCCCTCCCCAGCCCTCTAAATACTCCAACCACCATTACCCACGTGTGGGTTTCTTTCCCGGTTGGAGAGCTCACCCCACCTATACCCAGGCAGAATAAAGCCATTTTAATTGCAAAAACTAGACCTGCGTTTTCTTTTCGTCTCATGCCTTGAAATAATCTTTTCATCTTTGCCTCTGTAACCTTTCACTCCTAACACTGATATCACACATTTAACTTGAACTTTTAGATTCTTTATTAAGAAAATCTTATAATTTTCAGAAGTATGTGATGAAAATAAATTCATGATTTTAGAACATGTCACAGATAGTAATGAGTACAGAGAATGGCCTTAGGTTTCTGTGAATGCCTTGGGAGAAGAAACCTAATGTGCCTGAAATATGAAGCCTCTGCTCGACCAACATAATTCAGTTTTTTTGTTTTGTTTTTTGCAGTTTTTGGCTAGGGCTGGGTTTGAACCCACTACCTCTGGCATATGGGGCCAGCGCCCTAACCGTTTGGGCCACAGGCGCTGCCCAACACAATTCAGTTTGTAGAGGAACTGAAGAGGACTGAAAAGTACATTCTCTCTGTAAAGACAATACAGTTTCTCTGGAACTATCATGGAATTTCTAGCTATATACCAACATTTGTGAAAAGTAAAGGCTGTATCCTGAGACTCATAAATATACCCCATAGTTAAGCAGTTAGCTAGACATCAGCAGGATCAGATGACGAATATGGTTAGGTTATTTTGGATTCGTTTTGGTTAGGCTATTATGGAAATAGAACTGATTAAGATCTTATAGGTGGGTTGTTTTGAGAACAGAGTTAATTAAGATCCTGAGAGACTTCCAAGAAGAAGCTAATACTTCTCAAAGTTGTATATAAAACCCCAGACTTCACTTTCTTTGGAGCCTGCAGTCACTAGAACAGGGCCCGGCTTGCTGTGAAAATCGTTAATAAACTTTATCTTGCTAAAACTTTGCTTGCTTGTTTCAAATATTTCAGTGACTGCCTTGAGCCACAGTACAAGTCTAACACTTTTATGTAATAAGAATCTCACTGATCAGATCTACATCTTCTTATAATTGCACATTCTTTCAAGAATAAAGCTTAATGAAACTTTTTTATCTGCTTTTGTGTCACCGCTACTAACATGATGGTTTTATTAAATATCTAGCAATATATACTTCATCACTATTTTACAAAAGATTTGATCCTCATCATCCACAAGCACTCAAAGTAATTAGCATGACATAGGTAAAATCTGAAGGGTCCCACTAAAACTTATGGCCCCTCAAGTATATAGAAATGCCAATGAATTCTCGATCAAAGGCACTCTGGAAATATAATTCCCAAATGAAAGTACCCTTCTCTTTATGCAAGAATGGTCACCTTGGAAAGAGTTTCTTCACCTTTGAGGAATGTATCACACTAATAAAACATGCAGAATTTTATATCTTTGTTGTGCTTATTTGCCACCCTACCCAAACTCCAGTGGTAGGGTCATTACTTTCATGAGATTTTTCACTAGTCTATGAGCCAAGTGAGTAGACTCAATCACTCATTCGTATCACTAACAAATATTGCTGGCCCCAGTTTTTTATATACTACATAGAATAAAAACAAAACAGCTTCTAAAAATTCTAATAAAATAAAATGTTCTTAAGACTGCAAATCCACTTTAATAGTAAAATGCAGAACATTTTACATTATAAATATTACATATGCAACATGTAAACGTTACATAAATACAGTTTGGTAGTAACACTAGTTACAAAAAATAAAAGTTAAATTTCTTTAACATTTGTTTCAAGTCTCAAGAAGCAACACAATTATATATTTCTTACTTCATTCCTAAACCTTACCCTATAGGAGTTCCTTATCTAGGGTTCTGAATTTCTGACAAATAGCGCCCTAAATAAAGGAAGAGTCCCAGATCCCTGCCAGTACTTCCCAAAGTAACCAGAGGTAGTGCCTTGTTTCCGGCCTCCCAATGTGTTAATAAAAATGTATGGTCCCTATTTTCTCATGCAGATTCATAATTGTGCATTCAATTAAAAAATAAAAAAAAAAAGCTCTAAAAGACAATTTTTTTTTTTTTTGCATTTGCTATAAGCACTGAAAGTCTTGCTGTAAAAACATTAATGTGTTTGATCATGGTGTGCAACTCAACACCCCAGTGTGAACATTCTTCCATTTATTGCTAACATAAAGTTGCAGGGTTTCAGTTTGCCAAGTCATTTTTTATGGTCCTACACTACCCTATAAAGAAGGGACAGCTGTAATGAAACAGTGAGGACCCCAGAAAATATACCCATGTCATCAACACCTGACAATGAGGAAATATGGCATAGCTCTAATTCCCT
The DNA here is from genome assembly GCF_000181295.1 of Otolemur garnettii. Classification (NCBI taxonomy): domain Eukaryota; kingdom Metazoa; phylum Chordata; class Mammalia; order Primates; family Galagidae; genus Otolemur; species Otolemur garnettii. Next base: position 514,799 of record NW_003852527.1, on the reverse strand, counting down.
TAGAGAGAAGGAAATGCAGATTATACACGCACTTTATATGGGTCTACGGATTTCTAAATACCAGAGATTTTTTTTTTTTTTTTTTTAAGCTCTATAAAATCTACCATGATATCTACTGAAGAGACGCTTTTGAGGATTTGGTTTACTGAGTTGCTGATTATTCTTTTTACAGCAGCCTTTGAGAAATGTTTCTGTCTTTCACCCTCAAGAATAACTGGTTTTCCTGGGCAAAGATGGATCCTGTGATTGATTTATAAAGCTGTTGAGGTTTTCCTCAACAAGCAAGTATTGTTTGGGGCTTTTCTCTCTAATCCAAAAGGTATTTTCGCTCCTCTATCAACCACCTATGCTAGTTTGTGTTTATTTTTTAAAATATCCCATATAAAAAGCTAAAATTGTTTTGGAGCAAAGAGAACAAAACTTGTGAGGTTTGGGAAATTCTAATCTCTTAAGTACAGAGAATGTAGCATATTTCAAAACTATGTAAGGAATTGTACGTGAAAATCAAAATTAAGTGGCTTTATATTTCTAACTAATTCCAGAAATGCTTCCAGAATCCTTCCTGACTAGTTTGCCCTTTCTAATTCATTTTTGTTAAAACCTTCAGCTATCTTTTCATATTCAGCTTAAAACCAAACCCACTATCATAAGAAGTTACTTTTTCATGCTGTGTGCTCTGATTTAAAACTGCCCACTGGGAAAGTTATTTTAACATATGACATTTGTTTACCCTCCAATCTGTCAGAAATACGTCCAGAAATTAAATGAGCGAACTTTTTTCATGAGCCAACCAAAATTTGTAGCCTTGATTACCACAATAAAGATTTTGACCAAATTATGAGACCTATGTAACAGAGTTCAAGGTACTGTTCACAAGAAGTCCAAAATATGCTTAAGCATAATGCTACTAAAAAATTAGTTTATCCTTCATAATCTAGAGTACAAGTTTATCATTAAGAGCAAAATTCTCAAGTGGAAAAATAGAAGTGTAGGCATAATGTAAGTAAAAGTATATGAACAAGCCACAAATAAGAAATATGCTTATGTATTTTTTTCTGCTCATTCTCCTTCTACGCATTAGAGATAAGTATGGATTGAATGGGCCCACTTGCAAGCACATCCTTTTTCAAGTCTCTGTAGCTTGGACCTGGACCACCTTACATCCCTTTAACATGATTCTTAAAGCACCTCACTTTCACTCATCAAAAACGTAGAAGATTATAGTTTATTCAACTTGCATACTGATATGTATCCATGTCCCAAGTAACCTGAACAAAATAAAGTTAGTGATGTTTAAACATCTATTAAGTTGAAATTAGAGGAAAAAAGTTTAAAATTTTAATTAATACTTTACATTTGACCAAGATCACTGAGTTTGTTGCTAAAATAAACAACAAAATAGCCTATGATTTCTGACAATAAAAATGGCTTTTAGCTATCCTAAAATATCAGCATTAAAATTAAAGTGATCTGATATGAAATGAGGTTGGGTTAAATGTCATCAGTAAAAGACCATGAAAAAATAGATAAAAGAGAAGTACCTCACTTTTTTTTTCTTTTTCTTGAAGAGACTGGGGTCTTGCCATGTTGCTCAGAGTAGAGTATTGTGGCTGTTCACAAGCACGATCACAGTGTACTACAGCCTCAAACACCTGGGCTTCAGAGATCCTCCTGCTTCAGCCGTCTCTGACCAGGCACTAAAGGCACAGTGCCTGGCAAAGTGCCTTCTGGATAGAGGCATTTTCCAGAAAACTCTGAAAAGTGTACAAAAGTAGTAGTGTTGCATAGGGACCTCAGATCTCAAGAAAAGACCTGGCAGTGAGTTCCTGGGGTTTCTTTCTTTGTTCCTTCTATATCTCAAACTGGACATATAAGAAGTAGCTCACAACTTGGAAAGTCAATGGGTGCAAAACTATATACCTAGTGGGGAGGCAGGGGGAGAAAGCTTCACACAAATTAAGACTGTTCTCTCTATACAAGGAACTGGGAGGAGGCAGTCCAGAAAAACAGAACCTTTTTAACAGGTCCAGCCATAGGAAAACAGTGCTCCCCTATAACTCAGTGTATGCTGAGACTGGCACTTAGGGGATGAGCACACGCATAAACCAAGTCCTGACTACCATCCACCTATGCAGTGAATAACAAGATTGGAACAGCAACCAACCCCAATGGTCCAGCACACAAGTGAAAATAGCATGCTTACCAAGAACCAGGAAAATCTCAACTCAAATGAGAGGTACATGAGGCAGATGCAAAGTGAGATGATAAGAAATTTGAAATTATGTGGAAAGACTTTCCAAGAAATTATTTTTAAAAATCTTCCCAGGAGTAGTTTCAAATGCACTTGAAACAAATATAAAATCTTAAAGGATCAGCAAAAAACCAGAAGATTAAAAAAAAAAATAGGCTGGGTGCAGTGATTCAAACCTATAATCATAGCACTCTGAGAGGTCAAGGTGGATGGATCACTTGAGCTCAAGAGTTCCAGAGTAGCCTGAGCAAAGGGATAACCCTATCTCTACTAAAAATAGAAAAAAATAGCTGATAATACGGGTGGGTGCCTGTATTCCCCCTACTCAGGAGGCTGAGGCAGGGGATCACTTGAGCCCCAAGACTCAGAGGCTGCTGTGAGCTAGGCTGATACCATGGCACTCCAGCCTGGATAACAGAGCAAGACTCTATCTCAAACAAAAAACAACAAGAACAAAAATCCAAGTAGAAAATTTAGAACTGAAAATCTATAATAAATTAAAAACTCATGGGAAGGACTCAATAACAGAATGTAGACAATAAATGTAATAATTAATGGACTCGAACATTGACCAATAGATTTTTTCTGATCTAAACAATCTGAACAACAGAAAATAGACTGAAAGGGTAAAAACCCTTAGGTCCTGTGGGACAACAACAAAAGATCTAACAATCCTGTCCAAGAAGGAAAGGAGAAAGTGGCAAGTTGAAGAAATACAGGTTGCAAAGTCCCAAATTTGACACATGACATACACCTGTAGATTCAAGAAGCTGAGCAAAACCAAAAAGGATAAACTCTAATAAATCTACCTATACATACCACAATAAAGCTTTTGGAATCTAAAGATAAAGAATATTGAAAGAAAGCAGCTCAAGGGAAACAACATATTATGTATTATTTAGAAAGGAACAAAATTTAAATGGAATAAATTTCTCTTCAGGGTTGAAAGACAACTGACAATCCACATGTTCATATCTAGCCAAAATATCCTTTATGAATGGAGCTGAAATGACAATCTCAGATTGTACAAAGAATGGTAGCAATTGCCAGCAAGAAAGTGAAGTTTGCAGATTATAGACCTGTGACTATGGTTGCACAAAAAAGGGCAGGGAACAATCATAACCTCATTGGCAAGAGGTGCTCAAAATCAGAGTTCAAGGGATTCAGAGTTGGGAAGTAGCTAAAATTTAAAGTGAAAAGTCCAGCAACAAAGTAACCTAGTTAAACATATAAAACAGAGACACCCAGATACAACTGCACCCTGGATTTATATAATGTCTACCCCTGTTTCCATCTCCCCTTTATTTTTAGCCTTCACCCTAAGTATATACATATTCTTAGTGAAGTAATTAATAGAATACCTATCACAGGAAATATCTCTCTGAATGAACAGTAGATCAGGGAATTGTGATGCCAGTACTGAGTATGACCTGGGCTCATGCATGTACATACCACCTACACCCTCCCAACCGAGGATCCTGGAGCTCTGATCTAGAGGAAATTCACCCTTCCTTTCCTTGTTGTTTGGGCCCAAGAGATCAGAAAAGAGTCTCCTTCTACCATCAGCCAAAAATAACAACAACAACAACAACAAAAAACCCCTGAAATAAACTGTCTTAACTACCACAACTGCACAGATAAAACCCTTCCACTACAGAGATAAGCAAATAAATATAAAAGAAGAAGAAGAATTTCAGAACTCAAATGCCTTGCTTTGACACTGAGCCATAGGTAGGGCAGGAGAAACTTCTGCTAAAATTTCTGACCAGTGTTTTCATCGAGGTTCAAAGGAACAGTACAGTAAATACTGTAAAATAGTCACTCTTCAGCAAGTGTACAATTTAGGAGCTTAAGTTTCAAATTACAGGTATTATTAGGCAGAACAAAGAAAATAAGGTTGGAAAAGTAGATGACAAACCTACTATGTCTTAAAAGTTGTACAACCTTCCATCTTCTTTTTCTTTATTTATTTTACATACTGATTCATACTGGGAATTTGGCCTGAACAGTATTTGGTGTGAAGTATTTCTCTTATTCTACAAGTATGATCAGTTTTGCATTCCTACCATACATACATTTTTGCACCACATAATAATGTATTTGCAAGTCTACCTTTGCAAATCTTATTTTATGGCATCATAGGAAGCTTTGCAGTGATCTTTCCAGTGCTGCTTCACTTTGTTACCAAAGACTATGTCATTCAATTTGGACCACGGGGCCACAACAGACATTTAAGCCATTACTTACATTATGTGCTTAGAGAAATAAGTACAGTCTTCCAACAAAATGATTGGAGATTTCAGACAGCACATGTGTTTACCACATTTTATGCTAAGACAAAATCACTGTTAATCCATTGCACTTTCCAGACCCTGAAGTCTATCTCCATCTAATGGGTTTTGAGTGAACACTGAGTTTTGATACAGAAGAAGGCAGTGAAGACTAACAGCTTAAGAGGGAGAAATGAGAAATGTTTGTGATTAAATGTGATTTATGTTTCAATGTATAATAATAAAACTGTCTTTACTTTTATATTCTGTTCATGACTGTTAAAAATAGTTTGAAATTACCAAACAGAGCTTTTAATTAATTTTCAGAGAATGATGCTCCTTCATAATAAACTAGGTTTGAAAACCACAGTACCATTTGTGCTTTAAAAAGGTATGTGAATATACATGTTCACGAAGGTATATACATGGATAGAATCAAATGGGAGAGTTACTTTTTGCTTTGTGTTTGGATTTTTCTATGTGTGAGTATTCTTTTCCTGCATTAACAATTAAAAAAATAAAATAAAATAAAAGTTGTACAAAATTGCTTCTTCACTGAACACCAAAAAGATACTTGTTAGTACTGATGACTGATTGTCCTGATAGTTAATCTTGGAATTATATAATTCTGTCTTGTAAAAGAAAATTTTACACTTAAACCTCAATAAAATCACAACTGTTGCTAGACTTTACAGTCCTTAGAGAACCACAAAAGAGAAGACATCTTTTATTACACTTAATTTATAAGTTGGACTTAATTCAATAAGTAATAAAGAACCAAGGGAAGTTTATGACCAAGAGAATAATATGATCAGAAAAGCATGACAGAAAGTTTGAAAATGAGATTAATTTGCCCTTTCATCTTAAAGAAAAGATAAACTAACAATACTGAGAAAGGTAGGGGAAAATGATCGGAAATTATTGGGAAACTTACATACCAAAAAGTATACAGTAGGAATAATTAAAAACTGTTAAAATTAAAATTTCTATAACATAGAGAAGCAAGAAATTCAAACTCAAAAAACAAAATTTGCGTATGTATCATTTCCACATTTCGCATTATTCTCTACTTTGCTCTATTTATATATTCCAGTCTCAAAGGCAGTGAAAGCTACAGTTTTAATCTGTGAGAATCCGAGATGGAAGGCAGAAAAGATGGGTAAAGAGGTAATTATACAGTTTCCAGTCTACAGAAATTAGCATCACTGGTATTAGGATTACACTGGAAAAGAATCAAGGGCAAGCACAAGACAATGGGTTCAAGTCAACTATTTCTGAAGCCAAGGCTGTGGTTCCCACCTCCACAGAGTTGACAAATATTGACAAAGGACACAGCAAGTGCAAAAATGGGCAAACAGAGGGAAAAAAGCTTTGTTTATAAACATAGGTGGATTTTCTGAGTTTTACTTTCTCCAGACACCACCCAACAGAGTTCTAGTGAAGACTCAGGAGGAATGTACATATGCATTTAGTATAATGACTGGTTCATAACTTGAATTAAAATGTTACCTCCTTTGTTTTTCCATAAATATCCTCTCATTAGCATCAGTGACACAATTGGATATAGTACAAGAGCAATCAAAATTTTACTTGAGAGTTATCCAGATTTTGGAGACTGTATTAGGCCAAAAGCACAGACTTCGGTACACTATGTATTAAGTATACAAATTATATAAAAAGACAAATTACATAAATACAATGGTTACTCTTGCTTATCAAGTGACAATTCTGTAGATTCTTTAACAAAACCAAATTTAGAATGTTTCGAGAAAAACGCTGGATATCTAATCACTCAGATTTCACAGAGATTAACAGAAATTTGTCATATCAAAGACTTCAGAATGTCCTTTCAATTAAAAGATACTTTAAGAAATTATTAAAATGTTTCTAAGAAGAGGTTGCTTAAAATTTTGAAAGTAAAGAGCATAAAAGAACATGCTGTATTTAATATATTAAATATAATTATTGATTTTTGAGAAAAATAAATTAAAAATAAGTTTCTATATAAAACTGCATAGGTATGCAATAACTTTTAAAAGAGCAATTATATTTTTACAATGTACTTCCTGCCTTCACAGCTAGTAAAAGAGAATTAATGCTTTTTAAAAACTTATAAATTCAATAATAAACAATTAAGGAATTAAATTCCAGTTAAGGTAGTGGAGCAAAGTGATATTATGAGTCTCTGCAGATAACTATAAAATACTGGGTAAATTTTTTTAAAAAAATTAAGACACAAGAAAGTATCCAAAAGCACAAAGAAGTCAGAGGAGTGTTTAATATCAAACTAAGCAGGAAAAGTAAGAATTGCCAGTCTGCCAAGATTATACAGAAAAGGGAGGGGAAAAATCATGGCCTCCTTGGCAAGAGGTTCCCCAAACTAGAGTTCAGAGCTGGGATTCAGAGCTAAGACAGCAGCTGAAATTTAAAAGTGAAAAACCTAGCTATGTAGGAATCTCCCAAATGCCAAGTTGAGAACTAAATAGTACATTTTGGACAGAGAATCTAAGGGTAACAAGTAAAAAAGCAAGCAGAGATCACAATGAATTTACTCTGAAAAGATAGCCATACAGAACCCAACCCGTGAGTTTGGTGCTTTTTCCATTAGTGAGTGGCTTTCCTAACAGTGCAGAGCTGTAGCTCTGAGAGCAGTAAGCAGAACGGCTCACGACGTCAAAGTATAGATTCCAAAGTCAGCTGTACAGCAAGAAATAGAGTATCCCTAGAAAAGGTGAGCCTCATCACTGCCCAAATCATCAATGGACCATCAAATTACAGATTCCACAGGCACAGGAGAGACATATGCAGGCCTGGCTAAAAAGCCAGCACTTGAAAGCACCAAGAAGTCCTAGGCAGACGCGTACCACAGGGAAGACAAAATTTGAAATTTGAGATCAAATAACTAAGTGCTTGTAAAAAAATTAGCAACAGACATTGGAGACTCAAAAGAAGAGAGGGTAAAAGGGGAAATGAGGGATAAAAAATTACCTATTAGTTACAACATACGCTATCTGGATGATGGGTACAACAATAAAGCCCAGACTTGACCACTAAACTCCACTTACAGGCTACTGAAATAAACAAAGTAGGTAATTTTCAGAAGAATAAAAAGGAATCCAGAGTTTCTAAATCTTAACTACTTTCAAACCAAAATCACTATAGAAGCAAAAAGGTGGTGTAACTCATTTGCAGAAAAGAATGCAGTCAATAAAACATGACTCTGAGTAGACCAGATGTTAGATTTAGCAATGACTTTAAGGAGCCATTATAAACATGGTAAAATAATTTTTTTTTTTAAGAACTGAAAGAAAATGTCACTAATGAATGGATAGGGAATATCCAATATTAAAAAATAAGAAACTGTAGAACTAAAACTAAAACAGCCAAATGAAAAAATAATCCTGAACAAAGGCAGGTCGAAAATGGCAAAGAAGCTCTCAAGGTGAAAAACTGTAAATCTTAAGAGCAGAAAGAGAAATGAATGAAGAACAATAAACAGAAACTGAGACAACCACAAGACGTGTGGAGTAACTAACTCTGTACATAACAATAATCAGAGAGGAAAAGCAGTCAAGGGGCAGAAAAAATATTTGAAGAAATAATGGTCAAAAATTTGGGATGGTGAGGGTGGCTCCTGTGGCTTAAGGAGTAGGGTCCTGGTCCCATATACTGGCCCCGGTCAAAAACTACAAAAAAATTTCAGAGGGTGGGTCAAATTTTCCTTTGTACTTTTCCACTTTGCTTGAATATCTTATACTGAGGTTGTGTGATTTTATTTTCTAAGCCATCCTTCTTAAAGGAAAAGAAGCCTAACGTAATGAAGGACTTTCTGAGATAAGAGAAATCATCACATTCTGATTATGGGGATGCTGTGGATATCCATAAATCTGTCAATGCTCATCTCATTGTTATATAATGAACAGTTTATAATGAATAAATCTATTCATTTGTCATATGTAAATTACACCTCAATTCAGAAATTCTCTGGAGTTAAAATTCACTATTGTAAAAAGAAAAAATTACCATTAAGCTAATAAATAAATATAGCAAAGAGGCTAGTTATGACTAAAAATACTTATAACTTCCATAATTTCAACATCAGCAAATAAACATAATTGCTATTAGGTATAAGTCACTTTCTTTTTTTTTTTTTGAGACAGAGTCTTACTATGTCGCCCTCTGTAGATTGCCATGGCATCACAGCTCACAGCAACCTCATACTCTTGGGCTCAAGAGATTCTCTTGCCTCATGTAAATCATTTTCTTTTCAAACACCTCTCTTCAAGCAAAATCCAGGGCAAAGTGTATAATGGTGGCATTAAAATATCTGAAAATTGAGGCTTAGAGAAGGTAATTTCCTTTAAGGAGGTGGGGGGTATTGCCTAAAGCTGCATTTGTATCACACTCATCATAGTTTGAGGAAACACCAATCTCAAACTAAAGACAAAGGAAGAGAGAAAAGAACTAAAATTCTCTTCAAGCCACCATCAAATAAGCTTCTGTATTATCAAAATCTACTGATGTTCTTAAGGCACTTAGCACTTCTTTCTAGCACTGATTCCTAAAAGTGAGTATTGAATAGGCTTATTAGAATTACCTATGGCTAATAATTATTTTCCAAATCAAAAAAACCCCCTCCTTTATTCTCTCCTAAGCTCTATGTTACCCCAAGAATCACTATCATAAGATTACTGACACTAGTAAGGGTGAGTTATCTCTCTTCGGGGGCAAAATAGGAGTTGAAAATTACCATATCAAACTTTAACCAAAGTTATTAATAGGAAGGCAAAACAGCATGGTACTGGCACAAGAACAGACACACAGACCAATGGATCAAAATAGAAATGACAGATATAAAACCATCTCCAAATTACCACCTGATCTTTGACAGAGCAGACAATGATATAGACTAGGGGAAAGAATCCCTATTCAATAAATAGTACTGGGAAAATTGGATAGCCACATGTAGAAGATTGAAAAGGATCCGCACTTCTTGCCACTGACAAAACTTAATTCACGATGAATAAGAAACTTAAATCTAGGGTAAGAAACTGTAAGAACTGTAGGAGAAAATGGTGGAAAAACTCTTACAAACATCAGCCTAGGCAAAGAATTTATGAAGACCCCAAATGCAATCACAGCAATAATAAAAATTAGGAATAGAGAAACAAACACCCCATGTACTCACTATTAAATTAGAACTAATCAATTAACACACAGGTGCACATTTGGTAGTAAAACTCAAAAGAAAGCAATTAAGTGGGAGGGGTCAGGAGGGAAGGAGTAAATTCACTTCTAATGGGTACAATGCACACTATCTGGGTGAGATACACTATCTGAGTGAGTGTAAGTGAGTTGTACACTTACAACTTTAACTCAAACTGTACAAAAGCAATTCATGTAACCTAAACATTTGTAGTCCCATAATATTCTGGGGGGGGGGAACTTTAGTCAAAGTTAAGACCTTACATTCTAGTCCAATTTTTATAATTTAATAATATAAATTACTAAAACTTTATGATGAAATTACAAAATAATATTAACTTGTTTTACTACTCTGTTATCATTGATAAGATTATTTCACTAAAGAAAAATAATTTTCTATAATAAACAATTGTAATTCTGCTACATTAAAAGTATCTTAGAATTAAGCATTTAAAAGACCTAAACTAACAATAATGAAACCAAGTTGTGCATTTTAAAATTAATTTTGAAATTGAAAAATTTGAGAAGAATAAAAGGTTCAACTCCTAAAATTCCATTACCTGAATTTATAACTGTGCAATTAAATTCAAATGTTTGTCTTATGGTTGATAATTTTCAGCCCATTTTATGTTGACAAAATAAGTCTGAGATTTTGCATTAGCACAAAAAGGAGAATAAACAGGTCTACGTATCTTAAAACTAAAGCTATGTCAGAGCTGTACTGAAATTTCCCTTCTGCAACCTCTTTTTAAAATATAAATCCATCTGTTAATTACAGAGTTTTAATAAGTAGGATACTGACAGACTTTAAAGCATTAATATTCTCCATTCCACTGTTTCATAAAATGTATATTAAAAATAACCAGAGCCACATCATTAATCATTGTTTTAAATAACCTCTATTGAATACATATCTGATGTTCACTAATAAATCTTTAAACTTTAGTAGTATTAACTACATATCAGGGATCATGTTTAAAAAGTTTAACAATCACAGGGACAAATAATAGTCTACCAGAAAAAAGTGGCTGGCAGGGATGGCAGACTGATAGGGCAGAATGTTCAGTCATTTCCACTCTAAGCTACTCCTGAGGCTGGACAGGGGGAATGGGGAAGTCAATCAAGGTATAGACAAAAGGGAACATTTAAGTAACTGAGCAATAAGCACAGAGCCTGACTGCTGAACAGGGGCCTAAAGGGCCCAGGCATTAACCCTTTAGTTGTTGGATTCGGGGCAGCTAGGAGCTGTACTTGAAGGGCTCTTGGCAAACTCTATCTACCAACCAGCTCAAAAAGTATTTCAATATTCTAATAACTGGTATTGCCAGTGGAATATCAGCCCTTCGTGTACTGTAAGTTAAAAATAGTAACAAATGCTATCACCACTGATGTGACAGAACTATTTTACAATTCAGAGATAAGTTTAAAAGTTTTTAATTTTATCATTCTGAAAGCAAAAGCTATTGACAATACAAAAATAAATACTCAGTGAATTAAAGCATTCACTACCTCTTTAACATAGGAAACTTCACAGGCTTTTAAAAGCACTCAACTGAAAAAAGCTGAGACCAAAACCTCCCTTCGTTATTAATCACTACATTTTAATCCTAACGTGGTAGTAATTTTGGAATTTCCTTATAAAAACTTAAAGTAATATACCTTACTTTTCCATCTTTTGATCTCTTTAAGGTAATTTTGTTAATTTTAATAATTACAAAATAAATTATCTGATATATTTGCTATATATATTTGTAGTTAGTTGAATTGAAAACTGAACATCTTCAGATATGTGCTTTATATCCTTACACATGCAACTCTTCATTTTACTGATTTTCTTTCAAATAATACCAAGTTCCTTCAGTATACTGGCTATTGAAAAATAAAATAAAATACAAACCAGGAATAGAAAAGATGGGCAGAAGTCATATATTATGATGGAAACATCACAGATTTTTTAAAATCAAAAAACCTGGACTAATTCTACCTCCATGATTTTCTAGAAATGGTAACTTAGATAAGTACTGTTATTTCAATTGGCCCCAGTTTCCTCAACTATTGCTCAATGAAATCATAGTGTCTGTCTGTAAAGCAACTGGAGCCTACCAATAACACATGTCCTATAAATATTAGTTTCCTTCCCCTTACTTCTACCAAAAAATTAGATAGTGGTAGACTATGAAGTAATTATGCTGCAGAAAAAAAATTACGACATGCTGAATAAAAAAAACTGACACCTAAACTAATGTAAAAATTGCTTATTTTATAGATTATAACATTCTTGTAGCAGAAAAAGTAAAAAAAAAAAATAAAAGTGTGAATAATGAAACAAAAATCTTACATAATCCTACAACCAGCTATAATCACTGTAAGTATTTCTTCTTATTTGGTTCTTGTATATAACAGATAGTTGAATTAAACAACATATAGGTTGTTTCCTATATTTTTTTCCTCAATTTGCACTCCTCAGATCATTACAAATTCCAAGAAAATAGCATTTTAAGGAATATTTTATCAAGCATAATACCATATTGTTTAGTATTCTATTCATAGTTTAATTTCTCTCCAGTCTTTGTTATATTAATAATGAACATGGCTGTATAAAAATTTTAAGATCTGATTTTTTTCAAGAGCTTATATGAAGGACAAATTCAAAAACAACCAGTAAAATGACATAAATGTGAATTATAATGCACTCTTATCAATGCCAAAATAATTTAACTAAAACCAATGATTTTCCATCTTTATCATAATGTTTGGTGAACCTGGCATACCCACTGTGGTGGGTTGAATGGTGGCTCTGGAAAAGACATGTCCACTTAGAAACCATAAATGTGATCGTCTTAGTCAGCTCAGGCTGCTATAACAAAATATCATCAATTGTATAGTCAAACAAAAGACATTTATTTCCAACAGTTCTCTGGAGGCAAGAAAATGAAAGATCAAGGTGCCAAGATTTGATGTTTCTTGAATGCTGGATTTCTGGCTTGTAGACAGATGCCATCTCACTGTGTACTCATATGGATACATGGTTCACCCATTCAGGGGTGGACAGAGACCCCTGATGCCTAGTCATGAGCAATTTCCTATAAGCCAGGCCTCTCCCGAGGAGGACTCCCTGCCAATTTGCCCAGAGTTGGAGGGACTGAATTCATTTGTTAATACACTCTTCAACATTGAAGTCTGCCATGTCTTAGCCAAGTATAATTCTCAAGACATCATATAGCTCTACAGCAGCAGTTCTCAACCTGTGGGTTGCAACCCACAGAAACTGTATTAAAGGGTCGTGGCATTAGGAAGGTTGAGAACCACTGATCAAGAGGAAAAAACCCTTGTGAGACTTCCCATTTGGGTCTTTCCCTCTGCCGGGTGCTCTGGTGCTTTTTATTCCTTCTGTATTCCTCTCTATCCAAATAAATCCTATCTTGCCACTGATCTGTGTGGTCTGGGGGTTCGTTCTTCGAATCTCTGAGACGGAGGACCTACTGGAGGAAGAAATTCTGCTAACAATACAGTTGTTCCTTGGTGGTGCTCATGCAGGAAGAGAAAGACAAAGAAGGAGGGATAGAGGAAGAGGAGGGTAAGAGAGAAAAAGAGATCTCTTTTTCCCTTTATAAATGCACCAATCTCATCAAATAGATCCGACCCTTGTGACAGAATTGAAATCTAATTACTTCTCAATGGCCGTACCTCTATATACCTTTCATTGAGGGCTAGAGCTTTAGCATATGAATGGGAGGGCGATGACATAGAAATTCAGCCCGCAAGTATTACCTTATTTGGAAAAAGGGTCCAGGCAGATGTAATTAAGGTAAGGTTTTTGAGATGAGATCATCTTGATTTGGGTGGGTCCTAAATCCAATAAATAGTGTCCTTAAAAGAGAAAAGTAGGAGAAAGTACATGCTGAGGAAAACGCCACATAAAGGTGGAAGCAGGCCATGGAGTGAAGTGTCCACAAACCAAAGAATGCACAGGATTGCCAGCAGCTAAGAGAAGCTAGGAGATATACAATGGATACTTTTCTCCAAGCCTCCTGAGGAAACAACTCTGCCAACTCTTGATTTCAGACTTTTGAACTCCAAATCTGTGAGGGAATTAAGACTCTCTTGGTTTTAAGCCATCAATCTTGTGGCATTTTGCTATGGGAACCAATTTATCCTCCAATCACATTTAAAATCAACATTCATCCATTGTTTTAAAAGCTCTATTATCTATTTTTCATCAAACTCTGAACTGCTACATTAACATCTAGTCATTCATTATTTTTTTAAAATACTATGAACATCACTATCCTTATATCAGTTGCTTCCACTGATAGCAATTTAGTTATAGCCTTAATATTATTTTTTTACTTAGTCATAAGATCTTCAAAAGCAGAAACTATATCTTAAATAACCCTGCTGTCATTCATTCATTCATTTTACCACATAATGCTATATTTAATAAATTCCCATTTGATGAAATAAAGAATGGCTTAATAATGCATCATACGGTGTGGCCATAAAATTTGTGTGCAACTCGCACACGAACTTTATGGCCACTCTGTATGTTAAGCCACTTTTATGGAATGGTTTAGAATATTAGTGGGATCTTTATAAGGTCTACATATTTCTCTCTTAAAATTTAACTCTGGTCTTATCCATATCCTTATCCTCTAGTTTTTTGAAAGAATAGCTTAACTGGCAATAAATCTGGAACTTATCAATATTCAAGCTACAGTAACAATCACATAGGTTAGAAAGGATTTTTTTTCCTTGAGACATTTTATCAACCTTGGTAGAGTGCCGTGGCATTATAGCTCACAGCAACCTCAAACTCTTAGGCTCAAGCGAATCTCTTGCCTCACTCTCCCAAGAAGCTAGAAGCACAGGCAACCACCACAACATCCCGCTATTTTTAGAGAGGAGGTCTCATTCTGGCTCAGGTTGGCCTCCGACTTGTAAACTCAAGCAATCCACCCACTTCTGCCTCCCAAGTGCTGGGATTACAGGTGTGAGCCATCACGCCTGGACCATTAGAAAGGGTATTATAATACAAAGCACCAGCAAAACCTCTTTTGTAATACAGAGGAAAGATGTGGTTACAAACAGAGAAAGTTCATGACATTGTATTTGTATAAAGGTTTATAATAACCTAAGATAGAATTATTTAATAATTTCTACCATTACCTAAAAAACAAAAAATGGTCTTAAATAACAAATCTAGGTAAACAACATACCTGTGTTCGTAAAATTTCACTTTTTGACAACTGCATATCACCTGTCAATTCCTTCACAGCAATGCCCAGTGGCTCCAGACGTCTGCTGAAGTAATTCGTCATTTCAGCTGCCAAGG
Source organism: Otolemur garnettii (assembly GCF_000181295.1). Taxonomy (NCBI): domain Eukaryota; kingdom Metazoa; phylum Chordata; class Mammalia; order Primates; family Galagidae; genus Otolemur; species Otolemur garnettii. The sequence continues at coordinate 499,741 of NW_003852527.1, read as the reverse complement.
CTTTCATTGGAGCAACATATACAATCTGTACCAAAGGAACACTAGCTTGATAAATGAGCAAAAACTACAATGTCATTTGTTTCACAGCAGCCAATAGAAGTCACAGTGTATTGTGAAATATGATTCCAGTTACATCTAGTGAAAAATCTTAATAATGATAAATGAAAAGTACTTATCTTTGTTGGATATGTGTGCAGCTGTTTAAAGAACAATGGAATTTGTTTGTTTACACAGCCTCATCGCTTTGAAAATTGGTTCAGTTTCAAAGCTGAATGCATTTTCATAGCTTCTTACAAGGGTAACAGGATTTTCATAACACAGATAGGTACTGCTTTAATGGGAATGAAGTAAATCAAGCAGCACTCTTAAGAAGTTCCACATTTCGAATACTATAGACAACTGCAAAATTATTTTGCTTTTTACAACTTAAAAAGCTGTTATCTGGTCTATTATTTTCTTACCTTAAATTCATTCTTTTTGATAACTCCTTGTTGAAAATGTTGGCGAATTTCATGCAAGACTGTAAGCATGGCAATGTTGGTCTTTCCAGCTCCGGTAGGGGCACAAATCAGCATGTTCTCATTGGTGTTGTACGCAGTTTCAAATACTATTGACTGGATTCTGTTGAGTCTCTTCATCCCTTTAAAAGCTAGTTGTCCAATCTAAAAAAAAAAGGCATACACCAGTAACATTGCCATTTATCATCATTATCAAGTAATATGCAATATATGCAATTCAACATGCTATCCTTTTTTATATGGTTGGCCACAGTCTGTCTGTTTACACCAGCATCAGCACAAACACTTCAGTAATGCATCACACCTCAAAGTGAGGACCACAATGATGTCAGAGGTGGTAGGAATTTTTCACCTTCATTACAATTTTATGGGACCACTGTCATAAATATGATCTGTTATTGAACCAGATGTTGTTGAGTGGCTCACGAAGGTATAAACATTTTTTCCTATATGAATTATAGCTTGATAAGAGCTGTTTTTTAAAAATAAAAATAATATGAAATGCAATAGATGTCTATTATATTCCCTTAAGCTGTCTTTAGACAAAAGACATACTTATAAAAGATCAGAGTAGTATCTCTTAGACCTAGACACTCTTAGGCAGGTCAATTAAACATCTGAGAATATAAAAGATACTTTTTCATCAATTTCTACTTATTGCTCAGCCTTGGAAAAGTGGTATAATACATTTTTCAGGACACTGGGCTTGGGGTCAGAGGCCCAGGCTTTGCCACCATTTGCCACAAAACTTTAAACAAACTTAAAAACTCTGAATTCTATTTTCTTGCTGGCAAATAAAGTTATTAATGAACATTACAAAGATTAATAAAAATAGCTGAATTATGGAGTGTTTACTATGGGCTAAGCACAGGGTAAGTCCTTTACATGAATTAACCTTCTCACTTCTAATAGCCATACCAGACTACAGATAAGGAAACTGAGACTTGAAAAGCCTTTTTTAAATTCACACAGCTATAAATACTAAAGCTGGGATTTGAAGTCATATAGTATAACTTTGGAATCACAGTTTTTTATTACATAATGTTTATAAATCATATGATATAAACTATACACAGAGTTAACATTTAAATGGGTTGAAATAAATTAAATTCAGCTATTACCATTATTGTCATATATCGTTTCATTTTTATATGAGGCTTACTAATAGAGTGCTGTGAATGAATACTGAAATTTTCAGTCTTTCTAGACTCATGAAAAGAAATAATCTACTATTCCCAAATTACCAATCTGGTCATGTCATATTCTAACTTAAATGTTTCCAAAGACATCTCACTGTGAATTTCAATTGCTCACAGTATGCAGCATAAAAGATTCTTCAATGCACAGAGTTTACAGTATCCAAGACCCTAAAATTTTGAGCCTTTATTATCTCCTACCACCATGTACAGTATCCACTGAATATTCCTTTGTTATTTTGAATGATCTAAAACATATTTTCCAACCCCCATATTTTCATTATCATTTAAGTTCAAGATCAAAAGTAATCTCTGGTTCTCTCCAAATTCCTAAACAATTATTATATTTATTTAAATATTATTATATTTATTGAAGACCCAGCCATAACCTGGAAGTTATAGAGTTCAGATAAAATGAAAGCCTTTGAGGATTCTTTGGGCAAGAGATGGGACATTATCCCCCCTCATGCCTTATTCTCTATAGTTATCTTTAGTAAGCAAAGAAATAAGAAAACAAGTAACCATTTGTCTAACATGTCAAAGAGTGGAATTAATGTTCTTTTCCAAAACTGACTGAATACTTCTTTATACCTGACCATATTCCAAAAGATTTAAGGAGCTTCCATTTTTCTCAAGAGCTAGACATTATATATTATCATCATGACCCTTCAACATAAATATTGAAATGGTTTCTTTATATGTGTCTCTGGCCCACTGGATCGAAACCTGGGTTTCTATTTTATTACTCTTTATATTACCCCACTAGTTAATCAATTCACAGGAACATAACAGGCTGCTAAATAAAATTTTATTGAATGATTTCATGCTATCTACTCACAAAAGAATTATAATTAAATGAGAAGGGGATGTCTTAAAAAATACATACTGTATATGTAATAACCTCCATAGAAATGTTAAAACTGAATTTAACCAAAATATGTAACAATTCAACAAAAGACCTATGGTCAACTTTCAATAAGATATTTATTTCTTTGTTCTTGAAAACTACAGTCGCAGGAATAAAGCATCAAAAGACCATCCTAACAAACAAAACCTGTTAAACATATTAAAGTTTATAACAATTTAATCAATTCAGCAATCATTTACTGATTACCTACTGTATAAATGTTATCATACTAAAAATTTATGTTGATGTCAATGTTTGTTTTCATTTAAAAAAGTATCTATAATGATTCTTAATAAAGATTGGTTTGTAGTTTAAAGGAAGAAAAAGGCATGTTAAATTATATTATTTTAGTTTCTGTAATACAGAAATGAACTATGTGCTAAAGTATCTATCTGAAGGGAGAGTCACTAAGAAAGCCACTTCAGGTAGAAAGAAGAGAACGTCAGAAAAGCACCAGGGACTAGTGAAGAGGGGTGGCAGAGACAACGAGGACTGAAGATCCCTGAAGGGGTGGCGGAGATGATGAGGACGGAAGAGGAAGCAAGATCAGACTCTAGACAGCCGCATATGTTACCCTCAGAGACAGGACCTTTCTTCACTCACCCAACAAATTATCCATACAATTGAATTCTAACCATCCATAAAACAGAGTAAGAGTTTCTGGTTTTCTAAATGAAAAGATCTTGAAATTCTAAAAATACAATTTGCAAACAGTATTACAATATACTATTTTATTCTCCAAGTTGGGGGAAATGGGAAAGAGATAATAAAAATATACATTTGTTTGCAGAAACTCTGAACAATACATAAAATTAAATGCACTGATTATCGTTGGTGGGGAGGGATCTGGGCAGACAGAAGACATAGATAAATAAGAGACTTTTAACCATGTAAACAGCTTCTATAGACTTTTAACCACGTAAAAAGAAAAAGGAAGAAAGACACAAAGAAATACTACTGACATCTTTAAAAAAGAAACACTAAAAATGTGTCTAAGTGGAGAGAATTAAATAGCTCTCAAGTATTATGTAAATATTTTGTATTAAAAATTCTTATTATTCCTAAAGTTCTAACCTCCAGAAACAAAAAGATAAACTGAATTACTCTTCTGATGTCCCTTCAAACTATTTTAAATCAAATGTCCCCCATTCATTGTTCATCCCAATATTCTCTTAACAGTCCAACTTTCTCTATGGCTTCTCAAAAGTTTAATCACAGAAAACAGCAGGTGTGCCTTCTACCTTCAATGCTATATGGTTTCATCAGAGGACCAGATTTGTTATTAAATGCAAGCCTATTAGCCAGCCAGACATGGTGAGCATACCTGTAGTACTAGCTAGTCAGAAGGCTGAGGGAGGAGGATCACTTGACCCAGGAGTTTGAGGCTGCATAGCAACACTGCACTCCAGCCTGGGTAACAGAACAAGATCTTGTCTAGGAGAAAAAGATATACAAGCCTAAGCTACATCTTGCCACTCAATCAGCATGTGCCTATCAAGTGTTAGGCTGTGAAGACTTGTTTTCTGTCCTCAAGAGCTCCATTGCAGCAGGTGAATCTACATGACTAGAAACTTGTTACATGGTTCCCAACTGTAACTTTGCTCCTACGCACCTCCACAACTAACATTTAAAGGAACCAGAGAACATCTAACATGACATTTCACTAATGTACAAATCCCAGCTATATAAACTAGGGCAAGATCAGCAGACTAACGTAACATAAAAACTAAAATGTTGTTTTAATGCTCCTGAATTACAGATAAATACATAATATAGCCCTTATTATTTAACTTGGCAAATAAATTGGTTATTAATTCAGCTAGTTATCATTTTTATTGAGCATTTACTACTACTTAGGCTTTGCATTAAATGTTTTAAGTGGATTATATTCTTTAATATCCAAAGAAAACTTCTATGAGGTAGGGCTTCTTTCTAAGATGGGGAAAGTGGAGCATGGAGAGATTAAAAGAACATGACCAAGGATAAATGGCCAGTAAGTTGCAAAGCAAAAATTATTCTAGAAAGATGCTCATCAAATATTCTACTAGTTATAATTATACCAAAATTTTTCACTTTTTATTTTAACATATAGGTATTATATTTTAGATACAGGGCATGGCCACTGTTATTTTCTCTTTACAGAAAAGAAACGTTTTTTGAAGTTTCGTAATAGTAATTCATTTTGAACTAGATGATCTAGGGAGAAGAAATTAAGTCTTAATAACAAAACGTCTCAAGAGAATAATCTACAATTATATCTCTGAAGGAAGTAAGATTGTTAGATCTTATGAAAGTCAAGTAAGTTATTTGCTATCCAAAATGAAACTGAGCCAAATTCTATTATATATGAAGAAAGCAGTAAGAAGTTCCAGCTAAAATAGTTAGAAATTGCAATGCATAATTCATAATCCTTTTAATATTACTTAACTGAATGCATTTATTCCATTTAAAATACTACCCAAAAATGCTCAGTATGCCTTAAGCGTCAATTTCTAAAATTTCTCTCATACCTGAAAAGTCCATTTAAGAAGCACATCCCCCAATAAATGACAGGACTTTAAATATAGTCCACTTTTTGATGATAAAACTATAAATATAAAGCCATTACTGCCCTTGAACAAAAAACACAGGAGAAACAGTAATATCACGTTTAACAAGAACTTAAGGTATAATAGGAGTCAGAGAGGAACAATAACCTCTTCTTGGGAGGGTAAGATGCTCTCCTTAGCTCCAGGAGAGGCATGGTTTGAACTAATGCCAAATGCTAAGGAAAATGGAAGATAAACCAAGTTCTCAAAGGTGGGTTTTAAAAGACAAAACTGTGGCTGCAAATTCTAACAAGCTCCACTCATAAACCATTCAGACTGCACATTGGTTGTTTTCACCAGCATACTTTCAACAATAATTCAACAGGCCAGATGTCACTCTGAAACATCTTCACTTTAGGATGCTGGGCCAACACATTCACAGAAAACAAGAAGAGAATAAAACACAGTTTAACCTCAGTTATAGGTTTCATCAGGCTAGGTTTGGTTTGCTTGTCTTTAGACAAAACTTCTCCATAAGCAAGGTCTGGTTTCACCAAATCAGAATTATAATTAAGTATGTAAACATTAGAGGATCAAAGGTAAAACTGGAGGCTAAAAGCTGGTATTTTCTATGAAGTTAATTTATTACATCCACAAAAAAGATAAACTCATATTGGCTCAATGTATATTATAAATATTCTACCAATATGTCTTTTTTTTTTTTTTTTTTGCAGTTTTTGGCCAGGGCTGGGTTTGAACCCGTGACCTCTGTCATATGGGGCAGGTGCCCTACGACTTTGAGCCACAGGCGCTGCCCCCAATATGTCACTTGAAATGTTGTACTCCAAAAGCTATTAATTACAGTCTTGTTGGCCCCAATTGTAAAATCTGCCTTCTGATAAACAGCTGCCCTTCTAATTTCTAATCACAGCAATAAAATACAAGCAAAAAAGTCTCCATCAAATTCTGTTTAGTCCCACAATGAAAATGTCATTTTCAGTTTCCTGGCTGATATTTATGGTAATAATTGGCTTTATCTCTGATTTTAACCTTTAAATTACTTCCACCAGACTGTTCAAAACCTTTGAAAAGGGTAAAGTATTAAGGCACTTACATGGTCAGAGCCACAAAAATGGTACAGATGTTGCATTATGGGTAATTTTATTAATGTAAATTTTTTATAGTATATATGACTCTAAATTTCCCAAAACTAATTAAATAAAGCAAAAATGTCATTTTAAACAACATCTCCTTACATAAGAAAATTTCATTATTAACAGAATCCTCAACAGAATTTTTTGGAAGACTCTACCTCCATTAGCATTTAATCTAATAATATTTGAATAACTTATTATGATTTAATGTCAAGATTTAATATAAATAGCAACATATCAAAAACCCAGCTAATATAATGAAAGTATTAATGGTTTATTTATAATGATCAGTTCCATATACAAAAGCATGTTTGAAGGATGGACTAGGTACTGGCATCAGTGTCTAGTTGCCCAAGGGGAGTACTTTGATGGTGATCATAATGATATTCAGCAATGAGGTACGTAGCATTTTTTTCTGAGATGAGTTTGTGAACTTAATTGCCAGACCTTGTATGATTATCAAAATCTATAGCATTATACCACCAAAAGTGTATATTTTAACAATATTCAAATTATACTTTAATGCTCATGGGTTTTCAAAAGAGACATAGCAATGAAAACAAAAACAATCAAAGCAAAACAACCAAATGAGAGAGAGAAAGATAAGAAGAGTAGGTAGGGAGGCCACTTATATAAATGATTATCTTATCTTTAAATTTAAGGAATAAATTGATAAATCCAGTTGACTATTTGTTTCCCCCACACGACAGCTTAAGTTCAAAACATGTGGGTTCTAAATATACTGAACCCACAACTCAAAAGAACATGAGAAGGAGAAGGTCAGACAAGAGGAGTTCTGTTGAGGAAGTGCTGAGGAGGCCAGTGCTTTTAAGAATGAGTTTCTCATATTCAGCATGGGGGCTGTCAATGCTTTTAAAAATGACAGATTTCCATGACTGGCCCCCTGAGATACCCATTCATTTACCAAGGGGTAGGAAATGGTAATATGTACATTCCCGACAGCCCCCAAGTGTCTATCAAGGAAAATGCAAGATTGAGAACTATTTTCCTTCTCCCTACCCACCCCCAACACAGTGACTGAGAAGTACAGGCTGTGAAGCGGCACAGCCCCCACAGCCTGGGGAGACATTCAAGGAATGACCCACAGCTGCTTCTCCTCCTTGAACAACAACATTTTTGAAGATTCTTTTTTTTCCTTACTTTCTCTGCCAGAATTCACATAGCCCCTGCATACTTTCCTTTTTATCTTGCTAGCAAGCACCATAGTTTTTCCTCCCTAAAGTTAATCTTTATCCTGTGTGCCAAAATTTAGGTCATTTAGTAACCTTGGTTAAGGTGCTATGTGAATAAAGCTGTTTCCGCAGTTCAGGGCTACTCCAGTCCTTCCGATCCCATCTTTGTCTCATGTGTGTTTTGTTTCCTCCTTTCCCACCACTCTCCTTCTAGCCCATTCGTCTTTGCGCTGGTTCACAGCAAATGATTAAGTTTTCTAATTCTTTTATTTTTAATAATTTAGCTAAATTCACTCTGGAAAGAACAAAGTACATTTTTTACTCAGAAAAACTTCTGCTTCAAACGTGTATCTAACTGGAAGGCAGAAACTGAGTAAGGGGGTGGGTCCCTAAAAGAAAAACATTTTGCTTAAATTTCTTGTGCAATAAGTAAAGATCTGAAGGGTCAAGGGAAACATTCAAGGGATAAAATTATGAAAGTTATGTAAACAAACTAAATATTTTATCAATTGCTTAAGATTCTGTTGAGATTCTTTTATATACTGATTGCCTAATATATTCAAAATTATCCAAAATGATATAATAGTTATTATTTTCACATAACTCTGGAATTTATCAAGAATGCGAGAATTTGTTGAGAATATACAAGGTAACATATGTTCACTTTTAATATTTTAGATTAAAATATTTAATACTAAAACATTTAATATTTTAATATTTGCACATCTGAAACTTAAACTTGTCTTCTCTAAACCTCCTGCAGGGGGTCCAACCTGCGGTCCAGGGTCCACAGGCAGATTATTTAAGGATTGTTTTGCTTATCTGTGGTGTTGGATATTGGGGACAAGTATGCACAGACCTTTATTTTTCATTGCTTATCAGCTTTTATTAGTGCCGTGTATTTGATATGTGGCCCAAACCAACTCTTATTCTTTCAATGTGTGGCAGAAAAGAAATAAAGGTTGGATACCCTTGCAAGGATTATATGAGGAGATTAAGCTAAATAATGCAATATAAGGTGCCTAATGACACGCATAGTATTATAGAAATACGAGTTCCTTTGCTTTGTTTCTGTTAATTTAAAGCTGACTTCAAATTTCAATATTTACTTTTGAGGAATTTAAAAGTTACTTATACAATAATAATAATTCCAGCTATCAATGATTCCTTATATAAAAATTCAAACTGAGCTCAAATTAAACAATAAAACTCAGCTATCAATATGATAAATTAACCAAAAAAACAATTCATATAAGCATTGCTTGGGCTGAGAATGTGCTGATAAGCTAAAATGTATCACAGATACTGCTATACATTTTCTGTGTGTAAACTCATGTAATAGTCAAACACTCTGAAGAGAAAACTGAAACTCAGAAGAGTTATGTAATTTGATCCATCCCACAAAATGTGCAATGGTGAAGCTGAGAATTCAACATCAGTTCTTCTAACAGGATAGAAGTTCCTTAAAGACCAGGATCACAGTTCTAAACCTCTGTGTATCCACCATAATCCCCAGCACAGTGTTTTGCATCAATCATGAGTTCTAGACATGATCACTGATGACCAATAATCACATTTACCATATTTTCAGCATCAAAAAAGACAAAGGACATTTATAAATTGCAATATAATCATATCAAATATTTCTGTTTATTGTGGTAGGCCTGCATACTCATAACACACAGATAAATTTGAAAATACGGAATCCATCCCTAAAGCAATTTGAAATTCCCATACTGCAATTTAAATTCATTCAATTTTCAGACTTCTGACTTTATTCAAGTTCTAAAATTATTATTCTGGGACAGCTCAATATGTCTTTAAGCTTTTAATCTTTTCTATTCTAATTTCCTGCTATAAAATCAATAAAGTGTAGGATGTAAAGAAAGTTAATTTGTTTGATAACTTTACTCCTAGCTAGATAGAGGCAGATGTTAGCAATAACTCTCTCTATAGTTTAGTGGGTATTTTTCAAGCAGCTGGTGCCCTTTTCCTAGTTAGCTGTTTACAAATGTTCCCAGAAGACTCTACAGTACTACACTCCTGAAAAAGTCAAAGGAGAAAATATAGTATTTTGCCTCAAATGAAACTAGGTCACATCACATACCTGAATGAATGATAGCGCATTTTCTTAAAGTAAACATTACTTTTTAATTTAAATAACTTCTTGGAGTCAAAGATAAATAAAAAAATTATAACTTTATAAGAAAGCTTATTCAATGGATCAAATTATTACATATTGAATGTCTAATGATCCCCCAAACAAAAGAGAATATATTATCAAAAGCCTGTCTTTTACATTTCAGATAATGAATGCATAAAATCCTCAATTACTTTTGAGAATAAACTGAGAATTTTAAAAGTTTTTCCTTGGTTATACTCTAAATAATTTAAAATATAAAATAATGATCATGACCTTCCTGATACTGACAAATTTTTTACAAGAAAAATTAATTTCTATGTAAAAATGACACAGAGACAATATTTTATGCCGGGTCCACACAAAATATTCAAAATGAAATCAGGAACTGCTCCCTTCTCTTTATACCCCCAAGAAGCTCTATTAAGAAAACAATAGTTAAATTCATTGTCACTGCTTCAGATAAAGCCCACATTGCTGATCACAGACTAAGCAATCAAAAAACTCAAGTGCAGTCAAGGAACAACTAAATTCTCATGTTTTCCAAGTCTTCATTAATAGCCACAGCCTGCATTGATCCCCTGAACTATGACAATTAATTTCAAAAGCTTGCCACTGTGCACTTACGTTGGCAGCACTCTACAAACAACTCAGGAAGGTCTCGTAACCTTTGTATGTCAGTGTCTCACAGCTGTGAGATTGACCCACCACTGAAAGGCAGCAAGGAACTTCCATTTTAAAACTGTAAGGGACCTCAGTCTCAAACCAATGCTAGGATAGATGCAACCAACAATGTCGAAGAGCCTGGAAGGGAATCCTCACCAGAGCTTTCAGATGAGTGCTCTCCCTGCCAATACCAGACTTCACCCTTGTGAGACCCTGAACAGAAAGACTAGCCAAGGTCACCCATATCCAACCTTCAGAACTATGAAATAATTAAATAGATTTTTTTTTTAGAGAAAGAGTCTCACCTTTTCACCCTTGATAGAGTGCCATGATGTCACAGCTCACAGCAACCTCCAGCTCTTGGGCTTAGGCCATTCTCTTGCCTCAGCCTCCCGAGTAGCTGGGACTATGGGCACTGGCCACAACGCCCAGCCATTTTTTTGTTGCAGTTTGGCCAGGGCCAGGTTTGAACTCACCACCCTCAGTATATGGGGCTGTCACCCTACACACTGAGCCATAGGTGCTGCCCTTAAGTAGATATTTTAAGTCACCAAATTTGTAGTAGTTTCTTATATAACAATAGGAAATTAATACAAAGTCACATCATAATCAAATTGCTTAAAACTAGTGATAAAATAAAGTCTTTATAAAAAAATCAACCAGAAAAAAAAGACATCACTATAGAGGAAAAACAAGAGTATTATTCTTATCAGATATAATAGTAAGCAAGAAGACAATGCAGCAACATCTTTAAGTAGTAGAGGAAAAAAACTGCTGACCTAGAATTCCATATCAAATAAAAGTATCTTTTAAACAAAACAAAACAAAAAAGACTTTCAGTTGTATGAAGCTGAGAGAATCCATTACCATTCTGCACAAGAAATGAATGTTAAATAGAAATCTTGATCTACTCAAAGGAATAAAGGATACCACATACATAGGTGCACAAGCATAACAGCCATCATTTGCTACTACTGGATATCTTAAACAGCAATTTTTAAAGACTGCTTCATGCAAAAAGAATAACAATATACTTAGGTTTGTAATAGACTTTGAAATAAAATATATGACCATACTAACACAAAAGCCAGAAAATGAGAAGTGGAAGAGTGTCCCAAGACCCCAATATGCTAATTGGTGTGATAGATTTGAAGGTAAGTGGCTCATTAAAACGTACAGATATGTATATTATAAACTCTAAAACAACCACTAGAAAAAAACTATAATGAATAACCAAGTCAATCAAAGAAAAAAAACTGATTTATATTTCAACAGACTATGTACAGTAAATAACTTTTCTGCAGAGAAAGGGAAAAAGTATACACTCTAACATAATAAAGACTACAACTATGTTTACCAATGATAAAAACTATAAAATAAGATACTGTAGCACATACTATTGGCTAGATAAACACACACAACCAGTGTTCCATTTTGGTTTTTGTAACCAAATTCAATTTATTTTTCCCAGAATTTTGGGCTTTTTCATAAAATCTTTTGCCAATCATAATAATCTCATTTCCTCTGAAATTCTGGTAAAGATTTTCTCACTCTCAAAACAGACAGAAAAAAAGGTACCCTAATTTCTTCCTGTATTTTCTTTGTTTGCATAGTGACCCTGGAATAGCAGCTCTGATGAGGAACAGCCAAAACTCTAAGGATAGCAGAGCAGAAGGATATAAACAATGAATGCAGCAACCCGGTCTACTTACCTTCCTTATGTTTTTTGTTATTTGAAATATTTTCTTTATTTTTTTTATGAGGTTTGCTGTTACTTGTAGCCAAAAGTATTCAAAGTGACACAAAACTTCAGTAAATAATTATCACAAGAATGTTCACACTTCTTAGCTTTCACCATGACTCGTGCTTGCAGCTTACTGAGTTTAATATGTTGAGAGTTTTTACCACACTTTCTTCTAGAATTTTTAACATTTCTTATCTTAAATTATGTCTTCTATTCAGCAAATGTCAATTTTTGTAGGTGGGGAAAGATGTAGGTCCAATTTCACTCTTCTCCATGCTGACCAGTTCTCCCAGCACCATTTATTAAATAGTCATTCTTTTTCCTAGTATATGTTTTTATTTGGTTTATCAAAGATCAAATGGCGATATGTGGCTTGGTTCACTTCCAGATTCTCTATTCTATTCCAAAGATCTCCATTCCAGAAATCTAGAAATCTCTATCTCTATTTCTGTGCCAGGACTATGCTGTTTTGATCATTGTAGGCTTGGTCTACAGCCATACCACCCTGAACGGGCCCGATCTTGTCTGATCATTGTAGGCTTGTATAACCTCAAGTCTGGTCATGAGATACCTCCAGATTTGTTTTTATTTAATAAAATTGCATTGGCTATGCAGGGTTTTTTTCTGGTTCCATATGAAATGAAGTACTATTTTTTTCAAGTTCTTCAAAGTATGATGTTGATACTTTGATGTGGATTGCATTAAATCTCTAGGTTGCTGTGGGTAGTTCAAGAAAAGAAAAAAGAATCCCATTTATAAGGGGGCAAGAGATATTCACAGAACCTTCTCTGAAGAAGACAAACAAATGCCCAACAAACACACACACACAAAATACTTATTGTTTCTAATCATCACAGAAATGCAAATCAAAACCACTTTGAGATATCAATTCCAGTTAGAAGAGCCCACGTTGCAAAGTCCTAAGGCTGCAGATGCTGGCGTGGATGTGGAGAAAGGGGAACACTTACTGCTGGAGGGATTGCAGACTAATACAGCCTCTATGGAGGGAAGTATGGGGAATCTGCAAAGAGCTAAAAATAGATCTTCCATTTGTTCCTAGAGTACTATTATTAGGAATCTGCCCAGAAGAAAACAAATCATTTTACCAAATCATAGCAAACAAATCATAGCACTAGAATGTTCAATGTAGCTCAATTCACAATCATCAAGATGTGGAATCAGTTGAACTCAGTAACAACAGGAATCTGCAGACTCATGCAAAAACACGGAAGCTAAATAACCTTATGCTGAAAGACAGATGGGTCAGAGACGAGATTAAGAAGGAAATTACCAAATTTTTGGAACAAAACGACAATGAAGACACAAGTTATCAGAACCTCTGGAATACCGCAAAGGTAGTCCTAAGAGGGAAACTTATAGCATTGCAAGCCTTCCTCAAGAGAATAGAAAGAGAGGAAGTTAACAACTTAATGGGACATCTCAAGCAGCTGGAAAAGGAAGAACATTCCAGTCCCAAATCCAGCAGAAAAAAAGAAATAACCAAAAATAGAGCAGAATTAAGT
>NW_003852527.1:472050-474585 GCF_000181295.1 Otolemur garnettii | reverse complement strand
TCTTGGCAAAGTATCTCAAGAATGGAAGAAAAAGTATATCCAATGTACTCAGCCCTACTATGAAACTAATTTGTAGCTTTCACATGAAAGCTATAACCCAATTATAGTCCAAGAATATGGGGAAAGGAGAGAGAGAGGGGAGGGGGGAAGATAAGTAGAAGGAAGGTGATTGGTGGGATCATGCCTATGGTTCATCTTACAAGGGTACATGTGAGTCTTTCTAAATGTAGAATATAAATGTCTTAGCACAATACTAAGAAAATGACATGAAGACTGTATTAACCAGTTTGATGAAAATATTTCAAATTGTATATAGAACCAGCACCCTGTACTCCATGACTACATTAATACATACAGCTATGATTTAATAAAAAAAAAAATTTTAATTAAAAAAACAAAGATGTGGAATCAACTCAAGTGCCCATCAAATCATGAATGGATTAATAAACTGAGGTATATGTATATCAGGGAATACTAATCAGCTATAAAAAAGATGGAGACTTTACATCTTTAATATTTACCTGGATGGAGTTGAAGAACTCCATTCTTCTTAGTAAGGTATCATAAGAATGGAAAAGCAAGTATCCAATGTATGCAATACTAATATGAAACCAACAGCTAAACAGCTATGCCCTCACATGAGAGTAAAACAAAATTAAATTCAACAGGGGAGAAGGAGAGGCGAGAAAGGGCAAAGGGGAAGAGGATTGGTAAGCTCTCACCTAACGTGCACAATGTAGGAGTATACAGCACACCCCCTGGTGAAGGAGGGAAGGGTTCAGCTCCAACTTGAACTTTACCTTAAAATCTAAACAATGTACCTTAATCATTTGTTCCCTCATATTAATCTGAAATTTAAAAAAAGTAAACAAGAATATTTCTTATGAATATACTAAACATTCCTAAAAACAATGCCAAAATTTGAGTATATTTCATAAAGCAATTATTTTGCTCCACAAACATATTAATCATTTGTTGAAATAAATCTTCAAATGATGCTCATCTTCAAAAATATAAAATCTTTTTTTGAGACAGAGCCTCAAGCTGTCACCCTGAGTACAGTACTGTGCCATCACAGCTCACAGCAACCTCCAACTCTTGGACTCAAGCGAGTTTTCTGCCTCCGCCTCCCAGGTAGCTGGGACTACAGGCTCGCACCACAACATCTGGTTATTTTTGGTTGCAGCCATCATTGTTGTTTGGCAGGCCTGGCCTGGATTCGAACCCGCAGCTCAGGTGTATGTGGCTGGTGCCTTAGCCCCTTGAGCCACAGGTGCTGAGCCAAAAATATGAAATCTTTGTAAAAAAATATCTACTTCCTATTTTCTCACAACATTTTCTAAGTACAAAACTCTGATATTAATTCCTCTGGAATTATTCAAGTAATCATCATCAATGAATTATTACTAGTCCTACTAATTAATTTGAAAAGCTGCTTATACAGTCCAATTATTTATACACAGAGAATGAAGAGAAAAATTCCATTTCCATTAAACATAAAGTACCTACTAATACCTTACTTTATGTACAATACTTCTTTCTAAGAATATAACAGTTTCCTCTAATGCTGTTTTGTTTCAGCATGACTTAAGTACATTCAATTTAGAGTGAAAAAAATGAGCAAAATGTCTTTTAAACTTGTACTTATCAGTTAATCTAAGGATCTAGACTAAAATAGAATTTTTAACTTGAGTTATATCAGAAAATTAATAATTTTACTTGGAGCAGGAAGGCAGTTCATAAACTAGATGAAAAAATACAATACAAAAAGTTATTTTGTATAAAATACAAAAGGTTATTTTCCTTTTGTATCATTTCCTTAGGTTCGTTTCCTAATTGTTACTTTGGAAATTACCTTTATTAAATAAATTACTTCTGTGTGAAGTAGTAGTGGATACTCCCATACAAGATCAGGAAGATGTAACATCATAGTCATCATCATAAGATGTGGTATCAAGAAATAGTAATAATATAAAGTTTAAAACTGAAAAGTAAGCTTATAAAACTTTTTACATTTACAGAGATCTTAGCAGAAATGATTTCATAAATTTCAAGAGGAAGGGAACACAAATGTGGTATACATTAAATGGAACGGAAATTAAATTTCTAATCATGTTGACAAATACTAAATTTCCTTGACACACGCCTAGCCTCATCTGGCAATCTGAACCATGGGATTACAAAGCGGTGAGGAACTTGCTCAAAGTTTCATAGCTAAAATGTGTGGGAGCCAAGATTCAAATTCAACCTCGATTCAGAGGCCTTGCTCTGAACCAACATTGTATGCTGCCTCCCAGACTGAACACATACAAACATGTTTCCCTTTTTTCTATTCCTCATCTTAATAAATGACACTATCTCTCAACCCTGTTGCTCAAAATAAAAACCTAAGTGTCATTCTATATTCTTCTCTTTGTTTCGTCCCCTTCTATTTAACAAGTTGTCAGGTCTTATATACACCAGTAGCTACATTTCTCTCAGTTATCCTCCACTTTACATAGACCTCCACTTTCTTTATTTTATTTTATTTTATTT
>NW_003852527.1:461284-471845 GCF_000181295.1 Otolemur garnettii | reverse complement strand
CCAGGGCTGGATTCGAACCCGCCACCTTAGGTGTATGTGGCTGGTGCCTTAGCCACTTGAGCCACAGGTGCCGAGCCGACCTCCACTTTCTTAATTCACACTGTAGCATTTCTCCCCTGAACTACTGCAGCAACTCTACTCTCAGTCTTCAACTCTGTTATAGCCAAAGTAATCCCTCTCTGTGAAAAATGACCATTTACTCTCCTGTTTCTAAAAAGTAATGTTTTATTCCTGCCAGCAGTGCAGAAGTGTTCCCTTTTCTCCACATCCACGCCAACATCTGTAGTTTTGGGATTTTGTTATATGAGCTACTCTTACTGGAGTTAGATGATATCTCAAAGTGGTTTTGATTTCCATTTCTCTGATGATTAAAGAGGATGAGTATTTTTTCAAGTATCTGTAGGTCATGTGCCTGTCTTCTTCAGAGAACTTTCTGTTCATCAGAGAACTTTCTGTTCAAGTCTCTTGCCCACAATGAAATGGGATCACTTGTTCTTTTCTCACTAATAAGTTTGAACTCTCTGTGGATTCTGGTTGTCATACATAACCTGCAAATATCCTCTCCCATTCTGAGGGCTGTCTGCTTGCTTTCCTTACTATGTTCTTGCTGTGCAGAAGTTTTTAAATTTGGTCAGATCCCAGTAATGTATTTCTGGTGTTGCTTCAATTCGATGGAAGTAGGGTAAACGGTGGGACCATTCCTATGGTTCATATTACAATAGTACATGTCAAATCTATTAAGTATAAATGTCTTAGTACAATAATTAAGTAAATGAGGTTAAGGCTATATTAACTAGTTTGATGTAAATATTCCTAATTGTATATAAGGCATCAATGATACCCATAAAGGTGTCAATGTACACATGATCTATGTGTTTATGACTTAAACAAAAAAATAAATAAATAAAAATAATGTTTCCTCTTAGCATAATTTTCAAAGCCCTACACATACAGGCCACATACAGGCTATTAAGTCTGTTTCTAGACTCATTCGCTGCCACTCTCCATATACAGCCTAAGACTGATGTGCTTGTTTCTCAAAGGTCACAAAATATTTCATGCAGCATCCTTTGCCTGGTGTACAGTCCCATCTGCTTTATCTATTAAAAATCTATGCCTTCAACATATACCTCCACGAAAGCTTCTTCCCTGATACCTTTATTCTGCTTGCTTTCTCTGTGCTGCTGCCATAAAACTTTGCACACCATGCCTCTATTGTCCCAGTCATTTCCAAGGGGATGGATCAGATACATTACACTGAGTAACCAAAGATCAGGGATAATACTCTCTTTCCCCCTACCCCATACTTAAGAATATAAGTACAGGATTCAAGAAAATAAGCTCACAGAAAACCTAAATCTCAAAATTCTTTACAATAGATTTAATAAGACTCAATTTTCTTAGCTTTTCATATGAAACATTATGTGCATCTTTTACATTAGCTTTTCAAACCAAGAATTATATTTGAGTCAGGAGACCATTCTGCTGAGCAACACTTGATTAACTGATACAAAATATAACTCCCAACTATGCAAAGAGAAGTCAACATATTTAATCCCAAGATAAAAAATAAGCCTAAGTCTTTCACTTAAAATATCAAAGACATAGTTCTTGCTTTTTAATTTTTTCTCCTCCTTTTTTTAGGGGTAATAATGGTACCCTGATTTCCTTTGAGAAACTCCCTCTTGACTCCTGGTGGCTCACAGGGAGCTGACAGTTAGGATGTGCAAGTGAGCAGCCACAGGTCAGAAAGAACCCCACGTGCCCACTACAGAGAAAGGAACTGGTTCAGAAATGAACTGGTGGCCACAGTCAGGAATATCAGAGTTCATCCCAGAAGATTCCCCCGCTGCCCCAGAAGAACTTGTGGGAAGAAATTCTGGTATTAAGTACAGAGAAACTGTTAAGTTTGGAACTGCTGCATATACTTTTCCCTGATTATATGAAGAAAGCCTATCTGGGAATCAGGGAATGAGAGAAAAAGCCTGGGATACAGTGGCTCATCTTATAATCCTAACACTCTGAGAGGCCAAGGTAAGAGGATCACTTGAGCTCAGGAGTTTGAGACCAGCCTGTCCCTACAAAAAAATAGAAAAACTAGCCCACATGGTGGTACATGCCTGTACTCCTAGCTACTCAGCAGGCTAAGGCAGGAAAGATCACTTGAGTCCAGAATTTGAGTTACAGTGAGCTATGATGATGCCATTGCACTCCAGTGGGGTGACAGAGTGAGACTCTGTATCAAAAAACCAGAGAGAGGGATTGAAGAGAAATAAAAAGAGAGAGGGATGGGTGAAAGAAAGAGAAGAGGAAAGAAAAGTAAAAAATAGGGAGAAAGAGATTAAGAGAGAAACATAAAGACAGAGAAAAAGATAGGATGACATCATACGAACCTATATATCCAAGCCAGGCACACAGGCAGCTTTATTCCTGAACAGCTCAGGTGAAAAGGTCAATAAATTGTCTTTTTTGCTCACTTTGAGCAAAACAATAATAAATAATTTTATAATTTTAAAATGGTCCTTGGCTTTTTAATCAAATTACAAAGGTTTTAAGAAAACAAAAAATTATCCAATATGGCATTCAGTCAGAAAAAGGACAGAAAAGCATCGTAGGACAGTTAAGAATAGTATCTAATTATGATCTCAGTGAAAAAAGAAAGACAGACAACACCCTCCATCTTCACCAGCACTTTCCTGAAACATAAACGGTTCAATGCAAAAGATGCACTACGCTTCTATCTGACATTCTGTTGAAATCTACACTTTGTCCTGAGGTTTGTGTTACTACTCAAGCTCATGACATCCAGCAGGATGAATATTGCAGCAATAGGACATCAAATAGTTTGCTTTTTTACATATAAAGATACACTGTATTTGAATGTGTTATTCCCCAATTACTGTCAGTCATTATGAATGTGCAAATTAACAACACACTGAGAAATCACTACACACAGTCATTAATGATTAACATATAAATGATATATTAAAATATAAGTAGCTAAAAAAATTAAAAAATAGCGAAAGAACCAAATTCTGATTAGTATGTGGAGAAACTAGATAACAGTGAATTGTGAGAATATAAAATGGTACATCTAAAAAACAATGGTAGTTTCTTAAAAAAAATAAACATGGAACTGTACTGTGACTCAGCAAAGCATTCCTGAACATTTATCACAGAGAATGAAAACTTATGTTCACAAAGAGCCTGCACACCTATGTTTCTAATGGATTTATCCATGTTGTGAACAGAACTATGCCATCTCAAAATTGATATTCTGAAACCCTAACCCCCAATGTGACTATATTTAAAGACAGGACTCTTCTAGGGGATAATTAAGGTTAAATAAAGTCATTAGCTAAAATAACCAAAAAACAAAATATAGAGATATGTACAAAAATGCATTCATAAATGTTTAAAGTATAAAGGAATACATGTATTTTTTTTTATTTAAACTCCCTTGCTGTAATTCTTTAGTAACCAACTGTGTATGTATGTCTCTGTACTATTTAGCCGACCTCTCACACGTAGTATTTAAAACTAATTTTTCCAATGTAAATCCATTTATAATACAAATCACGCATCAAAATATAAGCTCTATAAAAAGCTCACCTCACCTCATCTAAGTCTTGGATGTAAACTGGCTTTTCCTCAAAGCTGATTGGCATTGGTTCACTGTAGGGAATCCTTACTTCTTCGTAAAGCTTGTTATTCTCTCTTTGGATTCCTTCTGGTAAAATCATCTATAAACATCAAAAATAAAAATCTAATAACAATAAAAAATAACACATTTACTCTGGTAAAGATTCTCTAATTAAGGAAAGAGAGAAAAGCACTACTGTTTTATGCCAAATCACTGGTAAATACATGTAGCTACTTTAAAGAAAAATAACCTAAATTAAAAAAAAAAAAACAAGCAAATACACAAAACCACACACACATAAAGCATTCATGTATCACAGATCTCATCTAACATACAGGCCACATCATGGCAATCAATCTTTAAGTATCCCTACCCTAACCACATGGTATTTTCTAAAGACAAATGTACTCATATAACTAGGAAAATGTGTAATACATACTAATAAGTTTAAACAATGATGCCACTGATAAAACTCAAAAATACTAATTTTAAAAACAATGAAAAGAAAGTGTGCTCTGAATACCTATTCTGTTAGCTTCACATATTCATACTGTTATTATCTGATTTCCCCCAATATTTTAAAATAAAACTTAGCATAGTCTGGTCAACTAGAACTAGATTCACAAAGAAAACAGGGAAAAGCTACATGTCATTTACTCAGAACATTACTGAAAAATGGTTACATACAATTGCATACATACCTTTGCACCAGCAATGAAGGCCGATGTTTTCATGGCTTCAGCCTGGGAGTCATAAACATGGGGATAACGTATTTTTTCAACGTCATCTCTCTGCCTGCTCAGAATTGGAACACTTCTAGCATTCAGTAGTGCGTGCTCTCTAAAAATATAAAAATAATCGGCCAAATTTAAAATCTTTATTTTGAAAAGAAAAAAAGACTAAAACAAGATACTTATAATAATTATTTCAGGCAGCCAGTCATAAAAGAGAAGAAATTAAACTATGATACGAGAAATCCTGAAATTTTCAGAGCAACCAAACAGGATTCAGCACAATTTTGGATGTTATTTTTAGATAACACCATCCGAAAGTTTGACTTTAAAGACTCTTTATTTATAATGTCTTTTCACAGTTCAGACATATTTAACAAGGTATCAATTCCTTTTTAAAAGTCGGTTTCAGTATTTAAAGAATTAAGTGCAATAATGCCGTTATTTAATTTTCCTTCTAATTCTAATTAACAACATGGAGATCATTAAGCTGAGACGGAAAACAAAAGTTGCAAATAAATTTATGTAAGTTTTATAAATCTCAACCTACTGGTGAGTGCACAGCACCTAAAAATAGCTTATTTCTATAATCTGAATCTCTCATCTATGTGAACGCAACCAAGAATATTCTAATTAAGCAGATCATTGCTTTCTTATTCCAGAAAATTAGGTTTTCATACAACAAAATTCTCTTCTTATAAGAAAACGTGACTAGAAGTAAGATTCATCTAAATCACTCATGCTAAACCAAAAAAATGATAATGATAAATAAAAGCAGCAATTTCAACACACACATTTTCCAGCTTCCAGCCTTCATTACCTGTGTATCCGCAATTCCTTAGGATCAAAGGGCATAAGTCCTTCTGAAATGTCTAAATCTTCCCCAGCCTTTTTTTCTCGTCTGGCAATTCTTTTTTCTTCACGGCGATATTGTTTTATTAACTGCTTTTCTTGTACTGACTGAATAGTGACTTGACAACCATAATTGGGTTTAGCATTTTCTCCTAAAATTTTTTTACAATTATCTACAAAGAAAATTTAAGAAATACAACATTTAACAAATTTTAATGTTAATTAACCTTCAGGAAAAATGACTTCTGATGCCTCTACCAAAACATAAAAGCATAAAATATGTGTTAAGAAGACTTTATTATGAATCACAATATCTAAATGATATTACACTTGTAGCTAAGAAAACACAGCAGTATTTTCTTCCTAAGAAAGACTAAGCAGTTTAAAGTTTCATTATAAATTCTTACATACATCAGGAGCCTAAAAATAAAATTTCATAAATTTGAAATAATTTCTGTTAATATAATTTCAATGAATATGATAACCATCAATACTAACATTTATTGATAATATAATAAAATAAAAACTCTTTACAAGTTAAAATAACATTCCCCTATGTAATAGGCCTTATTCCTGTTAAGCTGCACCTATGCCACTTATTTATTTATATGTGAAATAAAATTCATTAGTATTAGCTTAGGACATATTTAAGGTAATGACCAAAGCAATCAAGGTAAAAGTATGGTCTACCTTTTCACAGAAACACATTTACAAAAAAAAAGAAAAGAAGAAGAAGAAGGTCAAAACCACTAAGGGGAATCTGACCAATCAAAACTCAACATTTATAAACTCAATTTAGGTCTGCAGTTGGTCAACTCAATCACTCAGGAAGGAAACATTTTCTTCCAACAGGATTATCTTCTGTGTTGAGTTAAATTTCGGTAAGGAGCAGTATCTTAACTTTCTGCAACCCTAAAAGAACTAAAAAGAATGTGTTTGAAAGCAATCCCAGTCAATAAGCAGGACCTACTTGCTGGTAGGCATTGGTGCGAGGCTAGGAAAACAATGAAGAATGAGACTTGGCCCATATTCTGATGGAGCACAAAGCAAGTCATTCTACCAAATCTCAAGATCCAGTACAGATCCAGTACAGCATCAAGTTGGGGAAATTAGCTTTTTAATTCATTCTGTGTCAAATCTTCACAATTCTCAGACACTTAATCACTGCCTCATTACATGATTTTAAGTAAGTCAGTTAACTCCCAATCATAGGAAATAATTACCTTGTACAATGGCATTATAAGTCTTTAAAAAATGAAGTTTGTCTCAAAGTCATGAAATAAGATATAATCTCATCTACATTAGGACTAAATGTTATAGTTCTAAAAAATGTATTTTCCTAAGTAAGTCTTAAATATCTTCTAAGTTGTTCTATACATCTGGTTTAAGAACAACATTTATAATGAACTTTCAGTGTCAGAAAAAGAATGAAACATTCCGACGTTTCCACATGTCCACTGATGAACTCAGATGTGCACATAAGGAGGTGAAACTCAGGGGGAGTCAAGCAGGAAAGGGGGAAATGTGGGGAGGGGCACTTAGGGACATGATTCAAGTCCTATAAAAGTGATCAATGTAAGCAAAAACATTTATACCCACTTAAAAGTTTGAAATTAAAAAAAGATTTTAAGTGTAAAATTGTAACTATTTTCAGTGACAAGCTATGCTATGCTAATATCATTAACATTTAAAGCAAATGTGATAGTAATTAATGCTATTGCATATACTTATAATCATTTAAATCAAGGAATTACAATAATATAAAGAAAACATGTCTATCTGACTGAAAGCTTTTTAATATCTAACTTAGAATATGCTAAAATCTCAACTGGCATGGTGGCTCACACCTATAATCCCAGCACACTGGGAGGCTGAGACTAGCAGATTGCTTAAACTCAGGAGATGGAGACAAACCTGAGCAAATCTCTCTATTTTCTCTACTAAAAACAGAAAAATTCCTGGGC
Organism: Otolemur garnettii; assembly: GCF_000181295.1. Lineage (NCBI taxonomy): Eukaryota > Metazoa > Chordata > Mammalia > Primates > Galagidae > Otolemur > Otolemur garnettii. Next base: position 464,655 of record NW_003852527.1, on the reverse strand, counting down.
ACCTGTGGTGGGCACCTATAGACCCAACTACACAGGAGGCTGAGGCATGAAGATCACTTGAGCCCAGGAGTTTTGAGGTTAGTGTAAGGTATAATAACATGCTGGCACTCAACCCCAGGGGACAGTGAGACTCTGTCTCAAAAAAACCCAAAAAATATTGTGCCAGAATCTTGTAAGACCACACATAATAGGAAATTTTTAAAATCAAGTTGTAAAATATCAAATGTTTAAACACATGATTCTTCTTGGTGGATTAGGCTTACTATAGAGACAGACAAGCAGAAATAAACCTTAATTCTAACATAATAGGAATAGTGATTAAGTAACAAGAGGTCAATGATTCTTTTTTTCAGGAGTACTTCCTCACTCTCCCCCCACCAAAAGAAAAAAACTGTAGGGAAAATAATTTTTAATGTATGCACACCAAAAACCCTACTGAAAAATATGCTGGTTGCCAGCTTTTTTAAACATAGTTTTCAGAAAAAATTAAAATCTATTTGTTTAAATGCCCCAAATTTAATTTCTAAGAATATAATTATTCTTCTTACATAGTAGCAATATCAAAAATGATCTAACATGGAATAAAAAAGTAGAATAGTTTAAAAAGAGTAGAAAACATCTCAGGGAAGCCTGATGGTTCAATGTGTTTAATAATTCTAGTTTAATATTTTGAATTAAAAAATCGGTTGCTTTTCAGAAGTTATCCTAATGAAATAAAATCCGTAGAACATAATAATGAACATAAATGAAACTCATCAACTAGTTTTCAAATAAACATCTGAAGCTGAACTTATACTGAACTTTATATTAATAAATCATGAGTATTAAAAGCTGGAATCAGTATCTCTATGTTAATATTTGGGAGACTGACAAAATAGAACACCAAATTCTCAGAGTATTTCAGCTCATTCCTCTCCTTCTGATAGACACCCATATTAAATGTTTCTAAACCTTCCTGACTTACTGCAATCTATCTGACTATGCACTATGCAAAAGGCAGAAAGGCAGAAGCATTTTGGAGCAAGACAGTATGGAAGTACTCAACATAAAGATGTGCAGAAAGTTAAGGTCACTAATTCAAATCTTCCAAGTTTCTAGCAATCTAAAAGCAACTCTAGGCTTCTGAGAACTTTTATTAGTAATCAAGAAAATCCATAAGTAACAGAGAAAATCTGTAAGAGATTTTAGATTTAAACCAAGGCTGTCTTTATCATTTCCTTTTAGTACTATCAATCATAAGTGTAAAGAAAAGATGAGATAAATTGCATAAAGAACAGATGCTGAATAGTTTGAAGAGAGGTGTCTAATTTCTTGTGCTAATAAAATTTTTTAAAAATCCCGAACTGCGTGTAAGGCTGGCAAGGAATATTTGAGTCATGTAAAACAAACTTTTTTCCTGTTTGTCACTTCAAACCTGACACCATCAGTTGTGTCATGATTAAGTCAGGTATTTTTTATAATTTTGGTTTCCCAGGCAACTTTCCCTAATTGTTCCAGTGTTCCAGATTTTTAAATGTATGTAGTACATGACACTGTGAGTGTTCAATTTCCTGACTGTGATAATTGCATTTCAGTTAACTAGGAGACATTTTTCTTATATATATATTGATTATTCTATAGGTGAAGTAACATGACATCTGCAACTTCCTGTCATTCTTCAGCAAAAATTTAAAAACTAGGGGGCAGTGCCTATGGCTTAAAGGAGTAGGGCACTGGTCCCATATGCTGGGGGTGGTAGGTTCAAACCCAGCCCTGGCCAAAAACTGCAAAAAAAAAAAAAAAAAAATTTAAAAACTAAGGATGTGTGTAGGTATACATGTGCAGTTCAAGGGGGTGGGGGTGGGGAAATGTTACTGACCAGTGGATATACATTAAAGGCATACAAATGTCCACTGTATTTTTCTTGTAGCTTTACTACAGGTTTGAAAGTTTTCAAAATAAAAAATTGTAGGGAAATTATATTATACTAGTTGGCCCAGAGTATTTCAAGTATCTGCCTTTTAAAAAAACTTTAAATGCCATACCCAAACATTGCCATAATGCCTTCCTACTGAGGTCATTTATATTTGTTTCATAATCTGTAATAAGTAAAATCTACTTAACAGAATGCTTTCAGTAAATTACATAATAGATCAAAGGATATAAAAAGTGTAATTATATTTAAAAAGTTTGCTAACTAATAAACCTTTCCTTTAAATTACAATTAGCACTAGATACTATCTTACCTTGAAGAGCCTGAAATTTATGATCATTTGAGGAATTAAGAAATTTCACAATCGTAGTTCTATTCTGGAGGAGCTTCTCAATAAGGTCGAGTCCTTCAGGTCCCAGCAGTTCAAATAGCTTATAAAAAAGGGAAAAGTAAATAAGTAAAACACTGTTACATCAAAATTGAACTATTTCAAGTTATTAATATTATATTCAGCAGAAGTATAAAGCCAATTGATACAGAAGTACCCCAAAAGTTTAAGAAAAACAATAACTTACACAGTGATATGATTGTTTACATCCCTAAGGAGCTTTATAAAGACTATATGCAATAACATAATTAAAGAACATTATTCAATGTTTTCAAACAATTATGATTTAAATTATCATAGAATAAAAAATTATTACACTTGGTTTCTCTTAGCATAAACAAATAAAATTCTAAGATTTATTTAATCTGCTTTCAACAAACTCAGAATCCACAGTACTATTTTTCTTACAACTTAATACATAACAGCTGTCATTTTAGAGGTTAAGAATCATTAGAATGTTTTAATGAATCATGACTACATGCCAAATTTTTACATTATTTTAAATGCTTAATAAATTTGAAGTCTAAAACATAGTGCTGTAAGTGCTTTATATAACTTTGTAAAAATTTTACATCATTTACCACTTTCTTTTGCAGAGTTGTTGCCAAAGATTGAGTAGATTTCAGAGTTAGAGAACCAGTGTTAGGAGTAAGAGACTTTAAATTCTATAACTTTATAACTCGACTAGAAAGCCTTTAGATGTTCTCAAGTGTGATTTGGGAATATTTATATTTTTCATGTTCAGAAATGTTGAACTCTAATTTTGAATGTGATGATGCTATATTCACAAAATTCTAACTGTTCTCAGAGAATTCACACAATAAAATCATAAACAGAAATTTATGTTGTGTATATGCAGGACAGGAAACATTAAATGTTTTAAAAATATTTTCTTTTTTCTGTTCATTTTATTGAAGTTATGCTCACAAAAGGACAGTAAAAGAAACAAAATGAATTGTTAAGGATGATCCTGTCCTGGTGCCGGTGGCTCACAGAAGTAGGGCACTAGCCCCATATACTGGAGGTGGCGAGTTTAAACCTGGCCCCAGCCAAAAACTGCAAAAAAAAAAA
>NW_003852527.1:460624-461145 GCF_000181295.1 Otolemur garnettii | reverse complement strand
AGAGTTGCATTGTGAAATGACATCTATCTGAATAGAAACTTTTAAGAATTTTCCACTATACCATGCTAACACTTTTGAATATTTCCCAGAAAATGGTGACATTGAAATGACCATGAAATATATTGTGATAAAAAAATACCAATTAGATAACATAAAAGATATGAATTGTAGTTAAGACCACTTTAAAAAGAGAAAGGGCAGAGGAAGCAATAAAATGGCAAGACAATAAAAAATACCACTTAAAATACATGAAAGTAAATATATAACTTATGACACCACCCACTCCACACCCACGTTTCTTAAAAGATCTATAAATTGACAGTAATCAAAATAAACTTTTAGGAATAAGAAATTTGTAAATATGACATTATGTTCATGTAGAAAAATATGCCCAGCCATTTTTTGTTGCAGTTGTCATTGTTGTTTAGTAGGCCCGGGCCAGGTTCAAACCCACCAGCCTCTGTGTATGTGGCCAGCCCATTAATCACTGTGCTATGGGCGCTGAGCCCATAATCAACATT
>NW_003852527.1:449558-460503 GCF_000181295.1 Otolemur garnettii | reverse complement strand
GGGTTGGCCACATACACGGAGGCTGATGGTTTCAAACAGGCCCAGGCTAGCTAAACAATAACAACTGCAAGAAAAAACTAGCCGGGCATTGTGGTGGATACCTGTGGTCCTAGCTAGTAGCTAGGCTGAGGCAAGAGAATTGCTTGAGCCCAAGAGTTGGAGGTTGCTGTGAGCTGTGATGCCACGGCATTCTACTGAGGGCAATATAGCAAGACTCTGTCTCTAAAAATAAATAATTTACATTTTGAATTTTACATAGAAAATCTCAGCTTTGTAATGCATTAATATCAAAAATAAGATTATCTTAATTATCACATTTCACATGAATCTAGGATAACCAATGATCTTGCCAAATCCAGTGGTCTTTTTTCTGAGTACTAATTATAAAACCATTCACAGTTTTTGACACTCTATCTCCCTGATCACAATTCTTTCTCCTTTCTCAACCTTTCTTGCTTCTAACATCTTGAGTTTCTTCCATGGCTCAAGTCATGGTCTTTCATTCTATTTTTCCCCTAAAAAGGAATTTATCCAATCTCAGGCAGAGCCACCCAGCAGAGCTACAAAGTCTGTGCACTACACAACTCCAGGAGACAATGAACACACAGACACTGGTATGAAAGGTACCCATAGAAACAGACCGCCCAGCAGCATTGTCAGAATGAGTCATTTAAAGAAAATGCTTATAAGAGTAACTAGAACATAAGAGAGTCAGTATTTGTAGTTATTATTATCTTGGCTAAGCCAATAGCCAGAGTAATTCTTTTAAAACATGTCCCTCCTCAGTTCAAACCCCATGACCTTCAGATCTCAGTTAAAGCCAAAGTCCTCCAATATGGCATAATATCCCCATACGTACTCATTTCTCTATGATCTCACTTCCTTCAACATTCCCTTCAACACTCATTGCTCCAGCCACTCTAACCTTTTACTATACCTAGTCCTTAAATATACCCCCACACTTTACACCTGATGTTCCCCACAATTAAAATACCCTAACAGATTTTATATGGATCATTCCCTTAATTCCTTCAGAGCAAATGTCACCTTAACAGAGTGACCTTTTCTAATCAATCTAAAAATGGTCATCCCATGCTCTCCCCTTATACTTGTACCATCTGACAAGTATATTGTGTATTTATTATCCTTCGCTCGTGTACCTCCCCCACTACACATCAGAATGTAAGATCTTAAGAAGAGGACTTTTGCCTGTTTACCTCTCCTATACCAAAGTTATCTAGAAACACTGCCTGGCACAGTAAATGTTGCCAAAATTGTACTGAAAATCTCATAAATTTTGTCCACAAGCCCATTTATCTACTTTAGTTTTTCTAAATTTAGTCTTATATAGTCCTGCCTTATAAGTATTGTAAGTACTAATGAATTTCACCTTAAAATAAGATACTCTGGGCCAGATGTGACGACTCAAACCTATAAGCCCAGCACTTTGGGGAGGATGAGGTGGGATAATCACTTGAGGCCAGGAGTTCAAGACTAGTCTGACTAACACAGCAAGACCCCCATCTCTACAAAAATTAAAAAATAAATTAGCTGGATATGATGGCTTGTACCTATAGTCCATTACAGTACTCTAGCCTGTGTGATACAGCAAGACTCTGCTCAAAAGAAAAAAAAAAGAAAGAGAGAGAAAGAGGGAGAGATACTCTGGTTTCATATAATATACTAGAACCTCCATAGTTGAACACCTCCCACACTGAGTACCACCATAAATTGACCTAATTTTCATGGACTGAACATGCACCACATGAATCTATCAGTAGGCCTCTAGTAGGCCTAGTTCCTTATTTTGACCACCTCTGTATGTTGATCAGTTTGTTATGGCCCCTTGGTGGTCAACTTATAGAAGTTCTGCTGTATGTTAGTTTTTATAAATATTAACACTAAACTGGTAGATTATAGCTCTAATAAGATCAAATATGGAAAAAATATCCACAACTAAAGTCATCACCACGTTCCTCAAATCAGCTGTCTCTTCTCATCACTAGTTCTATTAGCTACGCCTCAATCACTCAGTGAAATTCAAGTTCAAAATATTCTGATCAGGATTTATTCTTTTCTCTAGTTCACTAAATATCAAATCACACTGTAAGTCAATTGATTGTTCTTCTTTTAAAATATCATAAAAGAAGACAATTTTAAAATTATATGAAAGACAGTTTATAGAATAAAATTACAAATAGTCCTTAGATATATCAAAACACAAAGATGCTCAGCCTCACTTGTCATGAAAGTTAGCATTATATTTGTTTTTGTTAACCTTTCAAATTATCAGAACTCCAAAAGCTCCATAAACTCTTTAATAGCACAATTATGAGGAATCCAGACAATATCAAACACTGCTTGAAAAAGCAAAAACTAGCATAGTCACTCCAAAAAGGGGCAATTTGGCATTATCTACCAAAATTCCAAAAGCACATGCCCTTTGACTTACAAAATACTGTGTTTCTATAAAATAGAATGAGGATGCTCTTTGTGTTCTAAAATAAAGGATCTTCTGATTGTGCAAAAAACCAAATAGAACTGACTGAATATTTATGGTATATTTTACCCCTTTTCAAATCATTTAGCCCTGAGTCACTTCTAAAAACTTAGTTCAATCTTCACACTTTAAAAATATCATAATTATGAGAGATCAACTTCTAGCATGAAATCATAAGGAGCCCTGTAGACTGTTCCTCAGTAAAACTAGGGAAAACTATAAAAAGACAACCACTCAAAGTCTCTGGAAATGGTCCTAAAGGCACATAGCAAATGAAGACGTATCTATTCAAGAAACTGAAACTGAAAGGAACTGACCTCATTTGCAACAAGGCATGAAGTCTAAGGCTGTCTCTCAAAAATCTCTAAGCTTGTTGTGAACTGCAATTAGGAGATGATTCACAGATTCAGAGATTAGACTGCAGGGATAGACCTGAGTAAAGAGATGACTGGGGACAGCCCTGTTGGGATCATAACATGTATTAACTGATCTTTGGCATTTTTCTTTCAAAGGGACCATAAATACTGGAATAGCCAGTGAAGCAATTTATGCCCCATGGAAATATTATTAACAGAGCAATAAGCTTGCAAACACTAGAGTTTAAAAGCTGGTGTGAAAGAAAAGAAAATGTAAAAGAAAAAAGGGCCCTACAACTACTCTTCCTAAGGAAAGGGTGGGCATACCCAATGATGCTCCCTGAGGAATAACATCAGAAACTTAACACCATGGAATGAGAGGGGATGGAACCGTCTTCAGTAAACAAACAAGCAAGTACCAATTACTAATACCTCTAAGGGCAAGGGACAGAAACCCAGAGTGGCCATATTGCATTATCTAAAATGTCCATTTACTAACAAAAAATAATGGCACTTAGGAAGAAACAAGAAAGTATGATCCACCCCAGGGGGGTAGGGGGTGGGGAGAAATAGCACACAATAGAAAATGCCAATGAAAGTGATCAGATGTTCAAAATATAAAGGCCTCAAAGTAGGCATTATAAATATGTTCAAAGAACTTAAAGGAAACTATGATTAAAGAATTAAACTATGACTAAAGAAGTAAAGACAAATTAAAATCAAATAGGGAAAAAACCAGAAATTTTTAAAAGAACAAAACGGAAATTCTGGAGTTAAAAGTATTATATAATAACTGAACTAAAATATTAATTAGAAGGGCTCAACACTAGATTTGAGCTAGAAGAGAAGAGAAATTGGCAAACTGAAAGAGATTACAATATTCAAAGAACAAAAGAAAAGCCAATGAAAAAACATGAAGAGAGATTCAAGAGAAATGTGAAACATCATTAAGGGCATCAGAATATACAATCAGAGCTACCAAAGGAGAGAAAAAAGCAGAAGACTTTTTGAAAAAATAATGACTTAAAAATTCTCAAATTTATTGAAAAACACTAACCCACACATCTAGGAAACTAAATGAACTTCAAGAATAAGCACAAAGAGATCCAGAAAAGTGCTAAAAGTTATAGACAAAGAAAAAGATCCTTAAAACAAGAAGACGAAAATAATCCATCACTTAAAAGGAAACACCAACAAACTAACTGCTGACTTCTCAGCAGAAACAATGAAGGCTAGCAAGCCAGACAAGGTGGAATAACATATTCAAAGTATTTAAAAAAAAAAAAGAAAGAAATAGAAAAGAAAAAAGAAAACCAAAAACCTGTCAAACCTGTCAAAATCCAGTAAAGCTATCATTCAAAAATGAAGGCAAAATAAAAACATCACTGTATACACAAAAACTAAGAGAATTTGTTGGTAGTAGGCCCACCTCACAATAAATATTAAAGGAAGTTCTCAAGCTGAAAAGCAAGTGACTCCACATGATAATTCAAATCCACAAAATACTTGATATATTATACAGGATGTGTAAGTGTGTGTGTATATATACATACACACATACATATATACATATTTATGAACAGAGGATCAAAATACATGAATTAAAAACTGACAATAGAAAAATGAAGAGATTAATATGCAAATCAATAATAATAAAGGTTTTAATATCATACTTTCAGTAACAGATATAGAACTAAGCAGAAAATGGGCCAGGAGCGGTGGCTCATGCCTGTAATCCTAGCACTCTAAGGAGGCCAAGGCAGGTGGATTGCCTGAGCAATCATCAAATTAACTTACAGTAGTTCTTCAATACATTAAAGAATAAGAACAATCAAAAAATTAACCAACAGACTAAGTTCCTAAGAACACGTATAAAATAAAATAGCATTACTTCCTTAATTCTTGACAATACAACACATTTAACAGATGAATGCAGAGTTTGAAAGGTAGTGGCCAATTTCCATTATGTGGTGAATCATATCATTGGTATTCTAATAGGAACAAAGCTATAGTAGATGCTATATTCCCAACACAGTACTAAATGTATCACAGATACTACGATGCCACAAAAGCAAAATAAAAATTATTAGACTTTTTTTTTTTTTTGCATTTTTCAGCCAGGGCTGGGTTTGAACCCACCACCTCCCGCATATGGGGATGGCGCCCTACTCCTTTGAGCCACAGGTGCCACCCAATGTTAGACTTTTAAAATAATGTTAACATGGAAAATTACACTACAAATCTTGTAAAAATTGGTTAAAAAAAAAATATATATATATATAATGAGCCTAAATATAATAATAGCTGATTTATACATGTTTTCAAACTCTGTTATGAAGAGATAAACTGAGGGTTTATCTGTGAAACCACTGAATAAATAAGGCAAATCTACTTGGATTATAGATTACTCAAAAGATTTAGGAGCTTTTGCTCCTAAATTATTTCCAAACACAAGATAATTCTGGTCATGCTATTGGAACCATGCTTCTTCGATGAGTTAAAAATCTTGAAGAAATAACTAAGTAATCACTGAAACAGGATTAAAGCAAATAAAATTTCAATATTTACAAAAGGTTTGTCAGTTCCATTCTGTTTCCATCTCATGAACACTAAATAATTTATTAAAAGTCAAAAATAAATCTCTCTAGATGTAGAATCCCAAAAAGACCTTGTGACAAATCTGAATGGTCAGATTTATAAATTGGAGCAAATGGGAGAGACATTCCTTTTCAAGCAAGCTCATTTGTTTGCATATCAAGAAGAAATGAACATTTTTCACAAAAAGCAATACCTGAAACTCATCATATACACATTTAATATTTGCATGAGATTTATTACATTTCATGGTAGACTGGCAATACTTAAGCAATAACATTTAATCTCTTTTCATAGTGGCATGGATAGTAAAACTCACAACTTTTTTCAGCGGACCAACATAGATCTAATTTAGATCTTACTTTGCAAGACACAAAATTTCCTACACAGAATATTATATCACACATCACCTTTTGTGGCCATCAGTTGATACACAAAATACATCAGCAATAAGTTAGGAGAACCTATACTCATATAAAACTGAACACAAGATTAAAATTACCAAAGTGAAGAAAAATAGAAATAAAACTAATGTAAGTAACAAAGAAATCCTAGTTCTTCTTTTTTTTTTTAAATTTTTGTTATTTTTCCTCAGAATCATCAAAATACTTAAAAGGGCTATAATTAAGTTACTCTTATTAAAAACAAATATTCACCATGATTAATTTTCCATTACATTGATCAAACTAAGTTTTGAATTTTAACCCTAAGAAAGAATAATTGACTAAGTGTTCATTGGTCATCAACTGTGATAGTATAGTCGGCACGTAAATTCTACACATTGAATTTAGTTATTCCATTTCAAGTGCCACGTTTGTAAATGGCTAAACCCTTAAAGAGTTTATCAACAAAAATTATAAGAAATAGATATCATTTATTTAAAAAAACTAAAATATGATTTACTTTTGGGGCTGTGCCTGTGGCTCAAAGGAGTAGGGCGCCGGCCCCATATGCCGAGGTGGTGGGTTCAAACCCAGCTCTGACCAAAAAAAAAAAAAAATATGATTTACTTTTAATTTCCCCTTAAAATTATCTGAAAAATCCCTTCCTTATGCTAAGAGAGGAAAGAAGATGTCTCCTGAGAGAACAAGTATTATCAATTAGGATGATGAAGAAAAGATGTAATATATTCCTGCCTTACTGTACCTCCTCTGGTAAAAAAATAAAAAGGGTGGAGGGAGATACACTCAAACTTAAAAACAAGACAAATACTTCCCTATTGGGCAAAACAGGCAAGGTACTAAGCAGGCTAAAGTTGTGGTCAGCTGGGCTCCAGGTCTATACAGCAAAGTCAGGAGTTCACCTCCCGTTAGAGTATGTCCATTCAATGTGAAAACTACAGCTACTCTTCTTTGAAGCCAGAGGATGAACATGATAATTCTGTTCATGCAAAGAAGTGAAAAATAACTACCACCATAATAATACCTGGGGCCACAGCTACTAATAGAAATCTATGGCAAGGTTTAGGAAAGAATGTGAAGGGAGGAAGCTTCAAATGAATGCCAGTCTAAAAATTAAAATTCTAAACCATATGAAGAAATCTTACACTATTTATTATTTTTTCATTTTTTTAAATAAATAGTATAAAGCCGAAAAGATCAACAAAGCAGTTGCTTAATTAATTTATGAAATGAAATAAAAACTGGCAGCTATAAAGAAAACCATGCAGAAATTTAGAAATAAAAAGTAGTCACTAAAATAAAATTCAAAGGAATTTGGAGAATTAAGCTGTAATGCAAGACAGAAGTAAACAAATAAAAAAATATTTTAAAAGGATATACATAGGACATACAGTGAAAGGTTCCAATAAATCTCTAATACAATACCTAAAACTGCCCTAAGAAAATAATGTCTATTAAACAAAAATAAAAATTGACACAAGAAAAAAAGAATTACAAGGCTATTATCAATCAAGGTGATCATTACCTTAATGTACATAAATTTTTATAAAGTGTGGAGAGATTACACACTTTATAAAATCCAGCAAAAATGCCTTATACATAATAGATAATTAACATATTTTTGTTGAGAAAATGAGTAAGTAATGAAAAGAGGGAGTTAATAATCAATATAAGGTTTTTTTCTATCAGTTGTAGTCATCTGGTCACAAAATATACATTTCTTTTATAATTTTACATTGAAATATACTCTATTTTTCACATAGAACCAATGTCTATAAAATCACCTTATATTTTTATAGTATTTTAAATGTTACCAAGATTATTATTGATAATAATCAATAACATAAGAAAACAAGCAGTTGTAAAAAGCTTAAACATTTTATAGAAGAAAGCAATTTCTATTGTGAAACAAATACATCTGCTGTCACTGAGTGTAACTAAAAGACCTTCAAGCTTATCTCAACTTCTTAAGTATTTACAGACCGGAAAACCGTCAGATGTGTTAATATTTAAAATTGATATATGCTATACAAATAAAATCTAAAACATACGTGGAAAAAATAAAAATAAAGACCAACAAAACCAAAAGCTGATTTTCTGAAAACAAAGCAAACACTACTTTAGAAAACTCAGGATAAGCAGAGAAAAGACAGATACAAATAAAAAAGAAACTAAAAGCTAGAGTAAAAATTAAAAGAAAAAGTAAGACAACTTGATGAGTAATTTCATGGCAAAGGCTGAGTACTCAGATGAAATAGTTAACATCATAGAAAAATGCAATTATCAAACTAGGTTAATGAAAAAACAAAAGTCTGAATAAAATAACTACTAGAAAATCTGACTTGGTAATCAGTGTGCCCTCCAAAAAGACCCGAGGCCATATAGTTTTAGAGACACACTAGTATTAAACCTTCAAGAAATGGGTAATTGCTTTCTTATAGAAACTTTTTTGAAAATAGATAAAGCTCCAAAAGCTAATTTTGTGAAAATAAATAATGTAAGGTATTAAAACAGGATAATTTACAAATTCTCTAATCTGGCTAAAGTTCTAAACATTGCACAGGGATGGAAGAATAGAACACATCAGTGTCTAGCCTCCAAGGCTTTATGTATTAATAAAATAGAAGAGGCATTCTGATTCTCCCAAACTAAGCATTTCCCTATTTGTAACTGTACAGGGACATGCATTTTAAAACTTAAATTGTCAAATGCAAATTGCAAGTATTTTCTGCCATTCTTTGAGTCATCTTTTCACTCTGCTGTTTGTTCCCTTTGCTATGCTATCTTACTTATTGAGACAGAGTTTCACTCTGTCACCCTGGGTAGAGCATCATGGAATCGTTATAGCTCACAGCAACCTCAAACTCTTGGGCTCATGTGATCTTCTTGCCTCAGCCTCCTGAGTAGCTGGGATGATGGGTGCCCACCCCAATCCCTGGCTATTTTTAGAGACAAAGTCTCACTCTTGCTCAGCCTGACCTCAAACTCCTGAGCTCAGGCAATCCACCTACTTCGGCTTCCCACAGTTCTAGGATTATAGGCATGAGCCCCCATGCCCAGCCTAGAGCTAAGTTTAAAGTACTAAATGCCTATATCAAAAATACAGAAAAAGCACAAATTAACAACCTTAAACATCCCACTTAAAGAAATAAGAAAAATAAGAACAAAGGAAACCGGAGCTTGGAGAGGACAGAATTAACAAAGAACAGCACAGAACTAAATGAAATTGAAGCTCCTTCTCCTAAAAATTACAAGATATCAAAAAAAAGGTTGGTTCTTTAAAATGGTAAAACAAACAAACAAACAAACAAACAAACAAAAAACAACTGATAGAACCCTAGATAGATTAATCAAGAACTGAAGGGAATGAATTCAAATAATCTCAAACAAATTAAAAAGGAGACATTCCCACTGACACCTAGAAATACAAAAGATCAACAGAAAATACTATGAGCATCTTGATGTTCACAAACTAGAAAATCTACAGGAAATGAATAAATTCCCAGAAACCTGCAACCACTCAAGTCTGAACCAGGAAGAAACAAACACCCTGAACAGACCAATATTGAGTATGAGACTGAATCAGTAGTAAAAATCTCCCAAGCAAAAAAGCCCAAGACCAGATGGCTTCTCTTCTGAATTTTGCAAGAGGTACAAAGAACTGGTACCAAACCTACTGAAACTGTTCCAGAAGATCAAGAAGGAAGGAATCCTCCATAAATCATGCTACAAAGCCAGTATCACCCTGGAAAGCAAGAAAAATATGCAATAATAAAAGAAACCTACAGACCATCTCTGATGAACAAAGATAAAACCATCTTCAACAAAATACTAGCAAACTGAATCCAATAGCACATCAAAAGGTAATTCATCGTGATCAAGAGTTTCATCTCACAATGCAAGCATAGTTCAATATATGCAAGTCAATAAATGTGATTAAACACATAAACAGAATTTTAAAAAAATAGGTGTGGAAAAGAATTCAATAAAATTAGCATCCCTTCATGATAAAAATTCTTAGACAGCTTGGCCTAGAAGGAAAATACCCCAAAATAAAGAAAGCCATATAGGACACCCACATAGCCAATGTCATACTGGATGGGGAAAAGTTCAAAGCATTCCCCCTAAGACCAGGAACAAAGCAAAGATGCCTACTATCGCCACTTCCATTCAACATACTACTGCAAGTCCTAGCCAGAGCAATCTGACAAGAGAAAGAAATGAAGGGCATCCTGTTGTAAAAGAGGAAGTCAAATTATCTGTGTTAGCTGATGACATGATCTTATACCTAGAAAATGCTAAGGATGCCTCCGAAAGACTCCTAGAGCTGGCAAATGAACTCACAGAATCGCAGGTTAGAAAATCACTGCACAAAAATGAACAATACATCTATATACGTGTATCAATAATGACCAAGCTAAGAACCAAATAAATAATCCCATTTACAATAACTAAAAGAAAAGATACCTAGGAATAAATTTAACTGAGGAAGTAAAAGATCTCTACAAGGAGAACTACAAATCACTGATGAAAGAAATCATTATGATACAAACACATGGAAAAATGTCCCATGCTGATGGATTGACAGAGACAATATTGTTAAAATGACCATACTGCCCAAAGCAATCTACAGATTCTACACAGTTCCTATCAAAATACTGACAGCATTTTTCACATAAGTTCCTAAAAAAATTCATGTAGAACAAAAGGAAAAAAAATCCTAAATAGCCAAAGCAATCTTAAGCAGGGGAAAAAAAAATGGAGGCATCACATTATCTGGACTTCAAATTATACTACAAGTCTATAGTAACCAAAAATGCATAGTACTGGCATAAAAGTAGACAGGTATAACAATGAAAAAGAATACAAAACCCAGAAATAAAGCCATACAAGGTTGGACAATTAAGTTCAAAACACTTTTTTGTTTGTATGACCACAGCTCTGATGGTCATTCCAGAAAAATAGTTCCAAAGTTGCTTCGAAGGGTAGGCTGGGCACTGGGGTCACAGCACAGCTTCCCAAGAGGACTACTTTGAAGGTGACCATACTGATATCCGCCAATGAGGTATGTAGCACTTTTTCTTTTTTTTTTT
>NW_003852527.1:423746-446305 GCF_000181295.1 Otolemur garnettii | reverse complement strand
TTTTATTCCATAATGGCCAGAGAAGATGCATGGAATAATTTATATTCCTTTAAATTTTCTGAGGTTAGATTTGTGGCCTAAGATGTGATTGATTTTGTAGTATGTTCCATGTACTGATGAGACAAATGTGTATTCAGTTTTGTTAGGTGTAGCACTTTTTCTAGGATGAGTTCACAAACTTAATTGACCTCATATAAACACAATTGACTGATCTTCAACAATGGAGACAAAAACATACACTGAGGAAAGGACATAATATTCAATAAATGGTGCTATGAAAATTGAATAGCCTTATTCTGAAGAATTAAACTGGATCCCCATCCTTCACCATACACAGAAAGCAACTTCAGACAGATGAAGGATTTAAATGGGAGATAATGAACTCATAAAAATCCTAGAAGAAAGCCTAGGAAAAACTCTTCTGGACACTGGTCTAGCAAAGAATTTGTGACTAAGATCCGATAAGCAAATATAACAAAAACAAAAAGAGACAAATGGGACTTAATAAAAGAATTATCAAAAGAATAAATTGACAATCTACAGAATGGGATAAAATATTCTCAAATTATGCACCTGACAAAGGACTAATAGCTAGAATCTACAAAGAACTGAACTCAGAAGATGAAAACAAATAGCCCCATTAAAATGTAGGCAAATGACACAGTCATTTTTCAAAAGATATACACATGGCCAAAAACATAAAAAGAAGTTCAACATCACTGATCATCATGAAAATAAAAATTAAAACCACACTGAGATACCACCTTACTCCTGTCAGAATAGTCAATATTAAAAAGTCAAAAACCAACAGATGTTGGTATAGGTGTTGTAAAGAAGGATTGCTTATCCACTGTTGGTGAGAACATAAATTAGTACAGCCTCAATGGAGATCAGTATAGAGATTTCTCAAAAAATTAAAAATGGATCTACCATTTAGTCTTGCAATCCAGTACTAGGTATGTACCCAAAGGAAAAGATATCATTATGATACCTGCACTCATATATTTACCATAGCACAATTCACAACTGTAAAGATGAGGAATCTTTGGAAGTGTCCATCAAGTGATGAGTGAATAAAGAAAATGTGGTGTGCATATATACCACAGAGTACTACTTAGCCATAAGAAAAAATGAAATAATGTCTTTTATAGCAACTTGGATGGTACTGCAGGCCATTATCCTAAGTAACTCAGAACAGAAAAATAAATACTGCATATTCTCAAAAGTGTGAGCTAAGCAATAGCTACCACAAGGACACAAGGAGTGCCATAAAGGACATGGAAAACTGGAGGAAAAATTACCTATTGGGTACAATGTGCATTATTCAGGTGACAGGCACATTAAAAGACTAGACTTCATCACTATACAGTATATAGATTCAACTTGTACCCCCTAAATCTTGTCTTGAAATTAAAAAAAAATTAAAGTTAATGCTTTTAGTAATTCCTTAATCTAATAAACATACTTATGTTTATAAATTTACAATTAAAACATAAGCCAAAATGTTTTTGTTCATCTCATACACTATTAACAGAAATTTATCCTTTATTTTGCTAATAAAATGCATATACCTTTCTTCTTTGTATCAATACATTACAGGTAACTCTCAATATGTAAAATCTTTGTATCCATGCATTTCTTCAAGCTAGTCTTAACAACATTTCATTATATCACATACGTTTTGCCTACCCATTCCTCTCACCTGTATGTATAAAAGTTCTAAAGTAGGGGACTTAAGGAAGCAAAATAATGGGAATGGGTTGATTAAACTTTATTAAATTACCTTTTATCTCCCAAAACTTAAGAACATTTGACATAGCAGAGAATGATGACTGAATGAATGAAATAATGAACAGAGTCAAACAGAAGAAAAAAAGTATGAGACATGACAAAATGTTCTACTCCTTGAGCAACCATTCTAATTAACAGCAAAATAGTTTGGAATCTGTTATTGCTGCAACCTGGAAATATTTTTAAGTCTTCACTTTGAGCTTAATATATTAATAGTATTATTTTACTCATATCTATAATAAGATGGTATACGACAACCAAAACTCTTGGAGTTTACAGATATCCTAAAAGTCATCAAAATTTAACCTTTTACAAAGTCCAACAAGCTGACAATTCAGCATATATTTCTACATCTCCAGTAACAAATCTCATTATCCAATTCCAAGAGCTCAATATGCTTATAGGACCCTGAAAATAGAAAATGTTTTACTGAGCTGAGATCTATCTTCATGTACCTTCTACTCAGACATCTGAGTTATAACCCTTGGATCACCTTTATTTCATATATAAATATTATGTTCATTCTCCTATCTCACCAAAGCTTTCTCTTCAAAAGGCTCTGAAAAACAAACAAGATTTTTTTAATAAGAAAAAAAAAAGGCAACATACTACTAAGATAAAGAAAAAATACATCATGTGTTTTTCTAATACAGATTATAAAATTTAAGAGATGTGTTTTATAGCATGTGAAATACTCTCTCTTGATTTTTCCTAAATGTCACATTTAGCTAAAATCAGAACTAATGAGTCTTGAGATTGTCTCATGAATATTTCATTCCTTATAAAGTAAAAACAGGAATGAATAACCCAATATAACAGGAATGTAGAAGTAACAAAAACTTCTGAGAAAATGGCTGTATCACTTTAAAATATATAATATGGGCATATCTGTATTATTCACAAATTAAAAAACCGATAAAAGATACACCTGACCCAAGTAACATACCACTCAAAACCAGTGAGTACTTTAATATGCAAAATTTTCACTGACGAGAATACATTCTAAAATTTAAAAAAAAATGAATAAATATGTAGCATAAGAGTCTTCATTACAATGTTATTTACAATAGCAAAAAGCTAGGTATAACTTAAATCTTAATATCAGACTATTTAATAAACTAGAATTTGATGAAAAATCTAATACTCTCCAACCATTAAAATGATTATAAAATGCTGTCATACAAACATGAATTAAAGAAAATGCTAGTAGGAAAACAAGTTTGAATTTATATAGACTATATGACACAATATATATATTTTTTTTTCATTGCAGTTTTTGGCCGGGGCTGGGTTTGACCCCGACACCTCCAGCATATGGGGCCAGTGGCCTACCCCTCTGAGCCACAGGTACTATCCTATATGTCACAATGTTTAAAGTGTTTTAAAAACATATACACTTAGTTCCTGCATTTTGTTTAAAATTGTTCTAAATTTTCTATAATTAGGATATATTTTTTTAAATTAGAAAATAAAAATATAAAAATGAGTGGAATTTAAAAATTAAATTTCTATCACAACCCTGAAGGAAACAGAAAAAAATTGATTAGTATCTAACAAAACACTATGGCTACATAAGTACCCATAAACTAAAAAACAAGAGGGATATAGGAGCAAAAAAAACAGCAGCAAAGTCACAATAAAAAATAAATACAAGTTGGGTACAGCGGCTGGGTACAACTTCCTACTTAGGAGGTTGTGGAAAAAAACTGCTTGCGCCCAGAACTTCAGGTAAGCCTGACAACGTAGCAAGACCATGTCACTAAAAGTACAAAAGAAATTTTTACACACACATATTTTAAAAACCTATAACAGTATGTCTATAAGGTTAAGTCTCCAAAAATTCTAAGCACAAAAAAATAAGACAGAATCCTTTTATCAATGCTTGAGGCAAGGAAATCAAACCAAGAAATCATCTTTCCTCAGGGAAGATGAGAGAAGTAGTCAATTCTAACCTTGCTTCCATCTTCTCTTACAGAGAATATTAGTTTAAAACAGGGAAGAACAGAACAAAAATCATAAATAGTACATGCTACCTATGGTAAAAAAGACAGTAGTAAGGAATATCCTAACTTAATGGATCATATCACAAGAGTCAGGAACCATTTTTTTTTTTTTTGCAGTTTTTGGCCAGGGCTGGGTTTGAACCCACCACCTCTGGTATATGGGGCTGGCACCCTACCCCTTTGAGCCACTGGTGCCACCTGAGTCAGGAACTATTTTTAAATTTGATCTTAGTGTCACTGATCCTCTGTGACATAATTACAATAACATAATTGCCAGATGAAGACAAAAGTCCCCAATTTGAAAAAAATAAAAACAATAGTTTGTGAAAACTACAAAACTGTGCATTAAACATCAACATCTGGCAGTATAACAGAACAGACAATAGAATCCAAAAGTCAAGTTATGTTTTGACAAAATAATCTGAACTCTTTTCTTATGAGGTTATTCATTCTTAAATAGGCAAAGCAACTAAAAGTGTG
Source organism: Otolemur garnettii (assembly GCF_000181295.1). Lineage (NCBI taxonomy): Eukaryota > Metazoa > Chordata > Mammalia > Primates > Galagidae > Otolemur > Otolemur garnettii. Next base: position 442,031 of record NW_003852527.1, on the reverse strand, counting down.
ATATCTTTGAAGACAAGATAATGAAAAGCATTCTACATATCAGTACTATTGTAATACTGAAAAATACATCCAAATTTTCATAATGGATTAATATCCATTAATACAGGAAACCTGAAGTTTTACACTTTAATTTAAGAAAATCTAAGAAATGAAAATAACTGCTAACATATGTCTAAAACATAGTCATGTAAGAGTAGGGGTCTATGAATTTGTTGCCCTGTTATGCAGATACAGGACTAAATGGCAGAAGTATTAAGAGTAGTAACAGTCATCAAAACAAATAATTTACAAGAAAACTACTCCAGAAAGTAATGAGATGCCTTTTTTTGCAGGGGAGGGAGCCTGCAGGGGCAACCCATCATTAAAATAAGGATAACTCATTAGATAGAAATCACCATTTGGACAGAATGCTAGAAACACAAATACTACATAGGGTGTGTAAATGCTATGATTCTAAACATTCTCATAAAGTATAATTTTCAACTGAAGGAGAATATAGAAGCTCTGATTATTGGTGGACTACAACAAAGCAATACATATTTAGTCCTCGTAACTGGAAGGATACCATTTTAAATCCAATCTGGTTGATTCTGGTATCTTTATAGCTCAGCAAACACATCACTACACCCTCTTTGCCAAATTGTAATATAAACATTAAATCAGTGATTCTTAATGTGTGGTCTAGGACCTCAAAGATCCACTCAGAACAATAAGATCAAAATCGTTTGACCACGAAGTAAAAATTGTGTTCACAGTAATACTAAAACATTATTTGCCTTTTTCATTCTCATTTTCTCACAAGTATAGAGTGAACAGAGTTTTGCAGAGGCTACAAAATACAATGTGTGACATCAGAACAGACTGAATGCAGAAGGGCACTGGGGAATCTAGATGTCTGCTACTAAGCCACACAGTGAACTGACTTTAAAAATGTAATACAATGACACTCTTCATACTACACAAAGAGCAGAATACTCATAAGGGAGAAAATAATCATTTTTCATAAAAATTTTATTTACTTAAAGTAGTATAAGGGATTCAGTGTTATTTAATGTAGTATTAAAAATTTTCAGTTTCAATTTCTAATACAATAAATGTCAGCTGAAGTAAATAACATAAAGAAGAGCTCTATGAAGTCAGAAATAATTTTTAAGAGTGTAAAGGAGTTTTGAGGACCACTGTACTAAACCATGATAATTATCCCACATCAAAATTTCAAAGGGCTATAATGATTTGTGACACAAATAAGTAGTGTGTATACACACACACACACACACACACACACTTTTCTGTCAGAAGACAATCTAACCAAATAAATCCCACGTTTTGAGATCAGGCACATGTCTGGAACAGGGTTAGGTTCAGCAATGAACTTGCATAGGTCAAGTAACACCACCTGCATAGAGTCAAGAGATAAAGCTAACAGCAAACATCAAATTACAAATGCCATAAAGGAGCCCCATCTGCACAAAAGCAAACCACAATCGTATCAACAAAACTCACTTTTCTAAGAACTGATTACACAGTAACTCCATCAATTTCAACCTCGACATTAACAGCTCTGCAAATAATTAAATAGTACTGAGATACGTACACTCCAATACATCTCCAACATGCCAGTTTTTCAGAGCCCACTTTACATATTTCCCAAATGTTTTCTATTAATGAAACTTAATTGAACCTTTCAATTTCAACAAGGACTGTAAAATCAGAATTGGCATCAAAAATTGAATTCAAACACCCTTTCCAGTTGATGCTCTTCTCTTAAAAAAAGAAATCTAATGGCATACTAGACAGTAGTGGTAGAACTATGCTGAGAAAAAAAAAGTCTCAGAATTTCTACCTTTGTCTTGCCTTATGATTTGAGTAGACAACTTAGTCTCAAGTTTTGTTTTGTTTTGTTTTTCTTTCCTCTTTATACAGAGGATCCTACTCCCACACCTTGTGGGACTGTTTAGGTCTAGGGAGATAGTCTGGTGCAGGTCACATACAATGGGCACTCAAAACATGGTTATTAACATGTTATTAACACTCTTTTTAGGGAAAATTTCTGTTTAAAGTCCATAAACCATGCAATCCAACAGAACATTCCTTAATGCTTTAATTCTGGCTTGAAACGGCAACAGCAAGAAGATGTCTGTACTGGACAGGATTTGATTAAGAAAATAACACAGAATGTTCAACTCTCACTTGCTTCTTGGAGTGAAAGTGTACTAACTTTAATAAATATTAGTTAAAGGAAATAAAGTTTAATAACATACAGAACCTTAAAGATTTCTAGTCAATCAAGATCTAAGACTTAATCCTAATGACTACAGCCTTAACAGAAAAACTGCCGAAATCAAAGAAATGCCCACAGGAGAAAGTAACTTAAGAGGCTCAAGGAAGGAGGGAAGAAAGGATGGTATTGGGAAAAGCTAAGAAGTGGGCTGTTGTATTAGTTTAATACACAGAAGAACATAAGAGTATTTTATATGCAACGAATTCCCTATGGAATTATTAAAACTCATCTTAAACAGGATCTAAAAGTTTCACGTATTCTCATATTTCAGCTAATTTTATTTGGAAGTCTAAAAGGGGAAAGCACTGTTTCTAAAGAAACTGTGAATGAAGAGTAAAAGATCCTTACATACTTGGGAGGCCTAATATCTCAGAGCAACAGATGCAAGAACACATACAGATCGACTTCTTGACAAAGTATCCACTGGACTCAGAGTTACAATGTCTGAATTTAAATCCTGGATCTACTACTTATCCTGTAACATCAGAAAAATTGTCCAATATCTCTAAACTCATTACTAATCTATAAAATCCCTACTTCTAGAGAGCGATAATACATAAGGCTGACAAAGCACTTCCTTTGAGTAACAGCAAAGCAGCACTACTGAAAACTTAGAAAAACTTTTTCTTTAAGAATTTGATATTTGAAAAAGATATCAACTTAGCCACCCTGGTCACAAATGAAATTTTGTTAGATTTTCTTATGTTTGCTTTAGTATGCTATTTTTTTTTAATAACTTACAAAAGGGGAGCAGAGCAAGTGCCTCAGCGTATAACCTTTTCCATTCAGCGCTTCTGTAATAAGAATCTTTAATCCAGCACTACCTACCTCAAATGACTGCTATGAAGATTAAATAAAGCCATGCACAGAAAGCACCTAATACAATGCCTTATGTCATACAGTAATGTCCGTCATTATTATTATTACCAATGTCATTAGCATTATTCCTCCCCACATGTTTCAGACTAGAAACTTTCTTATACTGTCTTTGTTTTAAACGTCATCATATGCATATACTTTTTATTCCCACGTTTCTAACATGAGTTCAACAGTAACATGAAGGTCTTTAGGGAAAAAACACTAAATGGTTAGCCCTAACAAACAGCTTTTCCATCAACTGGTCCTTAGGTCAATACCTTTATTCAGAGCTTGGAAATCTTATGTTGATAGTAAAACTTCCTTTATCACTGAAGTGGCTTTCCGAATGCTTCTCTTAGATTATAGGTGAAATACAGGTCACCATGGTTCTACTAAATGTTTGGAGCAACAGCACACAGCTTGGTTATTTAAATGTTCCTAGTTAAATGGTCAAGTAAAAGCTTAAAAAGAAGTGAAAATTATTAATCGCTTCTCAGCCTTGTGGCTAAGATCAAGTGTAGATGTGAAAATTAACTGTACTATCATATGAACAGATTACTTTTTAATGACACTCTCTCCCGGCTTAGTGAGGGATTTTTTAGTAGACAGACAATACACAAGTATAGAACATCCTGACATGAAATAACACTGGTCAAGAATAGTTGTATGGATCCTGCAATCCCATTACTAGGCATCTGCCCAGAAGAAAAAAATCATTTTATCGTAAGGACATTTGCCCTAGACAGTTCATCACAGCTCAATTTACAATCACCAAAATGTGGAAGCAACGTAAATGCCCACCATCCAGGAATGGATTAACAAGCTATGGTATATGTATACCATGGAATACTATTTAGCCATAAAAGGGTGAACTTTATATCTTTTATATTAACCTGGATAGAGTTAGAACATATTCTTCTTAGTAAAGTATCACAAGAATGGAGAAGCAAGAATCCACTGTACTCAATACTAATATGAGCCAGTAGACAATCAATTCAAGGTGGGGGCAAGGGAACAGAGGGGGAATGGCTGTGCTCCCACTTAATGGGCACAATGTAAGGGTGTATGCCATACGTCTTGGGGGCGGGACACAATTATAAGAGGGACACTACCTAACAAATGCAAACAATGTAACCTAACATACTACAAACCTAATTCTTTGTACCCTCAAATTAACCTAAAACAATTAAAGAAAAAGAACAGCTATACTGAAACATTTTTCTACTCAACTTTCACTTCAAAGTTATACCGGAATTTCCTATAGCAGAATACAGCTGCACAAAAAAAGATCTAAAATATAAAGTATGAATAACCTTTACTGCAGAACAAAAATTATCATGATAATCATTTTTATACACAGACAGGAAAACCAACACTAAGGGAATGAACCATATAAAACTCTGCCACTCAAGTCACTGAGACAATGAGAAATACTTTCTCACATTAAGTCCTGGTTGAAAAACTCACTGACCCAGACCATACAAGCTTCAGAGTGGTTTACAAGGTAAGGTGCACAGGCCTTACCTCACACCAACTCTCACCCATCTGCACACCCTGTATTTGACTGCCGCCTGTCGCATCCTACACTCTGACTTTACAGAGCTGCATTCACTAAATACACTGTGTTCTTTCTCAATTTTGAAATATGCTCCCTACCTTTCTGATCTACTTGAAAAAGTTAAATCTGGACACTTTTAAAACTTGGCTCTATGAATACTTAACCTATTCTATGAATACTTTTCCTACCATGCTAAATCTTTGACTTGTTCTTTTACGTCTCCATTTTCTTTGTATATAATATCATTTTTGTTGACCTGTATCCCCTTGCTAAGTAACTAAGGTTATGAATAACATGGCAAGGTTGCTATCTATTCATCTTTTTATGTCCAGTAAATACCATTGCTCGTAGTAACACAGTAACCATACAATCATCTATACATGATGTATAGATGGATGCATGAATTTAGCTTGAGCTTACAATTAAGTAGATTACAAAAAAGTCTTGAGAAGTAGAAAATATGCCCCCTCCAACAATCATATATCTAGTTACATACTTAAAATTGTGGTAAAGAGAAATACAAACTTTACTCTAGATATTGAGAAGTTAAAAGAATAGTTCCATGGCTCACTCAGAAAACAAAGTATCTATTAGTTCAATATTTATAAGTTTCAATTTACTATAATCATAATAGGATAACTGCTATATATTCAATTATGATCTGTAAAATCAGTAAAATTTTCTTTATAAATCACGATTTTTAAAAAATGTTATTTTCATAATGTTAGAGTAAATTCATTTAATATTAAGCATCTGATATAAATTAAACCAAGTGTAAAACATTCAGATAAATGAGAATGATCACAGAATTAACAACAGAACACCTTACTTCCAACTGTTAATGTTCTTCAGCATAACATCTATCACTACGAAGGTTTAGAACTCCAGTACCTAACCAGGTAATTCTCTCCATTTTTCTTTGAAAAAAAAAAGTAGCTAGTATTTTTTTCTGTATTTTTGACTGATAGTCCACGTGATTTAAAAATTCTTAATTCTAATAATGCTACCATATAATGAGTACCTGTTATTACATTACTGCATTATAGCTACCATTTCAGATATATCACATTTAATGCTCATATCAAATCTGTATTTTGGTACTGGTATCCCCCTTGAAATTTTCTAACAAGAAAACAAAGCTTCTGAGAGATCTAATAATCTAAAGTCTCATGATCAGTAAGTGAGAAGGGAAGAACCATCTGATCTCAAGCCTCTGTCCTTTCTCCAACAGTATATCATCTCTCTTAATCCTCCATGAAATAAGTTACTCATTCAACTTGTCCAGTATAAAATTGGGCTGGCATTATTCTATGTTCATACTAGGATAAAACAGAATGCTAGTATCGAGGGCAAAAACACAAAACCCTCGAGATAAACTTTTTATGTGACAGTAAAATTAACTCATCACTTTGAATAACATAACCCAATCATGGCACAGAAAGGAATTAAAATAATTTAATGTCTGCAGTCCCCCAACCCTGAGCCTGTTAAGGAACCACGTCAATATCAGGAGGAAAGTGGCGGCCAAGGGAGGGAAGCTCCCTGAGTGAAGCTTCATCTGAATTTACAGCTACTCCCCATCACTCACATCACCTTCAGAGATAAGTGGAAGCATTAGGTTGCCATAGGACAGTGGTTCTCAACCTTCCTAATGCCACAGCCCTTTAATATGGTTTCTGTGGGTCGCAACCCACAGGTTGAGAACCACTGCCACAGGAGGTCAAACCCTACTATGAACCATGCATGCAAAGCATCTGGGTTGCAAACTCCTCGTAAGAATTTAATCCCTGACGATCTCTGGTGAGCTGAGGTAGTGATGCTAGTCAGGGAGTGGCTGCAAATATAGATTATTATTAGCAGAGAGGTTTGACTCCACGGAGACTATAATAAATCAATTGCTTGCAGACTCATATCAAAACCAACTCTCAGTCCATGGAAAAACTGTCATCCACGAGGCCTGGAGCAGAGTCGTGGCTCACACTTATAATCCTAGCATCTTGGAAGGCTGAGGTGGGTGGACTGCTTGAGCTCATGAGTTCAAGACTAGCCTAAGAAGGAGTGAGATCCCATCTCTACTAAAAAATAGAAAAACTAGCTGGGCCTTATGGCAGGTACCTGTAGTCCCAGCTACTAGGGAAGCTGAGGTAAGAGAACTGCCTGAGCCCAAGAGACTGAGGTTGCTGTGAGCTTTGATAATGCCCCGGCACTATACCCAGGGCAACAGAGTAAGAATTTGCGGAGGGGAAAAAAAAAAGGAAAACTTGCATGAAACTAGTCTTTGGTGCCAAAAAAGTTGGGAATCACTGATTTACATACTTAGAAAGATGCAAGTTATTATTGAACAAGTTATCTAAACTATCAAACAGTCCGATTCTAGATCACTCTGTTTTTCAACGTCTATTCATTCATTCACTTAGAGATAGGGTCTTATTCCGTCACCCTAGGTTGAACTGCAGTGGTGTGATCACAGCCCAATGCAGCCTCAAACTCCTGGGCTCAGGTAATACTGCCTCACCCTCCTGAGTAGCTAGAACCACAGGAGTGTACCACCGCACCTGGCGAATTTTTTTGTTTGTTTTTGGTAGAGGTGGGATCACTATGTTGCCAGGGCTAGACTCAAACTCCTAGTGTCAAGTGATTCTCCTGGCTTAGCTTCTGAAAGTGCTAAGATTACAAGCAGGAGCCACCACACCCAGCTCAATATTTTTTTTTAAACCTAATTGTACATCAGTCTAAATCAGTAAGTCGTTTTTTATAAGTAAAATTTCTATTATTTTAAGATTATTATATTTGCATTATAAAACTCTCAGAAATATAAAATGACATAAAAATGTTAACAGTTATTACTAGTGTGACTCTATAATTTTCATTCAAACCTCTATACTTTTCAGAGTAAGAGGGGCACTATAGTTATAAAAGGGAAAAACAGATTTAACCAGAACTGTCCCAGTAACCAGGACATGTGGACCACCAACTACTGCCCTATGACTCTTCTACTCATTACACTTGTAATCTTCCTGTAACTATCCACTGGGAAAGTATATACAATGCCTTTGGTGGAAATCATTTGGCAATATATTTGAGTACTTTACGTAATGTTATAGGAGTACTTTCTTTGCTAACTACCCACGTTTAGAAAGGCTATTTCACTAAGGTAGATTACAACAGTATAGAACTTCATAGCTTCAACTGTACCTCATCCTGAAGTTCATCACCACTTTTAACAGAAGCGAGCATATCATATAAAGTGCAGCAAAGATCTTCAATTCGTGGTGCTTCAGTCATTTCCTTCATAGTTGCATTTAAGTATTTCTCAACTTCACACCACAAAAAGGAGCCATTTGTTTTTTCCACAGGCTTAATCTCTGGAGTGCAATGCTCCTGGAGACGTTCATTCTGAAACTTCCTGTAATCTAAGGTTATTTTCTGATTTTCACCGTTTACTGGCGGCAGGTCATCAAAGGGGTCCAAATCATGCATGTCAAATGAAAATGCTAAATTTTTACCAAAAAAACCTCTATCGCCATATTCCTTCTCTGTCATCTGGATAAGAGCAGTAAGATCATCTTGACTAAAATGAGAAATAATTCGACTAGTAGCATTACAAGCTGCAGTGGCAGATGACGATGGAAAAGGGCCAAACATCTGTTTTATAGCCTTTGTCTCCTTGTGACCAACGGTGTCCTTCAAGTGAAATGTCATGAAGAGAAATGCAGCCGCATTTTCAATGGCTTCTCTCGCACTATCTGTTCCAACTATTAAAAAACAAAAGACACAGTATTAACTCAATTGAATCATGGATCAAGTTACCACTTTCAAAAAAACTACTACAAATTTATTCTTCTGAGTAAATTCAACATTAAAAGTATATCAATAAAGATAACCAATTTAGGAGCAAAAAAATGCATTCCCAAATTTTGGGTACATAAATTATTATCAGCAATCATTCTATATCTAAGTATAGGAAATATCTAATAGCAACCTTTACCTTTTTCTAAAAACAATTCAAAACATTACCTAAAGTTCATATAAAACCAATTTTAAAAGATTGATTTGAGCTAGTTAAATAAAGCATAGTAAAGTGCAAAAAAAAATTCTAAATTGTAGCCTTTTGGAGCTGAAACAAAATCTCAAAGATCTATAACCATCTTTCCAATTTGTACTATAAACCTAAGATGACAGGAAATACTTACATAGTTATCATCCAAAAACATTTAATAACATTGAGTTTAAAATGAATTGTCATGATACAGAAAAGAAAGTTGTGTAAAGTACTCAAATATATTGCCAAATGGTTTCCACCAAAGGCAGAAATAAATAAATATAAGAAGAGGTAAGGAATCAGTCCCTAATTTCTTTAAGGCATATCTAATTTTCTCAAATAAAAGAAGAACTGTAATGTAAATATTCATGACTCCCCAAAAGTCAGTGACTTACCTGAGGTAATACTGGTAAAGTTAGTAATACAATTAAGACTACCATCTTCCTGAAATCACAGCCTCAACAGCATTACTCACAAATTTTGAACAACTTATTACAACTTGACTGAACTCTTACCCAGCCAGGCGCTAACTCTATCATTTTCTCCCAGCATTGCTGTGTATTACACCTTTCTTGCTCCAGCAAAAAAGGATTTAACATCTCCAAACCAGGTCTTGGGCTTTTGCATACCCACTCAAGGCCTATGATTGTTTAAATGCTAGCCCAACTGCCCCATTCAAGGTACATACAGTATTATGACCTTTTTATTATTCTCTCACTATACCTCATCCAAATAGGTGGCTCACCAGAGATTAGCTGACTTAAACTAAACTCAGGCCTTACTGACACTAGACTAGTATTTTTTATACTATATAACACTGTCTCAATAACTTCTTACTATCTGATATTTATCTATGTATAGAAAGCTAACAGTGTATATATGTGAAAATAGGTAATTAATACAATGTATATCTATTACCAATTTCTTCAATCATAAATTCTACTTTTACTATTATAAATAATTCAGACAACACTAGCTGACAGTTATTCTTTTATTATTTAGGAAAACACATGACAAATATCTTCTATAAATTATGTGGTGTTTTTAAGTTAACTATATAATATTTATGACACGTATTAATTATGTACATTTTACTATTGCTTACAAAACTTTAGTTTTGGATAATCTAGGGATTCAGATAATTCTACAGATAACGTAACAGGGTTGGTACTACTGATACTTATGTCTCAGTGAACATGGAATTACTATTTACAAATTTATTCTATATCTAACATTATAAATATACATTTCTTTTGTAAAGATACCATTTTGCATGTTGAGATTTTTAAAAAAACAATTTACTAAAAAATTTCACATTAAATCTTACTTTGTCCTAACAAAGTTATCTCCATTTTATAGATGCTAAATAAAAACTGAGAGTTTGAATAATATGGAAAAGATCAAATAACTGTTAAGTCATTGAATAAGATACACTACAGTCTTCTAAAAAATGTTCTTTCCTCTCTGCCATACTGATTGCCTATAAATGTCTTGTTTACTTAATAAATTTTTAAGAAATAAATCACCTTAAGAAATGAACTAATAAATGGAAGAATAGTTTTAATATACTCTAAAAGTGTAATTAACTTAAATATCCATTATTAAGGTTACTGGTTGAATAATGGTACAGTCACATATTGCATTCATTAAATACAATACGGTGGATTCATACATCTTGCAATGAGAACATTTCATTAATACATCAATTGGGAGAAGAAGTTACGAGTCTACTTTCAAATAAAACAATTGTAATCATAGAAACACCAGCAAAGATCAAACTTAACATTTTCAGCGTTTCAAATTCTTTATCAGCATTTACTTACACCTATATAATTAAAGAATTTTTAATTTAATTGGGTTGTGGTGCTTCTTAAGTGTTAACACTCTTGCCTAAGTACTAACCCTCCTTCTCAACAACCTCCCCCCCCCAACCCGTATTTCCGAGTTGGACTGATAAGAATGGACATGTGTTCACACCACAATGTGGTCTTTCAAGAGCAAATCTGTATACACGCTGCTTGTCTGGAATTTCAAATATTGAGAACCACTAGTAATGAGCATTTGTCGACACGAATGACTACCCAACAAAAATAGTGAATACTGCATTGTGAGAACAAGAACTTTTCCAGCGCGCTGAAACACGCAATGATTAATTTCTACTCGCGCTTTCCCGCAGTCACACATGCGCGTTATCCGGACTGAGCACGGAGACGCGCGTTATTCCGCGCTCTGTTGGGGAGTGATGACGCGCAATGCCCAGGAAGATTGGCTGTTCACAGACTGCCCGGATAGAAGGGCTGACCAGGATTGGAGCAGAGCAACGAGGTCCCCAGCACAGCGGTAGCAAAAGCTTCATCCCAATTTGTTGAGACAGCCTACCCATGATGCCGGCATAGGTCCTTTATTGACTTAAAGACATTTAGCGTTTGAGACTTAGAGAAAAATCTTACAATGAATACAATCAGTTGTCTAACTTGCCAAAGCTACGCCAGGCCCACCTCCCCTCAAGAGCCTCCAGTGGCTGCTGGACCAGCAGCCAACTGAGTACACGGTGAAAAAGGAGATAGGGTGGTCTCAGTTAATGCTGCTAGGTTTAGAGAGTATAAATTTGTAATATGTAGTCATGTTCTGTTCTCTCACACTACATCCAAAACTGAACAGGATACATTATGAGAATCTTTTCCCAAATAACATCGTCATTTCTCTTTATAGTTTATATATAATTTAAAACTGATTAATCTTACTAGGTTTAAGATCTTCATTGAGTTACGATTTACGCTCAATTCTTGAAGCTCTTTATATCTGTTCATATCAGTGACTGTGATAATCTTACAAACAGGAATCAAGATTTTAAGTTTAGCTTTGCTGCAGGATAAAGTTTTAGAAAAGAATAAAATAAATACTAAACAATTTGCAAAAGTGTATAGGAAACTTAAGGACTCAAAACTTGTAAGGAAGCTAGTCTAAAAACCTAAACACTGGGTATCTAATTTTCTATCCATAAAACAATGAACAAGATAGACTAAACCACAAAACTGGCTCGACACACCTGGCACTTAAACCATAATGTATTTAACACATTAACTGCCGTATGAGTTATAAACTTTTTTTCACGTTTTACTGTTACTTTTTACATTACTAATTTTCAAGTTTTGGTATTTTTATTGGTGTATGTTTTAAGAGTATTTCGTGGCCCCAAGGAATTTTTTTTTTTTTGTGGCAATGTGGTAAAGGAATTCTTGTGTTAATAATAAATATCCGTACTGACCACTTAACCCTTACATTAAGACAATATGAGATATGAAATGCACAGTAAACTCTAAGACACTTTCCAGGATAATAACAAAAAGCTAAAAGTGAAATAAGATGGCCAAAATTCACTTTTAAGTGGAAAAATATGATCAGACCTCAATGTGGTAGGCTGACTGGTGGTCTTCAAGTATAAGGCATCACCAACCTTGGGGGAAAAAAAAAACTAAACCTTATTTTGAACTTTACCATATAAAATAATTGGTAACTTATTACTATGTTATAAAATATTTTAAAATCAAAGTGTTGAGTGGTAGCTACAATCTTAAATCATCCTCAACACAAAAATGTATGTCTATATTTCTTTTGATTGCGAAATATTAAGAATTAGTTGTAAATGTCACTTTCTTCAATAGCCTACATTAATAGTTGAGAAGTCCTTGAAAATAGATGAGTAAAAAAATTTATTTGAAAACTGAATTAAATACCCACCAAATGCTTGCTTCTTTATTGACACATACTCAATTTAGAAGTTGTTAACAAGAGTTCTTTGATGAGCTAAATCTTAATTATTTAGTTGAAAATATTTCACAAATAGCTTTTAGAAATATTCAAAGCCCTAAAATTTGTTTTTTCATATGATCAAACATCAGTTTTACCCCCAACAATTGATCTGCAACTGTGAATACCATAACATCATACCCTGCATTGTTTACTTAAGCTCATTCCATTTATTCAAAGTATCAGCAAGGCAAGCAAGCTAGCATAAACATACTGTACTTGAATAGAGACTAGCTATTATCTCATTTCTTAATCAAATAATTAATTTTTTTACTAATATGTAAAATATTTATACCAGTGACTTTCCTATATTAAATATAACAGTGCAAAGTATGTTACATAATTATAAAATAATTGAACTTGAACATATACTATACACCACGCCCCCATAATTTTACTCCTTCCAATGCCTGTTACTATAATTTTTAAATAAGTCTCATGAATCTTGCTAGTATTTTCTTCATTTTACAGAAAAGCTTAGATACAACAAGGTTAAATAACACAGAAGCCACAAAAACATACCAGGGGCTTTTGGGGGATAGATGGATGGAGTATTATGGTACCTTCCAAATGATCAACAAATATTAAAACAAAATATCAAACTTTTGACATAATACAAGGAGACATTTACCATGTGGCTTTGGGGAAATAAACTAAGCAATTTCTGTGATATAAATTTAAAACTGCCTAAGTAATGTAATTTAATATAATGTGCCTCGTTTATTTTGGAGTACAATTCCTTTTGTGCATCAAAACAACTTTAGCAGTACCTTGCAGTAAATAGGCAAAGTGTTCAAGGAATATTCACTATAGTAATTTGAAGGAGTTAATTAAAATGTTAAGATTAGTCCCACATCTATATAAAAACTACTACTTTCAGGGTTGAGTAAATAACTAAAGGAAAATAAAGAAACGTTATCTCGTAGAGAAAAAAAAGTAGTACAAGGAATTAAAAATAGTCGAAGGCACCTCCCTGTGTTTTAAAAACAGCCATTTAATTTCATGCACACTCGTTACAAAATGTGAATACTCAACTTACAACTTTAAGGCAGCAACCAGCCATTACATTACCATTTCTAGTACTATAAAATCCTACATCAAATCACAACATAACTTCCCAAGGAACCAAACAGCTACCATAAAAGTTTGGATTAGATTTTATATAAAACTTCCTATAATAAAATCATTATTTTGAGTATCACTGAGGAAATATATTATATCAATAAACAAATCACACACTTCAGAGACTTAACTGCCATTTTAGAATTTTTTAATGTCCAAGGAAAAACAAACATAAAATATGAAATACATGAAAAAATTAATCACAACTTTTAAAGTTCCTCTACTAAAGGAATCATTAAGTAGCTTCTAAATGAAAAATAATCAACTGATAAAGCAAACAACCAAAAACTTTGATCTTTTTCCAATTTAGGCACTAATACAGTATCCATTCCATTAATAGCTCTTTTGCCATATCCTTGGTTAATCTGAATTGCCTATTTATACAGCTGATGCATTTGTAAAGGCATCTTGATTTTCCTGTTATTCAGCTCTTTCATGTTATGATTTTTCTTATAAAATGGACCTCAATATAATACCTGTCTTTGAAACATTCAAACACAATGTAAGTCTGTCCAAAGTTTCCTTCTCTAGGAGTTTTTTCCTGACTTATGCAAGTAGGGTTCTGTGACACTTGCACCATTACCATTTATCCTAACATTTAATCCACATAGAGCAACTATCTGTTTACCAATGCCCATTACTACATCTAGGTTATAATAAAATTCCTCACTAATAGCCATTGACCAGATGCTTCTCTAGCCACTTTACAGTACTGCCTTATTCACATCACAACAACTATACTTGTACAAAATAAGAATTGCAATCTCCATAATACAGATGAGGAAACAAGTTTATTGATACTATTTGCCCACTAGTAGCTGACAGAACTGACTTTGTACTCACATATATTAACTGGTGATTTGAAATTATCTCAAACTATAGGAAAATAATTCTACAAAAACTTGAAACTGAAAAATCAAATATAGTATAAAAATATAGCTACAAATATTCCAAAGAAAGTATTAGCTTACTGGATATATCCATATGTCTAAAAATAAGCTACAAGTAAGAAGCACTTATTCCAGGGATGCAGACATAGTTTAATTGTCAAAAAAAAAATAGAACAGAAACACAATCGACTCCCAATATAACATAATTTCCTTTTAAAAACCAAAAGAGAAACATCTAGTACACAGATATACCTAGAAGTGGAGCTGACATCTGGTAAATAAAAGGCAAAGAATGTGAAGAAAAGGTCAAATTATTAGCAGAGACTTGAACCCTAACATTATTAAACTGCTAATCTTCATAGGGGACTTGTCAGATAAAACCCACTTGATCTCTCTGTCACTGGAGTAGGTTTTGATATTTGAGCCAAATATATTCCTAATGTAGTTATTTGTGGATGCATAAATATGTGATAAAAATATAAAAACAAGAATGGTAATGATAAATACCAATTTATTTATATTTATGATATCAGTTACCTGAGACTAAGCAGGGTACATAGGCATTCTCACCATACAGTAGCCAAGTGTTAAATTAAGTGACTATAAAGGCATTCACTATGTACTTATTTTTATCAATCTGAAATATTTCATTAAAATTTTAATACAAAGAGCATAGCAAATTTTATTCTTTATTAAATATAAAAGTATACAGTATACATACAGCTCACAGAATCATCATAAAATGAACATACTTGTGTAATTTGATTAAATACTTCCAGAATCAGATTATCAGCTCATCAGAAACCTCTCTCATATTCACTCCCAGTCACTACCTCCTTCCTCAAAGGTAACCACTATTCTAACCTCTGAAACCAAAGACCGTTTATGCCTCTTTTTCAAGTTCATATAAAACCACACTATGTGTTGTGTGGCTTCTACTGTCAATATAGTAAGACTCATTTTCAGTGTTACACATAGCTTTAGTTCATTATAGCTACAATTTATCTATGCAATTTAACAGTCAACTGGCTTGTTTCCACCTTAAGACCATCACAAATGTTGCCATGAATGCAGGATTTTCTGATGTACATGTTCAAGCACTTTTATTGAATATTTATACACCAAGATTTTAAATTTCACATGTACAACCATAGTAGATACAGCTGAACAGTTATTCAAAGGAGTTCTACCAATTTAGCAGCAGCAGAGAATTCTTCTTTCACATTCTTGATCATGGCTAACAACTGGTATGTCAGTCTTTTTAATTTTAACCATTGCGGTGGGCATGCAGTGGTAATCTTTGACTACCAATGAGATTAAAGCCCTTTTCATGTTTACTAGCCAATTTTCTTCTTTGAAGTGCTTGCTCAAGACACTTCCTCATTTTTATATAGGATTACCTGCTGTGTCCTTATTGACTGGTAGTTCTCATTTAATCTGGATACAAGATTTAATCTCATTTAATCTTGATTATACATTGTGAAGCTATATTCTCCTGCCCTGTGGTTTGCCTTTTTATTAAAAGGATCTGTTGGTAAAATCTGGATCCAGTCAAAAGACCACACTAAAGCATATAGACCACATGTGGCCCATAGCTGCAGGTTCCTCACCCCTGCCAGACTCTCCCTATTTTTCAAGGTTGACTAGGTTGCTCTCTGCCTTTGAATTTCCATGTTATTTTTACATTATCTTGTCAAATTACACACATACATACTCTCAAACACAAACCTGCTGAGATTTTGTTTGAGATAGCATTGAAACTATAGACCAATTTGGGCAGAAAACAGTATCTTTATAATAGTCGATCTTTAACTCCCTGGTACATCTCTCCATTTATTCAGGACTTCTTTAATTTCCCTCAGTTTTCCATAAGGAAGTCTTGCTTATTGAAGTCTTGCTCATCTTTTATTAAATTCACTCCTGAGTATTTAATATTTCCTCGATGCTTTTGTAAATAAATTAAAATTTGTAAGATTATATAAAGTAAATTTTATAAAACTTTACAGAAAAACAAATGGAACCTTTTAAAATGTGCTACTAGTAGGGAGAAATAAAATTGAGCTTTATACTGCTGACCTTACTGAGCTTATTTTCTAGTTATAATTGACTGAATGATGAAAAGGTCTTTTTTTTTTTCGTAAATGTTTTTATCCTTTCTTTTTCTTGCCATATTACATTAGCAAGAATTTTTAGTAGAATGGGAAAGAGAAATGGTGACAGGCATTCTTATCAGAGCTCCTATCTCAGAGAAGTTCTTAACATTGCACCATTAAGTAAATTTGCTCTAGGTTTTTCATAGCTACTGTTTATCAGATTAAAAAAGTCCCCTTTTATTCCTAGTTTGCTAAGAACTTTTATCATAAATGGATGCTAAATATTCATGTTTTTTTTCATCTACTGAATAATCACTAATTTTTAACCTTTTTTACTTTATCATGAATCATGAGATTTTCCCTTTTTCTTAACTCAATCATTGTTAATACTTTATGCGTTCACATGAGTTCACATGCTGCCTCTTCATCACACACACGTGTACATTTTTTCCTGTCCCATTTGATAGTATATTGCAGTCTTTATGACATTTCATTATAAATACCACAGTGTATACCTCTTGAGATTTAAGACATCTTCTGACACAGCCACAACGATAGAATGACACCTAAGATCTAATATTCCCTAATGAAGCCCAGTCTGTATTCAAATTTCTCTAATGGCCCCCAAAATATCTTTTTAACATTTTCTGATTCAAGAGTCCATTCAAAGATCACATTTTTGACTAAAGAGGCTTAGCCTCTTTAAATCTACAATAGTATCCTTATATCATTTAAGAAAATGACATCATATGACAGTCTTATTAAAGCCATCAAGGCATATAGATTTCTTTGTTGTAGAAAGTACAGATTTCTTGTAATTACAGTTTCAATTTCTTTAACAAATATTTAGATTTTCTATTTCCTCTTTTGTCCATTTTTGTCATGTTAGTCCTTTGATCTGTTAGAAGCTCTGCCATTTTCTCATCTTCCTCTTTTCCATCCAGCCTCCTCTTCTGGAATGGACAGTCTTTCTCCTCTAGGAAAAAGTGGCCCAAATGCCAAGATCACATTTTCTTGTTTGGTTTCTGCTTCCAGATCTTGACCTCATAATTCTTCATTGCATTAGCAGTACCCTGATGCAGTCAAACAAATTTTATATTTTACAGGTTTTCTAGTTATTCTCAGCAGAGGGTGTTTTCAAATTACCTTGCCTAACATTTTATAGGACGTAAAATTCCTTGAACTCTTTCATAATCTACAATTTCTAAAATAGCTATTTTTCACAAATACTCCTAAAGAACCTCCTGCCATCCCACAAACAAAGAGCCTTTATAATTTTAAATGTCTACCCTTACTTCCATAGACAGAATTGCCAGATTCTGCTAATTATCATACTTCCTTTTCTAGTCATTGTCTTATAAACTGCTTTCTACCCAGGTTTTTATTCTTTACTTCTTAATAGTAAAGTCTTATTTCCTTCACAAAACACAAACCATAATGAATTCGCAAATGCCTTAAAAAGCACTTTGCAGGACACTACTGTTCAATTTACCTTTTCATTTATATTATTCTTTTTTTTTTTTTTTTTTTTTTTTTGAGTCTAACTATGTTGCCCTCTGTGGAGAGCCATGGTATTACGGCTCACCGCAATCTCAAAGTCTTGGGTTTAAGCGATTCTCTTGCCTCAGTCT
>NW_003852527.1:397504-423726 GCF_000181295.1 Otolemur garnettii | reverse complement strand
CTTTCTACCCAGGTTTTTATTCTTTACTTCTTAATAGTAAAGTCTTATTTCCTTCACAAAACACAAACCATAATGAATTCGCAAATGCCTTAAAATGCAGCTAGCACCCTACTCCTTTGAGCCACAGGCACTGCCCCTTTTTTTTTTTTTTTTTTTTTTTTTTTTGAGATAGAGTCTAACTATGTTGCCCTCTGTGGAGAGCCATGGTATTACGGCTCACCGCAATCTCAAAGTCTTGGGTTTAAGCGATTCTCTTGCCTCAGTCTCCCAAGTAGCTGGGATTACAGGGGCCTACCACAACACCCGGCTGTTTTTTTGTTGTACTTGTCATTGTTGTTTAGCAGGCCCTGGCCTGGTTTGAATCTGCCAGCCCCAACATATGTGACTGGTGCCCTTACCATTGAACACGGGCGCCAAACCCATTTATACTATACTTAAAGACAAAATTATTAAAGGTAAAATACATAAAAAAGTCAAAACCCAAATAAATCAGGGGTTATAAATTAGTGAAAGCAAAACTAAAGACCTCTGTGTGGCAAAATAATTTGAATACTGAAAGAAAATAGTTCAATTCTGAGTCTTGATCTATATTCAGATAGGAGTGGAATCAATAGATCAATGTGCTCTGGGAAAAGTTCAAAATTCTATTCTGGCTCTATAAAAGATAGTCAGTTACAGATCTGATTAAGGAACTACTACATATAACAACTTTCTACCCACTCTGACCACTATTCTTGACTCCCATCCCAGTTTCTACCTTACACTGTGAAAATCTTAATAACCTCCTAAAATGATAATTTAAAATTCTAAAGTAAGACATATGCATAATACATGATGCATTTTTTGACTGCCAATCTGTACCTTGACCTATTTTCCAGAATGTTTTTGCTTAGAACATATTGACTATTGATAAAGTGTACTGACAAAGCTTCATTGCCAATAAAATATAAGGTAGTATAACCCTGTTTATCCTTCAAAAATCCATGAAGGAGATAAGATAGCTGTGCCTACAATGAATATATGGATACAATAAGATTAAGGGCCAAGAATACTATTTTTAAAAATATGTATAATATTTTCTCCCTACAGCTATATTATTATAATAATCTTGAGAGGAGAATCAAATTGTAAAATGTATGAGAATATATTACATGTAAATGGGGGAGGGGAAGAATATTTTAAAATAACAAAAGAGCAGTCTGAACAAAATTGAGACCCTCAAAATAGAAAAAACCTAACCAGGTGTCATGTTAGGCACCTATAGTTCTAGCTACGTGGGAGGCTGAGGAAAGAAGATTGCCTGAGCCCAAGAAATTGAGGTTGCTGTTAGCTATTATACTATGGCACTCTATACAGGGTGACAAAGTGAAAAAAAAAAAAAGGAAGAATAAAACCTGGCATTTGTAAAACATTATCAGCATTACAAGCAGTGAAAACTGAAGCCCATAGAGGACTTTAGGTTGGATTCTCAATACTTCAGGTGTTTATTCAACATCTCTTATATCTCTTATAGCATATTAAGCATTGGAGTAGAAAGAGGTAGTAATACTGTAATCCTTGTATCAGCAAGGCAATCACAGTCAATCAGAGAAGAGATAGGAGTAAACAATTATCAAGCAATAAGAAACGTAACCTTAGAAAGTATGAATAGGTGATAGTCTATTGGAACACTGTCCATCAAGATCAGAAAAGAATCAGGGAAGACATGACTGAATTAAGCCTAAGCCATGTCTTCAGAGATGAGAAGCATTTCAGCTGCTAAACATAATGGAGAAAGTTACTTTAACAAATAAAAAACACAGGTCAAAACAAAACCAAACAGTATGCACTGTTCAGGAAATTAAGATAGTAAACAGTGCACATGTTGTCTTAAAGGTTATATGTGATATGGCAAAGGGATGAAAAGGTAAATTGTGTTAATTCATAAAGGAGGTTTCTATGAATTATTCTAAAAAATTTGGTCTTAACATCGGCAACATAGTGAGGACCTGTCTCCATAAAAAATGAAAAAAATGGTAGCCAAGTGTGGTGGTGCACACCTATAGATCCAGGTACTCAGGTGGCTGAGACAAAGGATTCCCTGAGCCCAATAGTTTGAGGCTATAGCGAACTATGATAATGCCACCGTACTACAGCCTGGACAACACAGAAAGAAGAGAGAGGGAAAAAAGCAAACAAAATAAACCCAATTTGGCCGAAAAGGTAAATTGAGAATAAAAATGAGCTTTACCTTTTACAAAGACCAGTCTTGTTGTGACAGAGAAGATGAAAGAGAAAGACTGTGGCAATAGACTACTGCAGTAGTTCAGACATGAGATGGTAAAATTCTGAAATAGGGCAATGGTAAATATGCAAAATAAGTAAAGAGCTGAAAAGTAGACTTGAAAGTTCATGACTTCTGACAAGAAAAAGGAAAAGTAAAAATCTAAGATTTCTATTATGTTTCTGTTTCAGAATTTGGATCTAGGCCTACCTTCACTAAACACCAACCATGATATAATTAACCTCCATGGGCCCTGTTTCTTCACATAACAAATGAAAACATTAAACAAGATATCTGTCCCTGATGTTTTCTCCAGCTTAAACCTTCAATTATTCTGATCAAACAAAACACATAGTCTTAAGCACTTCATGATATTATATGTCACTGAAATTTAATTGTTTTTTCTTTCTTTATTAATGTTGCTCCACCTTTTCATACAATCACACCAAAATTGGCTATGCTAAAAGAAAACTATAAGAGAAATCACAAAAATATACTCTCCATGATACTAATCTTTTCAAATGCTGCTTTCATTCATAAAGGGTGGCTGACTACTATTCTACCATGAGTTTTAGTACAGCTAAAACTTCAACTTCAGCACACCATTAAAAAAGTAGGTATAACAAGAGTATTGCCCAAATCCAATACTAAGATTTTATCGCTCTCAAAAATATTCTCATGAGATATTACATCTTAAAATAATCCCTTCAATATATCAGCCAGTCGATTATTCCGTAAGTATGAATCATATGTTTCCCCACAAGCAAGATCCCTAGGATAACAATTAATGGCTGGTATTTAAGACAAGGTTTTTTGTGTTGTAGCCAGAGATATTCAGGAAAGAAATACAAAGAATAATTTATTTTTTTAAATCTTAATTTCTCCATCATTTACATAAAGAAACCATTTAATCATGGTACTAAATAAGCTCAGTGTTTCGCTACTATTTTTGCTGAGTATCCTGTGGCATTTCAATAAAGAGGAAGGCCACTACAGTTTCTGAGAAGCACTTTAGTCAGATACCAAACACCCCAACATCTTACAAATAGAGACCAAGACAACTAGGAGGGTGAAATCCTAGTCAAGGTGATTTAGGAGATTTTGCATTTTCACTGTTATTTTATTAGGAATCTAAGTTAAAAATAGAAATGTGATTCTATGCCAAATGCTATTATAAATCCCATCAAAATGTGCCATATCTCCCCTACACTTAGGCAAACTCAATTTTTAATGAAGCTCTTGGTCACCTAACTGGAAAACTACATATGGCATTTATTTTGTACTTTCCCAACTTAAAACAATGAGGACATTCAATTCGGTATTATACTAGATTACAGATCAATGATAGGTAAATAATATATTTTTAAAACTCAAAATATTTGAAGAAAAAATTTAAAGACAAATGATTATAAGAAGTTTCCAAGTTTATGAGATAAAAAAGAAACACCTTTCAAATTAGGTGTAAGAAAGAAAATTGCCAACCAGTATATGATAAGGTAAAGTTCTAAATTCTCCGTCTACTAAGAATTCACCTGAGAAAGCTTTTCCACTTACTTACCAAATGAACCTTCATTAAGACCTTAAAATATATGAAGCACTACTGTAAGCACTGAGGATGGAATGTTGAACAAGAAAAATAAAATCTTACTCTCATGAACTTTGATCCTAGTGGTAATAAACAATCAAACTGTCAAATAACGGGGAGTTATAAGATAAAGTATGGTTTGGTGACAATCTGAGATTAAAGAGACCTCATTAAGAAGATAATTTTTTAGCTGAGTTCAGAATGATAAGAAAGGATCTACCATATTAAAATTATAACAGATGAACATTCTTGGCACAGAGCAGCACATGCAAAAACCCCCGAACAGGTACCAGCTGGGTTGTTTTGATGTCATGAGAGAAAGCCATGTGTCTGAAACACAGATGGTTATGGCCAAAGATGATGTGAGGTCAGAGAGAAAGGTGGAGGCCAGATCGTATAAGAACATAATGTGAGTTGGGACAGTTTGTAGGTACAAACCTGCTGAATTTAGAACTACAGTAGTGTTAACTACTCTTTTCAGTTATCAGAGTCTGATAATATGATGAGTTTCACAGTACAAACAGCTATTTTTCCAGAGAGTTGTTTGTTTCATTTAGTTTCTAACCTTGGGAAAGTACCCTAAGTACACAGTATTACAATTTCAAGTTATACTTTCCCCTGAGATACAATCAGTTGATAAAAATGTTAGTGTGGGATCAGAAGAAAAGTCAACTCCAGCTAAGTGTTGCCATTCACTGGGTGTTAGATGGGCCTTTTTATAAGAGACTAAACTACGTGACATTCAGGGTTCCTGAGAGCTGCATTAAATGTTTAATTTACCTTATCCTATTTCAAACAAGACAGTGGTTTCAGAACCTAAATTCCTACAAATCCCTCATGCATAATCGTCTTCTAATTACTACTTTATTTCCACCTTGACATCCTCTGCCCTGATCACACTGATAGATAAGACTGTCTTTTAGAATTATGAATACCTAGTACTTATTTGGAAATTTTGGCCTTTTACTATAGAGTATATAGTTTATAAGGAAGCTATTAGTTTACAAGGAATCTATTTTCGAAACTTACTGGCTCTTTAGAAAAAAACAAAACTTATACCTATTTGTTTTGCAGCATGTAATATTTCCTTTAACTCTTCATTTACACTTTGCATTTTACTCTTCTCCAGTCTTTCATTCAAAAATTTCATTATCTTCTTCCATGTCAGGCCCAAATCTAAACCTTGTTCATGAAGTTTGGATCGCTTTATCTGAAACAGAGAACATAATCAAAAAAAATAATAGTTGAAGTTCTTCTCAAATCCATCACTTATTGCATATATTTTGTATTACATTTGGCACTGCCCACAAGAATTCAATGTATCTAGTCACATCTAAACTTCTCCCTGAACAAGTTTTCCTTAAATGTGATTTCGTAGACGTTCAGTTGTTTAAAAAATAGTTTAATAAAAGTGCTCTTTTTGTTTTATAGTAGACAGTCATTATGAAATCAATTTCATACAGCGAAGTAAAAAGCAAAGTAAAAAAAGTTCAACATCCAAACAGTAACAACTGGTACTATCTCACATACCTCTTTTTGTTTGTCTACCTGCTTGTTTTTAACATAGTTTAGATCACAGTG
Source organism: Otolemur garnettii (assembly GCF_000181295.1). NCBI lineage: Eukaryota > Metazoa > Chordata > Mammalia > Primates > Galagidae > Otolemur > Otolemur garnettii. The sequence goes on along the minus strand of NW_003852527.1, from coordinate 418,297 downwards.
TATATAAATAAGAAGTTTATGTCATGCGTTTTGATGAAATGTATTTATAGAAAATTAGATTCCCAGGGCTGATTCAACATATTCAAGTCAGTATTACTTTCTTAAGTCTGAGTCTAGAATAGGTTAGGAATCCAGGAGACTCTCTTCTATCCCATGGCTTCTTGATGCTATATACATCTTTCTGTTCTCAAGAAATGACCATGGAACCAAATAAAAATTTTATTTCAGTCTACTGGCTTTGATACAGAGATCAAACTCACAAAGCCCTCCAACCAAATGAAAAAGAAGTGTGGCAGAAAAAAAAATCATAATTTTACTCTTTAAATGATAACACATAATTCATCATTATTTTCCTGCCGCTGTTTTCTAATTTAAAATGGAGCTAGTCAATCTGGGTTTAGGGAAAGGAGAATGGACAAAGGAAGATATGAAATAAGATTGAATATTAAATGAATTAAGTTGTTACAGTAGGAACATGTGGGAAACAGTCTAAAGGAATCATTTCAGTAAGACAAAAGTAATGCTCCCAAGTGGTAAGATTCCTCATGGGACCTAACTGCATTTATAGCAAGGGTAAAATTAGTGTTGCTTATAAAACTGACGCATGAAAGAAACTTCCATACCATAATTACTACTAAAGCAGGAGTCAGTCTTTACTATAAAAGTGAAAATAAGAGTCCATATAATTTTGTCTTTCTTCTTTCATTCAAAAAAAGAAAAAAAAAAAGAGCCTCAGTATGTCATCCCAGCTAGAGTAAAGTGGTGTCACCATAGCCCGTTGCAACTTCAAACTCCTATGCTCTAGCGATCCTTCCTGTCTCAGCCTCCCTACAGCACTCTTGTTTAGGTTGGTGGTTGGTCTCAAACTCCTGGCCTCAAGCGGTCTTCCCACCTTAACTTCCCAGAGTGCTAGTATTACAAGCATGAGCCACCTTACCTGGCCTAATTTTCTATTTCTTATTATAATTTATTTCTGAAGGCTGAGTTACAAAGTAGCTTTTAAAATAATAGTGTTTTTAAAGTCTTAAATGCCTTTCTTCACAATTACAAGGACAAGTCAATTTTAAGACCAATTTCTGAATTCAAGAGTATATATTCATATTTTCCATGTTAAGGTACAGACATTGTTTCTGTTTGTTTGATAAGAATTTTACCAGAAACCAAAAAACTTACATGATCCAGAGTTAAATTACTGGATTATATTATAAAATTAACTGTGGCAGGGACCTTACTAATGAAAAATTAGCAAAGGATTCAATTACCACAGTTCTATTTACTCCCTTTGACAATACAGTTCTAGGTACTTAACACAAGTATCCCCAGAGGGTTATCAGTATACACATTCACCATTTGGTCTTACACTAAACAAAATTTTCATTTTAACCACACAAAATTGAGAAAAAGAATGTCGTATATTTGCTCATACTCTATATTTACAATGGTTTTCATCTAAAAAATTTACCTTTAAGTCAGCTATGTCTTCCTTATAATTATCTTGCTTGGTGACATTTGAAAAGGAGCGCAAGGCTCCTGTGAGACGAGGTAAAGTCATCTATTATTCAGTCAGTGATCCATATAACCAGAAACCAAACAATATGATATTTATCCGGTTGGAGGAGGTTGGAGAGGTAATCAAACTCAAAAAATTGACCTATATGAGAGAAAAAAGAAACAAATTAATTAAAAAAGCAATTGCCACCAATGCTGAAACATTTTCCTGATATATTTTTGACTTTGACTTGTGAAGTTTTTTTTTTTTCCATAACACTTTGGCTATGGTTGGAGAAGCATACAACAAATATATGTTTCTAACTACTATAACATTCTGTTAGCTCTACAAATTCCCAAGTGCAGGCCTCAAATACTGTGTTAGTACCGTCAATACTATTGAGAGAGATAACAGCACTTGCCCATCTTTTCCCCAATTTTATTGAGTAGTCACTGATTTCAAATTTTACAACTTTCTAGTGATTCCACCTCTGCTTAGAATGCTCTTCCCCCCATGTTATAATTGGCTTGACATGTGCACCTTGGCTTAAAAGATACATCATAAGACGGAGCCTTTCCTAACCATTCCTTCTAAGGAACAGGACAACTACCCAGTCACTGTCTATCAAAGTAAAATAATATAATTATCTTTACTGCTCTAATTAATATGTGACATTTTCTCCTTTACTTTAAAACTGATTTACATGTTGTTTCACTCCACAAAAGTAAGCTTCACGATGTAGAAAGAACATTTATTTTACTGATCTCTCCAGGAAACAGAATGGGCCTGGAATAATTTTGGCACTAAATAATTATTTGGTAAATGAATAAAAAGGAAAGAATGAAGAGAAGATAATGGTAATGAGGAGACTGGAAAATAAAGGAAAGAATTAAAGTGCTTGATAAAGAGAAGAACACCCGGAGAAAATGAGAAGTCAGATAACCTGGTCTAATTCTCCTTGTTAAGATGCAGACAACTGAACAACTAACCTCCAGACAAACAGACAAATACTATTCTGGTTAAAGATGGCTTATTATTGCCCAGCTAAAATCTATAAATTTATAAGGCATGGCTACTTGAAGGATATCACATAAGCTACACAAGTTCTTAAAGTAATTCTCAGCTAGAGATTAGTTTGCTCTCCCACTGCTAGGTCTGGCTGGTATTGTATTCCCTGGCCCCTGGGCTCTGTGTCAAGAATGAGTATGGGGACAGGCAGTCTCTGGGTTACGAACAAGACCAGTTTTATAGGTTTGTTTTCAAGCTGAATTTGCATGTAAGTTGGAACAGGTACATTTACCTATTACCTTCAATACCCTCCGCTGGTATGTGTGAGCTATAGGTAAGTCAGATCATTGTTTACAAGAGGGTGAATTGTACATATATTGTATGTTAATTCCAGCATGGACAGTCTGAACCAAGTCAAGCTGATGACATAGTGATCACAGACACAGAACATTTTACACAGTTTATCACAGAAAAGAAAGAATGTAAATGAGGAAGCTGTACGAAGTGTAAATATATTCCAGAGAAAGAGGAACATTGTCAGTCTCCACAAGTGGAGAAAGACCCAGACAACATTAGGTCTCATGGAAGGTAAACAGATGACAGGGATGTGGCTAACAGTGAAGAACAGGGACCAAATTGTAGTTCAGAACCAAATTGCAGCTAGGAATTGTTTCCTGGTGGGAATGTACACAGTAAAAAGTTCCTAGTGACTTCCAACTGACCAGGGGCTCATTACCATCTAATTACCATAGCATTGGTGGAGCTTCATGAAGAATTCTAGGAAAGATCCATGAGTAGAAGAAGAAACTGTTAAATAACCACCCTGCTTTATAACCTGTGACATAACATATTCTATAACCACAGTCTATCAATTACCCCAAAGGGCAAGAAACAACCACCCATCCTGCAGCAAGCAAACCAGTAAGCTTAGAAAAGGCAGCATGTGCTCAGACTCTGGGTGTTTCTCTATTTGTGGAGAATGACCCATTCCTCTCTCCCTAGAACTTATTTATACTTCCTCAGCTTTCTTTTTTACTTTCATTCTTCTTTCCTGTGATAAACTGTTGATGTAAAATTGTTTTATGTCTGTGATCACACTGTCATTGTACCAGAATTCAGTCTTGATTGACAGTGGGAGCTGGGAGACCAGGAACATCCAGACAGACCTAGCACCATGAAACATTTTGAAATATCTGGAGTGGCTTTGGGTATCACAACTGGAAGGGAGTTGGAGAGGGACTACGAGTACTGGCTTCTGGCATAGGTCAACTAAGAATTATCTAGGCCACGATGTCTAACATGGGAAGGAAAGTACTAGAGGGGAGAGGAGGCTACCGGGTAGCCGGCCATACAAGATGTCTCAAACCACTTCTCATTCCTGTTTTTTCTCTTGAGTGCTGTATTCCTGAAGTCATTACAAAGTTTAATACTTAAAAAAAATCCAGCTCCTGTTACAATTAGATATAAAATAATTATGTGAAATATTTAACAAAAGAGGGAATTTTTAAATAATGTATAATAAAACTTGACTAGGCAGATTTGAAAATATAACTTCTAGAAATAAAAATATGTAATTGTTAAATTTAAAAACTGTCTGGGGATAGGTTAAACAACAGCTAAAGAGAAAAGTGGTAATGTACATAGTTACCGTTCAATAAAAAAAAGAAAATAAAAAAAAAAAAAGAGAAAAGTGGTAAATTCTATCACAAAGTACAGATCAAGCAGAACAAACAGAAATAAGACCAAATACATCAATAGTCACAATAACTATAAACAAACTTAGAATTACAGAATGAATTGCTAAACAACAAACAGTAGATCTACACAATAAACACAAGACAAAAAAGGTTGAAAGTTAAGGGATACAATAAAATCAAACCAAAAAACCCAAACCTAACTGGTGGCAGTATTGAAAATATCAGGTCTGGCTTGGCGCCCATAGCACAGTGATTATGGCACCAGCCATGTTACACTGAAGCTGCCAGGTTCGAACCCAGCCCAGACCAGCTAAACAACAATGACAACTGCAACAAAAAATAGCCAGGCATTGTGGTGGGTGCCTAAAGTGCCAGCTACTGGGAGGCTGAGGCAAGAGAATCGCCCAGGAGTTTGAGGTTGCTGTGAGCTGTGATACCATGGCACTTTACCAACGGCAACATAGTGAAACTCTATCTCAAAAAAAGAAAGAAAGAAAAATATCAGCTCATACAAAACACTGAGGTTTAAAACGAAAATTACTAGGAATTGTTAAAAATCTACAAACTAATAAAAGATACAACTTAAACATTCTGAATTTGTATGCCCTAATAGCCTTAGTTAAAACATACAGACTTTCAAGAGAAATCATCAAAGTAGAAGCTGAAAGACCTCACTGTGTTTCAATGAATCAAAAAAGGCCTTACTGAATTTCAAGTCAGTCACAAGTAAAAGACCTTAAAAAGGAAATAATTCTGGCTCGGCGCCTGTGGCTCAAGTAGCTAGGGCGCCAGCCACATACACCTAAGGTGGCAGGTTCGAATCCAGCCTGGGCCCACCAAACAACAATGAGAGCTGCAACCAAGAAATGGCGGGGCGTTGTGGCGGGCACCTGTGGTTCCAGCTACTTGGGGGGCTGAGGCAGGAGACTCGCTTGAGCCCAGGAGTTGGAGGTTGCTGTGAGCTGTGATGCCACGGCACTCTACCCAGGGGGACAGCTTGAGGCTCTGTCTCAAAAAAAAGGAAATAATTCTTTAAAAAAAAAAAAAAAACCGCAGTAAAGAAATAGTACATGAACAATGTAATAAGTTAATGAACATACCAGAAACCTGTACTTAATGATTAAAAATTATATATTCTGATCAAGTATATTTGGGTTTAAAAAATGGTCTATGTATAGTATGCTATAAAGCAAGCCTCAATAAATGTCAAAGAATAAGAGTCAGTAAACTTTTTCACAAAAATAGAGTAGAAAACAGTTTAGGTTTAGCAGGCACCTCTGCCATATAGTCTTTGCTTTTTTTTCAAAATGACACATGAAAGTATCAAATCCATTCCTGAGGTCACAGTGACCAATATTGGTCCTAATATTGGTCAGAATCATTAAGCAAAATGTGATTAGATTATAAATCAGGAGGAGGAAAAAAAAGTATTAAAAACATACGTAATTATAGCAAATCAGTAAAAAATTGGTATTAAAACTGGGGAAAATACAGTGGATTCTTCTGTATCACACTGGAGAATTTTAACCAGCAAAGTAAAATGATCCAATTTGTAAATTAACTCCCTAGCTAGCTGATCCGAAATGTCAACTATCCACTGGGAATGAATTCAGGAGAGGGTCTGTGAAAACAAGATGAATTAGGGAATCACATCTGGATTTTTCTAACACTAGATAACATATACGCTTGAGTACTTTGAAGAAAAAATTCAAGCAGAAGTCAGGGGACAGCATAGAGCAGAGATTCTCAAACTTTATTTTAGACCAAAGTCTCCTGGAGGGCTTCTGAAACACAAATTGCTGACCCTACTCCCTTCATTCCTAGTATTTCAATTAAGCAGAACAAATGGCACTAAGATGGGGTGTGAAAATTTACATTTCCAACAAGTTCTCAGATGAAGCAGAAGATAAGGACCATACTTGAAAATCAGTGTATACAGATGGTGTCTTCTATTCTCAATTCACCATTCAATTTTCAAGTCAATAATGACCAAGGAGAAAATTCATTTATTTAGAAATCCATGGCCTGAATTTAGGTATATGGTTTGGCTTCTCCTAGCCTTTTTCAATAAGAATAAAATCATACTGAAAGTGATCTGAGTGATTTATATCTCAATTCTCCTAAGAACTATAGATTGTTAATATCATCCATAAAGACTAAGCAAGGAACACAGTAGATGCCTTAGGGAATTGGGGCTTAAATTCTCTACCCACATCGAGAGGCTGCAAAGATGCATTCATGATGACGAAAGTCATTAAGTCTTTAAAGAAAGGTTCTGGCACTAAACTGAACATACTTTGTCTCAGAATCTATCAGAAATTTTATCACACAAGTTTATGGTTTCAAAACATCATGTCAGAACAAGAGGCACAGGTTGCATGAACACTGTGCCTCTGGCATGGTCTTATGAATAGATGGGATCCTTGGGGATACTACTTCCATCACTACGACATACCTTACAGTAATATCCTGAATCTCCTGCCCTTTTCTTAAAAACAAAACAAAAAGGCAGGAAGACTTCACTGATTTTTACTCTAACTCATAAACCTAGCAAATTCTAACAAAATAAGATAATACACTCAACCTCAAGAGGAGATCTAATAATAGGGTGTGATAATGAGGTCACATCATACACTACAGTAACAGGAAACTTTAAAGCTCCCTGAGATCTCATCAGTGATCAGTTTGAACTATAATTGAGAGAATGGAGGCAAAACACATTACTTAATTTGATAATTGTGCTTTATCTGTTTTCTTCCTCAGGCTGAATGATCAACATTAAATATACTTTAATCACTCATTAGCTCATTGTCACCTACAATTTATTCACTATCATTTGAGTTTGTCCTAACATGATCTGTGCTAGGCACTGGGTACAAATGAGGTTTACAGAACTGTTTTCAAGACTCATAATTTGTACCAGTAAAAAGAGTTCCAACTTCTAAGTGTATATGAAATGTATAAAAGTAAAACTGAGAAAACAAATTTTAAATTGTCATTTAATCAGCAAATATTATAGATTACCATCATATATTAAAAACTTTAAGAGGTTCTACATATTGAAATTTAAGAAAAATAATTTTGGCATCACTGCATTTGCACTCAATGATGAGTTTACAGTACGGTTTTGAAGAAAGAAAAATACTTGCAATAATTATGCAAATATGACTGTCAAGACTGGGGAGAAACATCTCAGGGAGTGGGAGGGCAGCAGTAGAGAGAAAGGAGGGTGAGCATGAGCTGAGACTTAAGGAACTTGAATTAGCCTGCCTTGTAGGAAAGAAAAAAAAAAGATTATGCCAAGGGGTAAAAGAATAAAGAAGAAAACTAAAATAATAGACTTATTGATTTAAAAATCCTTACAGAATGCACTAATACATTTGGAAACTCATGAAATAAGACTTTAAAGATGTTATGTAACCAAAGACCCAACAACGTATCTCATATTGAACACTTTTAAATCTGATAATCAAAGTCACTGAAAAAAATTTAACTTGTAGAAAAATTACTCAGACTTAATGTGTGCTGAATAGATTAAAGGTAGAATCAAACTTCAGAAAAGTAAACCAGTTGGACAGTTATTTCAGTAAATAAGGTGAGAGATAAAGAAGTTGAGACAGAGAAGGCAGGAAAAGATGGATTTAAGACATGTGTATTTGGAAGATAAAATAAACATGGGATAGGATGTGAAGATGAAGAGAAAAGGAGCAGGACATTCAGGAGAGGCGGAAGAGTGAAGCCTGTATGTAAAATAAGCATGTAGAAGAAGAAAGAGGACTAATTTTGTTTAGGCAAGTTTGACTTATGGGCCATAAAGTGGGATGTACAGTTTTGGACTTCCTATCAGAAGTCTGGGCTCCATCATAGTTAAAACTATAGATGAAAATAATATTACTATAAATCAAATATATATACACCTGTGGACTCTCTTCCTAAGAAAATAGACATACACACATATAAACAATATTTTCTACGCTATTTCAAAGGCTGCATGAATGCCCTAATGTCCATTCATGCACTCTACTCCCAAAAGCCTCTTGAGACTAGACAGCAGAAGGTTAAAGACACAGTCCTAAGAGATCAATAAAAGAAATGTCATACAAAGTCATATCAGAGGAAAAAAGAAAGTTTCATATCCTATGATGCAGAGCCCACTGTACTTGTCCACTCTAAGGTCCTAGATGACGTTAGCATAGGTGGTTTCAAAAGACCGGTTGGGAGAAGGCAATTTTCAGTGGGTTGAAGGATAAATGAAAAGGAAGAAAATAGAAAAAAAAAAATGGATACATACCATTCACTCAAAGAACCTGGCTGAGAAGAAAAGCCAGACACAGTGAAATAACAGGGTTAAGAGTTTCTGAAATAGATACAGAGTTGAGCACATTTTTATAATCAGGGAGAGCTGCTATCAAGATGGAAAGGTCAAGTAATCAGGATAAAGACTATGACTGATGGAGTAGGCTCCCTGAGAGAGAGTGGGAACAAAGTGCAGGTCTAGAGAGACCTGGATGAAAGGAGCATGAAGGAAGAAAGAATGGAACTGCAGATGCTTGTAACATGATTGGGCAGAGAGTGAATGAAAGGGAGAAAAACATAGTAAAGGGGAATTTATCAGAATAACTTCTATTTTTTAAAATATGCTGAGACTATTCAAAGAGAGGATGAGCAGGAGTTTTCAATGCAGAGCTGAAAGTTCGAAAGTTCAACCTTGCCACCACCAATGAGAAAGGAAACTGATTAGCATACCAGAAAAGGAATTTTCAGATGGCAAAGAATGTTCAGCTCATACTGAACACTAAAGATTTATAGTGGCAACAATCTAGAGTAGGAACAAAAGTTGTAGGATCCAGGGTTTTATAACACAGGTGTATTGGACAAAAAAGCTTAAATGACAAGTGATTATGCTGAATCTTAAGTCCAGACAAAGGGAGAAGATGTTCAAGTAGGACATCTTAAAAAGAAGTTATGTTCATGATTAAAATATCTGGTTTTTAGGAACAGAGTGAAGAAGCATTAAGATAAAGGGGCCTACATTATTACCTCAGTAACTTTTTTTTCACATTTAGTATGGGCTACTAAACAAGTGTATAAATGAAAAATTCCTTTAATAATAAATTCATAGTACTCAAAGCAAATATAATTCCTAAAGGCTTAAAAGCCTAAATGCCTGTTTTTATTTATCAGAAGTACCCACCACGATTATCTGAATGAATTTCAAACTGTTAATTAGAAATATGTACAAATAAAAAGAAATGGCCTTGAAAAAGTAATTGTATTTTTTAACATTCCAACAAAGAAGGAAAAATAAAAAACCTGAATTTCCCTTTGTGAAATGATAAGCAACCTGTGAATTAGAATACAGTACATACTATACTCAAGTACTATGTGGAAAATTGATAAGATGATTTCTTTAGATGCCAAACCCGTGTCCCTGAAATATGGAGGGCTGCTGGATAGCAACTTTAAAAAATATAGTTACTGTATTTTTCAGTATAAACAAATAAGAAAATCTCCTAAACAGCCAAACTTTGTTTTCTAATAAATATAATTATCAGCAACTAGTTGCTGGCATTATGGATACTGGGAAAGTAAGAAGGGGAACAAAAAGTAATATAGTGCAAAAAAAAAAAAAAGGAAATATGTGCAAGTAAGGGATGAAAACACTGAAATGATGGAGTAGGTTGTAAATGAAGTAAAAATGTGAATTAAAGCCAGGCATACTGCTTCATGCCTGTAGTCCCAGCACCTCAGGAGACTAAGCAGGAGGATCACTTGAGCCCAGGAGATCAAAGCTACAGTAAGCCATGACTGTGCCACTGCACTCCTGCCTGGGTGACAGTGAGACCCCATCAGTAAGAAAATACAAAAACAAAATCACAATACTTAAAATAAGATTTTGTACTTAACTAATCACACCTTGAAAAACTACAACATTTAAATTTTACTGTGTTTGTGTTTAAAAACAATCAAGTTGTAGCACAGTTAATACTGTCAAGGTATCAGCCTTAATAGATATAGTGTGTGTATATATACACGTATATAAGTATGTACGTGTGTATATATGTACATACACACACACACATATATATGTATATATATACTATGGTATTATGCCATTTACAAAGGAGTGATTGTTCATGATGAATCCTAAGGAGAATTTTAGCCTCTTATTCCTTACTTGTACTTTACTGTACTTTATTGCCATGAATTGGTTAATAAAGTGGAATCACAGAACAGGTGAATTTACCTTATTTGAATATACCAAACACAGTAGGCCAAAAAAGAAAATAAAAGTCATAGACAAAAAAAAAAAAAAAATACTAGAAATCCTATCTATCATTTCACACATTGAATACCTGTTCCAGATTGAATGGCCATTAAACACAAGCCAACTTTTTCATGTGGAGCTCATCTAAAGAAATTGTGATATGTTCCAAGTCTGAAGAAAAAACATAGCTATATAGGACAAACTGAGAGATGGTATGTTGTGCCAACTTGGTGTCCTCTCAAAGGACTTTCAAGGTTAATTATAACTATTCATAACTTCCACCTAATAAGTTTATTTTTTACTTAAAACCAAATCATGTTTTTATTAAAACATTACATTTTATAAAGGTCACTTCATTTTTAAAATCATTATAGATATATAACTGCATATCTTTACAGCAGCAGTTCTCAACCTGTGGGTTGGGACCGCTCTGTAACAATGAAAATACATCCTGTATATCAGATATTTACATTACGATTCATAACAGTAGCAAAATTACAGTTATTAAGTAGCAACAAAAATAATTTTATGGCTGGGGGTCACCACAACATGAGGAACTGTATTAAAGGGTTGCAGCATTAGGAGGCATTAGGAAGTTTGAGAACCACTGCGTTATAGGGTGTGTGTGATGTTTTGATACAAGCATACAATGTGAATTAATCAAATCAGGGTAATGGAGTATCCATCACATCAGGTACTTAGCACTAATTTGTGTTAAGAACATTCCAATTTTATTGTTTTGGTTATTTTTAAGTACCAACTTATTGCTGATACTGTCATTTTGCTATGGCATCAAATATTGTTCATTCTAATGATCTAACTGTATTTTTACATCCTTGACCATCTCCACTTTCTCCTCCCTCCTCATTATACTTTCAGTCTACAGAAACCACCAATCTACACTGTTTTCATGAGATCGATTACTTTTAATATTTTAAGTACCACACATGATTGAGAACATGTAAGATTTGTCTATCTGTGGTTGGCTTATTTCAGTTAATGTAATATTCCCCAGTTCTGTCTATATTGTTTCAAATGGCAGGATTTCATTCTTGTTTTGCGTCTATATGACATTCCATTATATCGAATTCCTATGTGACATTACATAATTTCTTTATCTATTCATCCGTTAATGGACATTTAAGTTATTCTAAATCTTGACTACTATGAACCAGTGCTACAATAAACATGGGAGTATGTCTTTTCAATAGAGATTGCTTTTCTTTTGGAAATAGACTTAGCATAGGAATTGCTGGATCATATAGTAGTTCTATTTCCAGTTTTCTGAGTAACCTCCATACTGTTTTCTGAACTGGCTGCACCAATTTACATATTCACCAACATCTCTGCCACAACATTATTGCCTTTTTGATAAAGGCTATTTTAACTGGAATGAAATATTTCATTGTAGTTTTGATTTTCCTTTCTCAGATGACTAATTATGTTGAGAATTTTTTCATATACCTTCTTTTGAGAAATGTCAATTCAAATCCTTTGCCCGGTTTCTTCCGCCCCCCCCTTTTTTTGTTGTTGTTGTTGTTCTTGTTGAGACAGAGTCCCACCTTTAACTTTTTCTTTTTGACTTGTTGGAGTTCCTTTATAATCTAGTCATTAATCTCTAGCCAGATGGGTAGTTTGCAAATATTTTCACCCATTCTATGGATTGTCTCTTTGCTTTCTTGATTGTTTTCCTTTGCTGTGCAGGAGCTTTTTAGCTTAAAGTGATTCAATTTGTCCAATTTTGCTTTGGTTGCCTGTGCTTTGGAGAAATCACTCAAGAAATCACTGCGCAGACGAATGCATTCTAAAGCATTTCCTCAAGGTCTTCCTTTAGTAGTTTCATAGTTTCAGGTCTTAGATTTAATCTACTTTAATTTTTGTACATGGCGAGAGACTAGTTTCATTTTCCTGCATATAGGTATCCAGCTTTCTCAGCACCTTTTATTAAAGAAACTTCCTTTCCCACTTTGTTTTTGGCACCTCTGGCAAAGATAAGCTCACGACAGATGTGTGGATTTATTTCTGAGTTCTCTACTCTGTTCCCTTGGTCTGTATGTCTATTTTTATGCCAGTACCATGCAATTTGGTTGTTACAACTCTACAGTATAATTTGATGCCAGATAATGTGATACTGTGTTTCTCCAAAAATAAGACCTACCCAAAAAATAAGCCCGAGCAGGATTTCTATACATTTGTTAAATATAAGCCCTACCCTGATATTACGACCTAGTGATGGGCATGGCTATGTAGCATCTCTGCATAGCCACGCCACACATTTCAGTGGAGCGGTAAGGAAGACTGGGATACCTTTTATCTGCCACAGCTCCTTTCTCTGAGTCGTTCGCACTTGCACAGGTGCAGGTGTGGTAACCTCAGTCACAGGCATCCTATTGCACATGTGCAAACGGCTAGGGGAAAGGAGTTCACATATCACTAACGTCAGCCCCACCAACAAGGTTGGCTCTCCCTGTCAGGTTCCAGAAGAAGATGACTTAACTGGATTTTGAATAAATGTAGATTGCTGTATTATACTTAATAAAAATAAGACATCCACTGAAAATAAGGCCTAGTGTGTCTTCTTGAGAAAAAATAAATATAAGACAGTGTCTTATTCTCGGGGGAAACACGGTACCTCTAGTTTTGTTCTTTTTGCTCAGGATAGCTCTGGCTATTCTGGGTCAACATACATTTTAAGATTTCTTTTTCTATTTCTGTGAAGAGTACTGGTATTTCAATGGGAATTACACTGAAGCAATGAATCTATAGATTGCTTGGGTAGTATGGACATTTTGACAATGTAATCCTTCCGATCCATGAGCTTGGACTAATCTTTCCATTTTCTTCCTCTTTGATTCCTTTCATCACTATTTAATTATAGAGATCTTTTCAATGCTTTGGTTACATTTATTCCTAGGTAATTTATTTTATTGTATCTGTTGTAAATGGGGATTACCTTTTTGGTTTCATTTTCAGATTGCTTACTCTAACAAAGTGCACTTTAGATCCTAACTCATTCTTAAGCAAGAAGCAACTGCTTGTGAATAGTTTCCAAATTAGAAAAAGCATCTGGAGCACAAAGAAGAGAAATAAAATACACACATGTACACTTTTCATGTAACACAAAATATATAATGATTAAAAATAACAAAATTTGTATGAAGCTCTTATTCTCTAACTTATTCCACCAACTAATTACTTACTCATATTAACTCCAGGTTTTCCAGACAAAGGTGGAAAAAAGGAAATTCAGACAGGATCATAATTATAAACCAGATAGTATCTGTATTATAGAAGACTCCCCCAAAATTATATATTAACTTTACTTTTAGCAGAGATTAAGGAAATAATTTTCTTTAAATGCCCCTGGGTAAACATATGACTAGGATAATACTTCAGCATCAGAATAGTCAGAAAAAACATCCCACAAAGATCAGACAAGCACACCCACGACTCTCAGGAAAACATGGAGCCGACCTACCATATACTTGGTAGCACATATCGCAATGATTTCCACAATGGTCAAGTGCAAAAGCACCTGACATAGATTACATCTAGAACATACAATTCTCATTCTACCCTAGTCCATAGGCCTCTGGAAGAAAGACTCAAGAAATTTACACGTCTCTTTTCAAGAGCGGAAAACACTCAAACCATGATCCTTCTGCTCTCCCATAACAGCACAACAATAATCAATACAGAAGATGCCCATGATCAAAAGTGCAGGGTTTCCCCCAACACACCAAGCAAGCAAGCAATTCTGCAGTGCCTTTCAATTCCAACACTCCCTACCAGGAAATAACATCAGATCCCATAGGCTGAGGGCTCATTCTCACAAGAACAACCCTCACTTCGATGCCAATTGCAAGCCTCAGGTTGTCTTACCTGTGCTTCCAACAGACTGGCTATAAACTCAGTATTTCATGACCCACCTCCTTGGCTTCAATTAATTTGCTAGAGCAGCTCACAGAACTCAAAAAACAGTTTATTAGTTTATTATTAAAAATATTACAAAAGATAAAGAGGGAGACACAGTTAAAAGCATAAGAGAAGCAGCAGGCAAGGACATGTCACATTCCAGGCACCTCCACATGTTCAGCCATACAGAAGCTCTCAGACTGCTACCTTTGGGGATTAGTATGGAAGCCTCATTACATAGGCTTGACTGATTAAACCACTGGCAACTGGTAATCAACTTAACCTTCAGCCCCTCTCACCTCCCAGGGATTGTGGGTTGGACCTGAAAGTCCCTTGCTCTTTCAGATGACAAGTCCCCACCTTGAAGCTACCTTCAGGATGCCAGCCATCAATTAATTTATTAGTATACAAAAAGATATAACCTAAGAGATTCCAAGGATTTTAGGAGTTTTATGCCAGGACTCAGAAGTCATACATTTCACAATAATGTATTATTCATCCTTAATAAGCCCTGAAAAGATAAATTTGAATTGAAACCCTGACTATTACCTTCCAAGAGGTGGCCTTATATGCCAAACTAAAACTCAAGTGATGCTCTGGAATCAGCCTTATATGTTTCAAAAAAAGGTTTTCCTGCCTTTGTATACATGGTCCTGTGTATCATAATATGGAACACCAATCCATTCCTGAATATGAGTTGGGCAACTGATGGCCTTTGGAATAAATGGCACCTTCTATATTTTTAAATATTTAATTATTGAAACAAATATCATGTTTCAAAAAGCATCAAAAAGCACTAGAAATATATTTTAAAATGAATTCTGACTTTTTAAAGTTACAGCATACAGCTTTAAACAAATTTTTAAAAACTAATGTAATCATTTATTTCTCCTAAGATTTCTGATTAATATTTTTTATAGTGAAGCTACTAGGAAAATCATATTTGATGACTTAAAAAAAAAATAACAGCTGGGACACATGCAGTGGCTCACACCTATAATCCCAGCACTTTGGCCAAGGCAAAAGGATCACCTGAAGCCAGGAGTTTGAGACCAGCCTGGACAACCTAGTAAGACTCCTACATGTATCAAAAAAGAAAAAAAGTCATAAAAGAAAAAAATGACACCTGTGAAGATTATACAATATTTTTAAGTGTTTATAAAAATCTCCATATTAACATAGGCCATAAAATAATTGGATCACTAAGTACTAGATGTTGCTTTCTATTTTTTTTCCTTCTCTCATCAAACCTGGCCTTTGAATGGTATTCTCTGATCTTAAAAGTACACTTTAAAAAAATGATCTGTACTGTCTGATGTTACCGTACACTTCTTCAAACAAGTGACATTTTAGTAGTTGAAGACACTGGTCATCCTACACATCCTATTCCAAGTTTTCTAGTCCCCCTTTTTTCTTTCTGAGATAGAGTCTCACTCCATTGCTGTGGGTAGAGTGTGGTGGCATCATAGCTCACAGCAACCTCAATCTCTTGGGCTCAAGTGATCCTCTTATCTCAGCCTTCCTATTAGATGGGACTAAAGGCACCCACTACAATGCCCAGTAAATGCCTTTTTCCATTTTTACTAAAGATGGATGGGGTCTTTCTCAGGCTGGTCTTGAACTCCAAAGCCCAAGCAATCTACCTGACTCAGATTTCCAAAGTGCTAGGATTACAGGAGCCCAGCTAGTCCCATTTCTTATCATCAATCCCCCACTATGGCTTGGTTCATATTCTGTCACACAAAAATATATAGAAACATGCTTGAGAATTATATACACCAATTCTAAGGAAGCAGACTGCAGGGGAAGAAAGAGAAGTGAAAAAGAAAAAACATAGCTATATTTTTTTAAAAGAGAAAAATCTGAAGCAAAGAAGGAAAAAATTAATACTTTTTAAATCAATGTGGAGAGTACATCTGTGTTTGTTACATTATTTTCTGAGATTTTTCATATTTTTGAAATAGCTCATAATTAAAAATTTTTATAAAGTTTTAAATCAACACAGAAGGCTATTAACAGAGATAATCATTATAAAAGCATCAAAATGAATGTCTGGCAACTTGTAGGTTCTGAAAACTGAACTCTTAACATTGAATACCTGGGTACTCTTTTAACATTCTCACTCACCATGTGCTTCAACTGTATTTTCAACATTATCAGGTTTGCCATTATCAACCTAAAGACCACTCTCAACTCTCCATAGTATACAAGAAAGAAGATTAAGTAAATATTTCTTAACATCCTAGCACTTATACCAAGGAACAGACTGATAGATGTAACTTAAAAATTGTTTTTGCTAACCTAGTGTTTCTTCAAGTATATTCATTCTAGGTCTTACAATTCTGCTTTTGTCTTTGGTTTGTGTTTTTTTCTTTCCATATTCAGTTTATACTCTTAAAATAACCAGATATAAGCAAGATCAATTTCTTGATATATACATAACTCCCCTTTTTGATCATCACTTATGAAACTGCCCTTTATGAAATTAATAAAAGACCACAAGGAGGGAACTGTGTGGCAGAGGCCCAAACTCTGCAAACGTATAGGCATAATACATATATGTTTATATATATATTAATAAAATATTTAAATATTTATAAAATATATATATAATATATATATAAGACCAGCCATTGTTTCCTAGCTTGCTTTCCTATAATTGCTTATTACTCAGGAGTCACATAGCTGATAGTCATGAAGATTCTCAGCTTTCTTTATTGCTCCATACAAGCATCATCCTTGTGAAACCTAAGGCTAGTCTTTGAGATATCTTCCAGACCCTGTATTCCAGGAGACCAACTGATCTAACCAGGTCTAAGGCCCATACCACGGAACCAACTCAACTAGTCTTGCCACCTAGAAACTGACTCAGCACAAGAATTTCTGCTTCCCAAGCCTATAAGTTCATCTCTATCCAATCAGCAGACTCAATTCCCTAGCCCTTTACCTGCCAAACTGTCTTTAAAAACCAGGGCTCACAAATTGTCAGGGAGACAGATTTGAGAAATTCTTCTCTTCTCCTCACATGGTGCCTAGGATATTAAACTCTTTCTCAGCTGTTAATGCCTGCTATCTCAATGCACTGGCTTCTTCTTCAGCAATGGGCAATGAACCTGGTTGGGTTGTTACATTTATGTGTGACAACACTGAGGATTACATTTTCAGAAAGACTCAAACTCTGAGAATCTACCTTTGCATTTTTATTCTCAAACTAAGAATCATACAAACCTTCTTCTAAACTACAACTGTCAAATTTAGCAAATGAAAATACAAGATAAGAGTTAAATCTTAATTTCAAGTAAATAAATAATTTTAGCAGAAGTATGTCTCATGTGGTTAGTCTCGAAAATTGTTAGGCCTAGGCTAATGTAGAAAAATACCAGTTAATTCCTGGCAAATTTTTGGGCTGCAAGCTCTCAAAAAAATAGAGTAAGTGTGGTTCACTCCCAAGATAGATGGGAAAGTACTCACTAACTTCTTGCTTGACTAACTCCCTTGAGAAACCGGGAAGCACCAACTATACCTGGACTGACCTTAAAGAAATACCAGGTGGGGAAAATATTAAAACAAAGAGGTATGATGTATAGCTAACTAACCACAAAATTCTGTTTCTATACAATGTTTGCTTGCTACCCTACCCAGATGCACCTGGACAGCCTGTGTGTCAACCAGGATGCAAACAAGCCTTAAAAACTGACCTCTTAAGCACTCGGGGCTGCTCTAAGAAAATCCATGTTGGAACACTGAGGCAGTCACCAGCTAGCTCTTCAATAAAAAGACTTTGCTGTAAATTTGGCTTGTTTGGCAGTGTGGTCTTTGTGGAACAACAAAATTATTTGTTGTTTATGTGAAATTCCAATTTAACTCTGTATCTTGTATTTTATTTGGTAACCCTGCTTGGAACTTTTAAAAATCTTTCTTCGCCCTATTGACAATTACTGTCTTTTTAAGTCTACAGTAATAACCATATTTTTAAAATAGGTACCAACTTTTTAAAAGTTTAAGTGGAAAAAAAGAACACGAGACAAAAGATCTAACTGGCCTACAGCAGCATCACACCCAACAGACCGTAAGGGGAAATGCAAAGCTTGGAAACACCACATCAGCAGGGTGAAAGAGCAAAGCTCAAGACGATGTCAACCTAAAAAAAGACAGGAGAGAAAATTACGTCTAAACATCAACATGTTGGGTTTCCTAGGGACTAGAAATAAATAATCTGGAATAGATTATTTCATCATACCTTTGTTTTAATATTTTCCCTACCTGGCATTTCTTAAAGGTCAGTCTAGGTATAGTTGGTACTTCCCGGTTTCTCAAGGGAGTTAGTCAAGCAAGAAGTTAGTGAGTACTTTCCCATCTATCTTGGGAATGAACCAGACTTACTCTGTTTTGTTGAGGGCTTGCAGCCCAGAAATTTGCCAGGAATTAATAGGTTAATAATATTAATTAATATTAATAATCTATCATTTCAAGATTATTTATTAATCTATTTCTAGATTATTTAGATTCTATAATCTGGAATGTTCAATCTGGCCAGCTACCAGTGCATTTATTAAGAGAAGGATAAAGGGGAACTTTTAGTAGCAAAAAATGATTTATATACATAAAGATGCTTAGAAACCAAAATCATTGGTTTTGGAGGTTCAAAGCCAGAGTAGTCAGTTCATTAGTGGAAATGCCGTTACTAATTTACTGCTGTTCTAAAGAATATCTAGTGCTAAGATTGAGCAAGAGAAGGACAGGGGAGGGTTTTTAGAAGGTTCTTGGAAACAGCTCTTATCTCTGCATGTAAACATAAGCTTCCTCTCCTTTGGAACTTCAAGGCCCTATTTTGCCCAGGTTTAAGTGATTTCTACCTGGAATCTGCAACTTTCATAATAGTAATCTAGAAATCAAAGAACACTATCACCAAATCAATTCTCATAACCACTTGAAAAAGGAAGTGTTAAGCTATGTTCTTTAGTCTACCTTTTATCCAGCACTAATAAAAGAAAATAATTACATCCAGTGAAAACATTTACCCATTCATTAATCCATTCAAGAAAAATGTACTCAAGCCCTGGGGATTCAGTAATTAAAAAACTGCTCAAGTGAAACTGCCTCTTCTCTCTCCTTTCCAGTGATATTTTCTTCTCCACTAGATCACTGACAAAGCTTAGAAGCATGCTGTAGTGGCTCCCATATTAAAAAACTTGCATAGACCTCTCCACTTAACACCTCACCTTTCTGCTCCCTATTTACAGCAAAAACTCTACTCCAAAGAAGCTTTTACCTCAACTATTCTACACACACACACACACACAAAAATGGCTATTAAGGTCACAAATAACTTCAACCTCACCAAGTTCAATGTTACTCCTTGATCCCTGTTTAACCTGTCAGTTTTTGACCCAGCCTCCCCCCCCCCCTTTTTTTAAGACTTAGGTCATCACAGCTCATTTGCATCACTCCCAAGATAACTAAACAGCTCTTAGTAGAACTACAGAAGTCCTCATCAGCTAATCATCTCTGATCAGGCACCACCTCCCAACACTGTTGCACTGGTTGTTCAGTTTCCACCATATGAACTTTTGGGAGCCAAAATCAAACTATAACAAGGCTTCAGCTAACTACTTCCCAAGGAAGGGTTTAATAAGGTAATGAATTTATTTCAGTTGGTGAGTACCATATATGTTCTTGATAAATATTCTCTCTGTGCATAAGATTCTTATAGATTACAAGTCATTAACATATACACGATCAATCAGACAAACATGAAGACTGGAAAAATAAAGACTTTTTTTTCAGGTAGAAACTGATTTCCCATTGTGAATGTTATATTTAAACTAACTTTGCAAAGAAAAAAATTGACTCTTCTTAACTAACAAACCACTAGCGCGTTTACTATATTTTTGATCAAAGGCAATATCATCAAGTCATGCTGTTCAACTGAAATCATCTGCTTATATTTCAATGCTAGTTACATATAAACATTGACAATAACTTATTCTTGTAAAAAGTCTTGTTTTGGTCAACTAGAGAGCCATGTCATGAAAAGGACCCCTAGTCAAGATTCTCTCTTATAGAGATTCTGCTGAATTATAGAAAGTTCGATCAGCACAGACACTGTATCTCTCTTGATCTTCTAGGCCTAGCGCAAATCCTGGCACATATGAAAATGTGAATGAATAAAGAATGACAAAAGAAAACTGTTCAGCAGAGATCAGAAAGCTAAGCATTGAAAAGTTAATGCACTCAGACAAATAAGCTTATTTAGCCTACACTAATTGGCATCTGTAAAAATTTTTCTCAAGCAAGACCATAATATTTTATAACCAAAATTAAAAATAAAAGGTACAACAAGAATTGGAAGCTGAAATGGCTAAGGCGCCAGCCACATACATGAGAGCTGGTGGGTTCGAATCCAGCCCTGGCCT
>NW_003852527.1:394322-397405 GCF_000181295.1 Otolemur garnettii | reverse complement strand
CTCAGGCAAGAGATTAGCTTAAGCCCAAGAGTTGGAGGTTGCTGTGAGCTGTGATGCCACAGCACTCTACCCAGGGCGACAGCTTGAGACTGTCTCAAAAAAAAAAAGAACTGGAGCACAATCCAGAGAAGAATCTCATTTTTTGTTAATCCTTTGAAAATCAGAAAAATGATTTCAAGCTATGAAATCTGGCAATGGAGATACTGGTTATTTGATCCAACCATACTTAGGAAAAACAAAATATAACTAATAGTTTGAACTATACATATGGTACCACTCATTATCAAACTTTTACCAGCTGCTCCTAGAACTTAAACCAAGGAATAGCAAATACATGAGTACACTGCATTTCATTAACAAGCTAACTTAGGGTAAGAAACCAATGTAAAATAACTGCCCAGTACCCACAAATCCTGCCTAGCACACAGATACACATTTACCTATTTCATAATGGTATTCTAGGTTCTTCCATTGCAAAATTCACCCATAATCCACCGTAGTCAATGACCCAGTGTACATTTCAACGTGTGGGGGAAAATACAAGGAGGAAGGTTTCTCTCCCAAAATTCTAAACGCAGAAAACTAAGTTACCGAGGCAGTATGGGGCCTACATCTATTTTGTTAACACTACCCCACCTACAAATTCCAGAAGTGAGACGGTATTGGTCTGACACCCCGGAAAGGATGACAGCTCGGGGCTGGTCCCTGAGGCATAGAGTATCGCCCGGGCAGCTCCCGGGTCTCGTCCCCGCCCCCGCCGCCTTCCCCAGTCCTCTTCTCCTCTACCCACCTCCTCCTCCCCACCTCTGTACTCTGGCTCACGCGCTTCCCCTCACTCCGTCAGCTCTTACCGCCGCGCTTCCCTCCTTTTCGGTTTTAACTTCCCACACCGGGTAGGGAGCGGAGGGCAAAGATGCCAGCGGGCAACTGCACCGCCGCGCCCCGGTCCGCACCCAACGCCGGCCTAGTGACAGACAGCGGCGCACTAGGCCAGGCTGCCGGACAGACCGACAGACCCGGACAGGAAGAAGAGGGTGGAGCCGGCCCCGGACTACACGTCGGTCGCTCACTGCGGCGCCAACGTGAGTACGTCAGCACGTCGGCTCCACGTACTCTGCCGGCCCGCGCGCGCGCTGACGTACCTCCTCCAGTCCCCAGGACACGGAGGGAGGGGGCGACAGGGCCGGATGGGCGGCCAGGATGCCCCCGCCCCCTCTCCCAAGAGAGTGTGAGCGCGCGAGTGCGTGTTCCCGGAGACTCTCAGGTATGGTGGACTCCCGCTGTGTGTCGCGCCTGTTATCTCTGGCTCTCTACGCAACCCATGCGTTTACTTGAGTCGGTCGGGTCTTCTCCCCGCCCTTCTTGGGAAGGTGTCTGTGTGGAGGAAACAGTTCCCATGAAAGGTAAGAGAGAAAGAAGGTGTGAGTGGAGAACAAGGTAATTGCTATTGTCAGTCAGAGCCCTCTGGCTGCTGAAGATTAGACATAGTTCTCTCATCTCAAGTCCTCTTTTCCTTAAGTTTTCTAGATTCTCAGTCTCGTGTTTCCGAAGTTATTTCTGCCGGTTGGTCCTTTGGTTGAAGGACCTCCACCAAAAACAGAAAGCCCAAAGATTCCTTAACTCTATGACAAGACAGAAGACACTAAGAATACTAACCAACCAGAAGAACTGTGTAGTGTATGTGTGTAGATTTCTGGATGAAAACCAAGGATGCAAAGATTGCATGAATACGTGTTGTGGCTCTCTTCCATCCTGGCCTTTCTCTATCGCCCCCCACACCCAGCCCCCTACCCCATGTCCTGACACCTGAAGGAATTGTGTTTTATAGAGACGCAGCCTGTAGTGATCCAATTAATGTTCTTCGCTGGCTAGACCACATCTGAAGTGCTGTAAGAAGAGGTCATTCAAGTTGGAATTATTTCAGGGAAGAGCAAAATGATGACGAGAACTCAAAAGCATGACACGTGAAGAAATATTGATCGAACCTGTGAAAATTTGTCTAAAAATCAGAAACTACTCAACTATCTCCAAATATGAACAGACCCATTATGTCAAATAACTTTTGTTTCGTGTCATACAAACTACAGGGAAACAGGTTCCAGATCCTGAAAAGAAGATCTCTTTCTAGCACTAGCCAAAGACTACTTCCACACACAGGATTTGACTTCAAGGAGATTCTGAATGCACACTTACTAGAGACTTGGTACAGAGAACCCAGACATCAAGAAGTATTAATTGATGGCTGTGTGAAGTTATTTCCAGCTTTGAGTTTCCAGCAGGATATGGTCCTGGCCTTCAAAGAGTTTATAAGTTAGTTTATAGAAAAACAAATGCATAAAAAGTAAATAAGGCAAGGCCACATGATAATAAGTGGTAACTTATTGTGGTAACAGTAAGTGCTAGAAATTCACATGAATAGTTGTTCCCATCACAGTTCAGAGGCTAAAGGGAGAATAAAGAAATTGAAAATCTACTCCCTATAACTGCCATATTCAGTAGGGTAGCCTCTAGCCAAATGTGGCTATTGACTCTTGAAATAAAGCTTGTCCAATTTGAAAATAAGTTCAGAATACATACCAGATTGAAAGACTAAGAAAACAAATGTAAAATATTGTAATCTCATGTTGATTATGTGTTGGAATAATATTAGGTATATGCTGGGTTAAATAAATTATGTTAAAAATAATTTCAATTGTTTTTGCTTCCTTTAATATGACTTCTAGAAAATTTAAAATTACTTAGGTGGCTTGTACTTCTATTGGACAGTCCTTGCATGGAGAAATAGACAGTCACCCATCCATATCCATAGATTCTACAACCTTGGATCAAACATGCTTGGAAAAAAAGTGGATCAATGTGTCTGTACTGAACATGTACAGACTTTTTTCCTTGCCACTATTTCCCTAGACTATACAGTATAAAAACTATTTACACACCATTTACATTATATTAGGCATGAAGAGTAATATAGAGACAATTTAAAGTATACAGGGGGATGTGTATAGGTTACATGCAAATACTATACCATTTTTAATAAGAAACTTGAGCATCCTCGGATTGATAATGGGAACTGAACTGATCTG
>NW_003852527.1:388614-392692 GCF_000181295.1 Otolemur garnettii | reverse complement strand
AAGCTCCCAGCCTCAAGCAAAATTCCCACCTTGGGCTCCCAAAGCACTGTCATCACAAGTGTGAGTCACTGTGCCTAGCTACAGTTTTTTTTAAGCTTAAAAAATTTATGCATTCTAAAGTGTAGAAATCTTAAGTGTACAATGCTGTAC
The DNA here is from genome assembly GCF_000181295.1 of Otolemur garnettii. Classification (NCBI taxonomy): domain Eukaryota; kingdom Metazoa; phylum Chordata; class Mammalia; order Primates; family Galagidae; genus Otolemur; species Otolemur garnettii. The sequence goes on along the minus strand of NW_003852527.1, from coordinate 392,542 downwards.
ACCCCCTCATATAACCAACAACCGAATCAGGATTTAGAACATTCCAACAATCCACATACTCCCTTATGGTTCTTCCTAGTCAGCACCCAAGTCCCCACCCCCACCTCAGCCACCACAAAGTAGTCACTATTCTGACTTAGATAATTATAAATTAGTATTCCTGGTTGTGAGCTTCATATAGTATGCCATTCAACAATTTCATGTAGTCATCCTGGCCCTTAATTTGTAGGGCTCATTGATACTTGAAAGAGAGATTTTTCCACCCTCTATTTTAAAAGTCCTTTCTTATGGGAGAACCCAATAAAAGTGTGGAAATGTTTTTTTTATTATATAGTAATATACATTAAAGATGTCACTGATCTTCAGACTTCAAAGACAGGTTATGCTTACCTCCAAGATAAGCCAAAGTCAGCATAACTTCCCATCCTGCCTATGTACATTTAGAAGTACATTGGAGTTCTTCTAGAATGACAGAGTTGATTTGCTGTGACTTCTTTACTCAAACAAAACTAGAAACTTGAGAAGTTTGGCCAATAGAAAAGTTAGAAGCACAGTCTTCACCCTCATTTCTGACACTAACTATAAGTTTAAAGAGTTCTCAAAATCAACTGAGATCGATAATTTGCTAGTGAGACTCACAGAACTCACTGAGACCTGTTATACTCACAGTTGTGTTTTATTAAAGAGAAAGAATACAGATTGAGATCAGCCAAAAAAAGACACAACATTGAGCAGAATCCCAGAGGATTTCAAATGTAGAGTCTCAGTTGTCTTCTAGCCAAGGTAGTCTGAGCTGTGGGTGACAATATGCATGTAGTACTACTGCTTTTCAAGGATGTTCACCTGAGTGTGGTTCAGGAGTTTTGGAGGGTACTTCATCATATACATAGGCATGACTGCACACTTGTCTAATCTCAGTCTGCAGAATCACTAATACTGTGGAACTCAAAGCTCCCTCCCTAAGTCACGTTATTGGTGTTTTTGGTTGGCCAGCCCTCACTGCACTCACTCTAAATCACACTGTCAGATTAAGCAGTTTGACTTAAGGACCCCAGGCAAACAGACAGTCCTGTTAAGACAAAGGACAAAGGCTAAGTGTTGTCTTTGGGCACCCCCAAATTCTTTACTACACATGCTCTAAGTCTTTACTTCTCTATTGGAAAAAACTTGTTGCTTCCAAACTCTGCCATTAAATTGTTTCTTCAAAATTGTTTTCCTCAAAAGTCAATTTCATGAGGTGGTATTTTTAAACATTCTGAATGATCATGAAGCATCTCAATATATATAATAAAAAAAATTAAGGTCAGAGTACTGACATTTTCTTTTTCTCCTAATTGTCTAATACACACACAAAGAATTCTATCAAAATTTCTGACCTATAGTATTCTTTTTTAATTTTGGGTAATAATTATAAGACAAAATTGAGAGATTCCCAGTAGACTGTAATATCCTGACAAAAAATAAAATACAAAAAAAAAGACTAACAACATTTCAGTGAGTTTGAAGGTTGGTACATCAAACTTAACTCCTCAAGACCTTTATGTAAAACAGTGAATTTGCTAACCACGGTGGCTCCCGCGTATAATTCCAGCACTTTAGGAGGCTGAGGCAAGAGGATTGCTTGAGCTCAGGAGTTTGAGACCAACTTGAGCAAAAGTGAGAACCCATCTCTACTAAAAATAGAATAACTAGCTGGGCACTGTGGTGGACACCTATAATCCCAGCCTCTTGGGAGGCTGAGGTAAGGGGATCACTTGAGCCCAAGAGTTTGAGGTTGTTGTGAGCTATGACATCATAGCACTCTACCCAGTGTGACAGAGTGAGACTCTGTCTTTAAAATACCCCAAAAAACAGATGGTACCTGTGGCTCAGTGGGTAGGGGGCCAGGCCCCTATACCTAAGGTGGCGGGTTCAAACCAGGCCCCTGCCGAACTGCAACAAAAAAATAGCCAGGCATTGTGGCGGGTACATGTAGTCCCAGCTACAACACCACAGCACTCTACTGGGTGATAAAGTGAAACTCTGTCACTATAAAAAAGAAAAGAAAAAGAAACAGTGAATTAAAAAAAAAAATCTAAATTTTGAAAATTCTTTTTTTTTCATGAATGTGTTGAGGGGTCACCACTGTGGAACTATTCCCACTATAGTAAAAATGAAATAAAAGATTTAAAGGTTAATGTGCTATTTATTGTTATTCTTATCAAAGTTCTGTTTAAAATAAATTTCAATTACTTTTTTGAAGGGTTTAGCACACAACCAAGTTTAGATGTGGTTTGCGATTGTGTGTGTGTTCTTGTTAAGATGGAGAATTACAGAACTTAAACTGATGAGAACAGGCTGGAGACTGAAGTGCCACCTTAGTGGCTCAAGCAGGATTTAGGCAGTTGAAGTCAATCAAATCACAGGTGAGGTAGGCAGATACTACAGAGTCATGGATAAGGAAGGGCAAGGTTTAAGTCAGGAATAAGATTCTGATTGGTTAGCTTCAAGAGGCACAAAATAAAAGCTCTATTTAGCTAGTTAGCTCTGTTGGTTGGTGTGAAGATTCATTCATCCATTTATTCAATTGATAAATACTGAGCACCTTCTATGAGTCAGCAGATAAGACAAACACTGTTTGAGCTTTTACAAATGATAAACTCACTGCACACCTACCTGCTATTTGCCAGGCATTGCGATAAGCACTTCTTCCTGGAACTTTATGAGAGTTTATTAGTTATCATTACCTAGGTTTCACAGGGAAGGAAATTGAGTCTCTGAAAAGTTTATTATTTAGCTGGAGGAGAATGCCTCAGTTCTTCTAGGCTCATCCTCTAAAGTGGAAATTTGCTGCCAAATTCCTTTGCTAGTTGTGGCAGACATTTTTTTCTCAGTGTATAAAAAGTATTCTTACCTTCTCTAGCTCTTTCAGTTTCTGTGTTGGATATAAGAGCCCCATCTTTTCACAAGATGTGGAATTTCATAAAGGAGGACAACCTCAGAACTGGTGAGGGTTACTCATTTCTCTTTAAATGGTTTTCTCCTCTTGGATTCCAGTGTTTTCTAGGCCAGCAAAAAGTGTGTGTGCAATTGTGCATGGCTTAGTCATTTGCTGTTCATTTTTTAATTATGCAAAATAAAGATAGAAAAATAGGAATAATTAATTTTAGCATATTAGTACTTAAAATATTAAAAGTATTCAAGATTGTATTAAAATAGGTTCTTCCTTAAGCATATGATGTCAGTTTCACCAATACCTCATTTTAAAATTTTAAAACTTAAAATCTCAGTATAATTATTTAACGAACAAAGAGGAAAACTTGTCCTTGCTTAAGCATAAAGTCTCAGATTTATAAACTCTGAACAGACTTTATTGTTTAACATTCATTAAAGTGAATTTTTATAAATAATTGCTGGCATATTTGCTCGTTGGAAGATTGTCTCCTCTTTAAGATTCACAAAGATACAGCAAGTAATTATAAATACATGAATAAGCAAAAGAAGATTAAGCAACATTTTTTATTACACATGTAGCACTAATTTTAGTGTTTCCTTTTATGAATGCAAGAATAGTATAATATCCTCTCCTAGTTTGAGATTGTGGAAGTAGACAACCATATATAGGAATACAAGCCTGTATGTTGAGATTGCCTTCCCCCTGAAATGAATGGCTATTACTCATGTCTACAACTGACATCGTCCCAGAATTCTGTCTTTTTCTCTTTAACCATCTTCTGGGCTAACAGAAACAACTCAACTTGGAAAAGTCAGGAGCTCATTTTAAAGAGCAATATTTACTGAAAATGTAAATACAATTTCTATACTGAGAAAGCATAGCGTTGGACATATCCAAAATTAAACTTTATTTTTATTCTTACAATGCCTATAAATTTTATTTGGTGGGAGAAGATGAGGTTGATTGGTAGGGATTTCCTATTCCTAGATGAAG
>NW_003852527.1:386041-387924 GCF_000181295.1 Otolemur garnettii | reverse complement strand
TAGTAACTGGCTGGTATTTTTTCCCCCTTCTAGGTTACTTCATCTCAGAAAGCAATTCCTATATTCACAAGCTGGGCTAATTGTTTCATATTTGATTTTCTTTGTTTATTTGTTTGTCTTTTGGCTGCTATAACAAATCACCACAAACCAGGTGACTTAAAACAACAGACATTTATTCTCTCCCAGTTCTAGAGGATAGAAGTCTGAAATCAAAATGTCAGCAGGGCAATGCTCCCTCCAGTGGCTTTAAGAATGAAACTGTTCCTTGGCTGTTCATCTTCTGATGGCTTGAATAGTTCCTTGTCTTAAGGCTATATCACTATAATCTCTGCCTTTCTGGTCATATAACATTCTCTTCTGTTTCAAAATTCTCTCTGCCTTATGCTTATAAGAAACATATGATTGCATTAAGGGCCCACTCAGGTAATCTGGAAGAAATTCCTCCTTTTGAGATCCTTAACTTAACCACTTATTTTGCCATATAAGGCAATATTCACAGGAATAGGGATTAGGATGTGGGCGTGCCTTTCTGGGGGCTGCCAGTCAGCCCACTACAAGAGAATGAGCCCTTTTGTTGAAGTTCAGCAGTGAAATAAAATTAGTAAAACAGTAAGCTTTAGTTCATTTCTTTTATTTAAAACATAACAACCCTAAGAGGTAGGATTTTATACAGATAGTGATAACTTATCCAATGGTACACAAATAGTAGTACTGGATTCAAATCCAGATCTTCTGGTACCAAAGTCTATGATATTAAACATTGTTGAAACAATACTTTGATGTATTGAAATTTCTGTTTGGTGCTTGGTCCCTAGAAGAATGTTTCCAAAGAGATCTCTTATTCAAGATCACTTAGAAATACTAAAGCATCAGAATCTCTGGAAATTGGGCCAGGTCCTACATTTTTAACAACATCTCTGGTAATTCTTATGCATATTGGCATTAAAGGGATCACTGCATTAGACCACAGTTACTTCAGTGGTGAAACCTGTGGTTTATTCATCTTTGTGACTATTTATCTTGTTATCAGTGACTTGCACAGGGTCAAGCTTAGGGTAAGTACACAAATAAGTTTGTTGAGTTAAGAAAGCAAATTGAATTAGGGCTTCTAATACTCTTCAGTGAAGACTATTTTCAGAATCTGAGGTGGAAGGGAATATCCAAGTGAAGATTAAGATGTAAGATTTGGAAGGAATCAGAACAGAAAACTTATAAGTGAAAACCTAGCAATGTGTTGTGCTTTTGAAACTTTAGTCAACCTCAGAACTTGAACACTTGTGCTATGCATCTTATTGAATGATAATGACTCTAAAGGAAGATTTTTCCAAAAGGCATTCACATTCCTTCCCATTAACAAGTTACCCTTAAGGGAATAGATCTGCAGAAAAACTCTGGTAAAATGTTCTCGATAACAAAGTAAAACTTTTCAGTAATCACAACCTCCATAAAAGGAAAATGAGCAGTAAACTGATAGTGTGAAGTGTGTGAGCCAGTTCCTCATAATAAATAAACATCTCCTATTGATTGTGTTTCTCTGGAGAACTCTGACTAATAGAGCCTTGTACTGTGGAATGCAAATCATAATTGACGACACAACACATTGACTGGGAAAGAACATGAAGAAACAGAACTGAGTTAAGCATCCCAGGTTCAAGCTCTTCCCACTTCCACATCCCTTCCTCTAACAGAGCATAACCTGCCTGAACACACAAATTTTAATTATGTCTCTTAGTCTGGGCTTCAAGATAACTATTGTGCCCTTCTATACAGTGATATACTGTTTTGAGGTCTTTATTTTGATTCATTATTTGACTACTGGAGTTTACTCCTTTTTCTTTTTTTAAGACAGTCTCTCTTTGGCACCCTCAGTAGAGTGCTGTGAC
>NW_003852527.1:383681-385522 GCF_000181295.1 Otolemur garnettii | reverse complement strand
TAACCACCTAAGAAAGAAAGGCTCTCTTTCCTTAGTTCTACTTTATAAAAACTTACAAAAGACTAAGTGGCTTGGCAAAGGTCAGATGCCTTTTCCTTGATCAGTCGTGTGTGGCAAACAATTGAGAGCTGGGCCATCTATCATCTGTCATCACCTATTAGTCACTTACCTACATCTACACTCACTAGATAGAGGATCTCCTGGCTCTAAATATCATTTATATGTTGGTTCCCAAACATTCTGGGTTTGACCTATGTCTTGCTCCTTGGTCATCTTTTGACTTTACTGCCTCTACTCACCTCATAGTTCCTCACTTTGTTCCAATCTTCCTTCCTCCTTGCTATTGCTGAATATGTTCCTGTCTTAGAGTCACCACCCCAAATTTATATTCATTAAAATTCAAATTTTTTCTAGTATAGTTGACGTAAACATCTTTGATGCTATTTTAAAAAAATTATTGGTACTTTGTATTTTCCCCTGAGATTAAGAAAAAGAAAAAATGAAAACTAGGTCATAGCTAGAAGCCAAAACAATATAGTGGCAATGAATCAGAAGATATAAACAATAAAAAGTAGCCATTTTCATATTAAAATCTTATTTCAGCTTAAGCTGCCACAAATTTTAATACTATTATAAAAATGCCTTTATGCCATCTTTTTAGAACTGATGTTTAAGAAGTTCTTAAGGGAAAAGTTCATATATTTAATAAGCATTTTTATTTCCTTATAATGAAAAGTGTCTATCCACATATTCAATCTTATGGTATTGTACTTTATTGAAGTTATTTGTTGAAAGAATAAACGTTTTCTCAAAGGAAACAAATTACATATTATGAATAGTAAAATAATCATCTGAATGTTTCCATTAAATGTGTATTAATTCAATGAAATTGCACATGTAAGCAGGCCTTTATCAGACTGCTGCTATAAACTCAGGGACAGGAAAACTACTTTTAAGGAATAAAAGGTGAGTGAATGCATAATTAGAATTTAATTTTGTTCAGGATTTATGTAAGTTAGAAGCCAAAAGTGATATATCAGAAAGCAGAGGAAGGGCAAAAAGTTAGTCTTTTGGTGTTCTATGTAGGAATACTGAGGATTACAAATTTCAAACCCCAATGTAAACAATGGTTCTCAGGAGAATGGGGAAAGGTAGAGTTGGGAAATAGGGATAATTAGAGATTTACCTGGAACTTACTCTAGCTCATCTATTTTGAATGATACCTTCCTTTATCATGGCTGCCATGGATGGACTAATTTTGTTTTTGTTTTAGACACTTGAAGTTACAGTTTTCATTTTCCAAAGATACTAGATTCTTTGAAATGCTTTATTTTGAAACTGAAACTTTAAAATGCTTTGAATGCTTTATTTTGAAACTGAAACTTTCAAATGCTTTGAATGCTTTATTTTGAACAGCTCAATAGCTGAGCATTTTTAGGGTAGTGGATCTGTGAAATTGATTATGGGTTCTGTGAGCTTATACACTCATCTCAATAAATTAAAAAATAAATATAAAAAATAACATGTATGTGGAGTATATACTTCAAGAAATATGATTAATTTTCCAAGTAATATTATAGTACCAAAAATAAAATATAATTCATGATCTTTCTTTCTGTTTCCCTATGACCCATCCTTTTTGTTTCTCCATATTTTCTTAACATTTTTGCCCAGATGACTACAAAAATTTTACCCTGTTGTAACCATGGTTTTAGATTTTTATTTATTAACACAGCATTTGTTTATCAGCTTCTTAGCATTTTTAAATATCATTTTAGTAAGTATATAATATTTTACCAAGATAATATACAATAATTACTATTTCATCATTTGTGAATGTT
>NW_003852527.1:370919-383194 GCF_000181295.1 Otolemur garnettii | reverse complement strand
TCCCCTTTCATTAAATCTGGCCTTTTCTGTAAACCTGGTCTCATTTCTGGGTATACCACTGAACCTCTTTCAATCAGAACATGAAAAAATAAACATTATTTAATAATTAAGAAAAACACCTCAAAGCATACTTTGGTTATATAAAACTTTTTGAATAGCAAGAAGCAAAAACAAACAGGAGGTAGGCAGGAAAGGGGTGAGATAGAGATGTAGGAGGAAATGGGCACTCCAGAGGAGATACTCATAAGGATGGGTGTTGTAATCTCTGTGTTTTTCTTTCTTTCTTTTGAGATAGAGTCTCACTTTATCACCCTCAGTAGAGTGCTGTGCTGTCAAAGCTCACAGCAACCCCAGACTCTTGAATTCAAAAGATCCTCTTGCCTCAGTGTTCCAGGTAGTTTGGACTACAGATGCCCACCACAATGCCTGGCTATTTTTTTTAGAGATGGGGTCTCTTTGTTTTTCTTATCACTTCATAACTGGAGGATTGTATCTACCATGTATACATTTTGACCTATATAACTGCTTGTAATACTTTGGTTTGGGGGCAGAGAGAATGAGAGGGGCTCAAAGTCACCAACTAAGCTGGTATCACTTTGACTTTGCATCCCAGTTCTCGATCCTGACAAGTTGTCTGGTTCTCTGTACCTGGGTGTCTGCGTTGTTTCTAACACAGGGTATAACAGCTTCTACAAAGCCGAGCCTCTTTCTTGCTTATTTCTTCATTTAGTCCTTCCCCTACAACAGATTTCTATTATCAGTGGCTGGATCTTTTGAATGATACATAGAATTCTGGTTCTTTTATTATGTTTTGTGCATCTACTGAAGATCTCATCTATTGTTGAGTTGTCTTGATATTGTAACTAAAATTAACCTTTACTAGGTCAATGTGTAGGTTGCTCAGGTTTTAGCCTACTCACCTCCCTTGCCTATGGATGGATGTTTATTCAATTTTCAGATGCAAGTCATCTCACTCAGATCCATCTGACAGCCAGTCAAAAACCCAGGGACAGCTCAATAAACCTGTGTCTATAGTGGTACTTGAATTTTTTTATTTATCATTCACATCATCTTCACATCATTTATGTTTACCTGGATAGAGCTAGAACATATTCTTCTTAGTTAAGTATCTCAAGAATGGAAAAAAAAGTATCCAATGTACTCAATACTACTATGAAATCAATATATAACCACCTACACACTCATGAATGGCAAAACGTAACTATAGTCCAGAAAATAGAAGGGAAGAGGAGAAAGAGGGGAGGACATGGGAGGAGGGAGAGTATATGGGGGGACCTCACCTAATGTGCATGATGCAATGGTTCATTTCAAAACTATTAAGAAATGAGTATAATTGTGATGGATGTGTTACTTAGTTCAATGTAAACATTTCACATTGTATATTGAAGCAGTACCCTGAACCCCATAAATGCATCAATGTACAACGTTATGATTTAATAAAAATATAATTAATTTAAAAAATAAATAAAAATTACTCAACAGGCAAATTTTTGAACCCCTTTTAACAATGGCTTGAAAAATCAATCATATTATTTAGCAGAAAGTCAGGTGCAAAAAGCTCCAGAACTTGATAGGATAGTTCAATAGCAAATTATAAATAATATAGAAGTGGCTTTCCACAAATGTGAAGAATCAAGGGAAAATGAAGGTAAACTATGTATTAAGAAAGAATATGGAATTTAAAATCTGAAAGACGTGAGTTTGGGTTTCAGCTGTACCTCCTTGTCCATTATGACACTGGACAAAATACTTAACATCCCTGAGCCTCAGTTTCCTCATTAGCAAGTTAGTGATTAATAGCCATCTACAGGGTTGAGGAAGAATTAAATTGAATAATATAATGTAAATGAAGGTTCTTTGCAATAACATATAGTAGGTCCGTGACGACTGGTTTTTGATTTAAAGTAACTAATCATTTCATATAAGGTAAGATTTCTCCTACATAGAAGCCCTGTCCTAAGCATACCTAGGACGTATTTGAGCTTGCACATCATTCCCTAGGGACTCATCATTGCTGCACTAAATATTTATTAGTCTTTCAAAAATAAACTTCCATAGTCAAGTGGCTCACCATCTAGTAAATCTGGGTTAGGGGAAAATCCTTATAAATGGGCCCAGAGAACATGGAGGAACTATCCCTGAATGGTATTACTTGTAAATGCTTATTTTGGCTCAGATGACAAATGAGATTCAAAAAGTTGATGTTAGCTATATGATCTTATTTGCTGTGGGCATTAAATCATGCAGAAAAGAAAGAAAGATCCAAACTGCCAGATATTGATTGTTCTGATCGTAAAGAGAAAATGAGAACTCCTGGGAAGAGCAATTTTCTGTACCTAATTTGAAAACCTAAAAGGCCAAACAGATACTGCTCTCTCTGTGTTTATTCATTCAGCAAACATTTCTGAATGTCTACTCTCCATTCTTTCTTGTGTTAGTTTTCAGAAATTCCAAAGTGCAGTCTCATGTCGAACTAGGAAGCATCTGGAAATCGTTATCACAGAAGATGCTAATCAAGATATGTACAAAGACCGTGATAGGTACAAACACTGAAGAGAGAGAGAGAGAGAGCAGTCAGATTATTTATTTTGGTGATAAAGGCTATTCAGGATCTTAAAAAGTAATCTTGAGGTCACCAGAAATTTAAGAATTTTCCAGACTGGAAAGATTTAAGCAAAAGCACAGTGTGTGAAGAAATTGCATAACATATAGAAAAAGGGTTAAGATATGAAAAAGAGAGAGGAAAGGGATTGGAGGCAGAGAAATAATTAGGGGACTTCAGTAGTCTAATCGAAGGGTCAGCAAAAAATGGCTCAGGTGATAGCCCATGACCTGTTTTAGTAAATAAAATTATTGGAGCAGAGGCACATCCATTAGTTTAGGTATCATTCACGGTTGCTTTCAAGATACAACAGCAGAACTGAGTAGTTGCAAAAGAGATGTGTAATGTATTTATAATAAGGCCCTTTACAAAAAAAGTTTGCTAAATTCTAGTCTAGGTAATAAATGATAAAGGCCTGAACTAAAGAAATAGTATGCATTGGAGAAAAAGAGATTTGTGAAGCATTGTAGAGAGAAAGTTTTTTTTCTCAAATTATATTTGTTTTTATTGCTCTTTTTCTTTTTATTACTATATATCCCTATAAAAGTAATGGACATTTATTGTAAATAATATAAATAATACAGTGTATATAAAATAGATAGTAAAACTTCAAATAATTATAAAAATGTATAAAGAGAAAGTGAATGTCCTTAAAGGCAATTATTGTTAACAGTTTGAAGTACACTTTTAAGACATTATCATGCAAATATATTTATTAATATTCATTTGTTTGAGTTTATGAGTAGCATTGTTTTATATAGACTATTCTGTAATCTGTGTTTATCACTTAACAGTCTAGTACAGACTTCTTTTTATGTCAAGACACACAGATCTATCTCATGTCCATTAACAGTTTTATAGACCTTCCTTTGTAGGGAAGAACAATTTAATTATTCATTCATTCTATAGGCATTTATTGAACAGTGAACATCCATGGAATTGTTTGCTTAGTACCTCATGTACATATCTTCTGAGAACTGCTTTCTCTATCCATTTCTGTACCATAATGGTCATCATACTAGTGAAATTTCATCCTCCTTCCTCATTTCTATTATTTGGTTCAAGTAAGGGCACTCAATGTAAGTGAGCTATGGCAGAAATGGCTAGTAGTTACTAAAATTTGGGTTTCCTTTTCTGTAACATAGTTGGAGAAAATGAGACACAGATCAGATAATATCTAGATATTAGAATGTGTTTTGCAGATAATACCAGCTATCCACCAAAAGCTGTTCTCCTTTTTTTACTGGGTATATGGCTAGACTACCTTTCTTACATTATTTTGATCATATATGATCAAAGTAAATTCTTACCAATGAAATATGAGTGGAAATAATGCATACCATTGTATTAGTTATCTCTTGCCATATATCCAATTGTAGCCTAATGGAACAATAAACCTTTATTATTTCATGAAGTTTCTACAGTTACAAATTCAGTACTGGCTTTACCGTGTGGTTCTAGATCAGGGTCTTTCATGAGGTTTTAGTCAAGATGGCAGTGGGGTTGCAGTTATCTGAAGGCTTGGTTGGGGTTGGAATTTCCATTTCGAAAATTATTCATTCAATTGGCTTTTAGCAAGATACCTCAGCTGTTCAACACATGGACCTCCTGAAAATACTACTTGAGGGTCCTCAGAGATGGCAGCTTTTTTTCTCATGGCAAGAGAAGCAATTTTCTCTGACACAAGACAGCAATGCAGAAAGTGTAATATATTTTGTGATTTGGTTTCAAAATTAATATGCCATCATTGCCACAATATCATATTGGTTATTCAATATGCACATAGGTCAGCTTTATTCAATGTGGGAGAGTACTAAATAAGGGGTATGGATACCAGGGATTAATTGGATGGGGGTACATCTTTGGAGTTAGCTATCACAGTCCTTTAAGAGAAAAGCTGGGCATTTCCTTTTTCTTCTTCTTCTGATTGGACACTGGATGTGGAAACTCATCCTAGACTTCAAAGATGATGACAAGGCCTTAGCAGTTGCAGGTGGAATTAATCTGTGTTTCTGAATGAGATTCTTCTCATCAAGTTAAAGGAGGCCTGCACATTCCGATAATAGTAGTTGCATGACATAGCCTCTTGATGTAGTAACCAAACGGGTGTCATCATGGATTTCATAGTGGGTTTTATATTTGTCAGGAGTCTATATCCCTTCACCTCTCATAATTTTTGGATTCTTCTCCTTCAATGCACCCTTGCCATGTGCAGAAGGAATATCTGACTCTCATTCATGTTGCCCCATGGAAATTGGGGCTGGGAAACTGGTGCTAAAAAGCTGTTTTGGCTATTTTTGCTGTAAATAATAAATTGTTTCTCTTATCTAGGAACCCTCATTTCTTCTTTCAAGACAGCTATCTCTATATACCTACCTCTATTTGTGTATCTATGTCCATCTGTAGAACCCTGGTAGGCTAAATTGTTAGCTTGCCAGTAGGGTAAGAGCTCTTTGATCTTTGACAGTTCCTGACTTGACAATTATGGACACTATGCCAATAAATTAGGCAACTTAGATTAAATGAACAAATTTTTTCAAAGGTGAAAACCACCAAGTTCAGTAAAAAAGAAGTAGATAAACTGAGTAGATGTACTATCTATAAAAGAAATAGAATTTATAGTGTTATAAATGAAAAATGAAAACTTCAGTCCCAGACAGCTTCACTGGTGAATTCCACCAAACACTCAAGGATGAAATTACACCAATACTTCAGAAACTCTTCCAGAAAATTGGAAAGGAGTAAATACTTCCTAATTTAGTCTACAAGACCAATTTGAAATTATATTACTTATTATTGTTAACTATAGTCATCCTACAGTAGTATAGAACACTAGAGCTTAACCCCCCTATAATGCTATAATTTTGTATCGTGTAACAAATCTCTGCCTATCTACCCTTGCCTTTACCTTTTCTAGTATCTTCCATTCTTCTTTTTACCTTCTTTCAAATCATATATTTGATAGATGACTTATAACCAGAATATATAAAGAACTTTCAAAATTCAGTAGTGAGAAAATAACCTACAAATACGAGCAAAAATGTGTGAACAGACATTTCATTAAAGAAGATACACAAATGACATACAAGCACACAAAAGATGCTCAACATCATTAGTAACTGGAAAATGCAAACTAAAACAACAATCTGATCTCATTAAATTCCTATTAGAATGACTAAAATAAAAAAGATTTATTTTGGTGAAGATGGTTAAGGAATGGTTATACTACTGTTGCTGGTAGTATAACATGGAACAACCATTTTTGACAACAGTTTGATAGTTTCTTAAGAAACTAAATATACCCTCTCTGGCCCCTCACAGACATTCTGCACATCTGTAATGACAGCATGCAGGAATCTGATGTTGGGGACATACATGAAGGCTTCAGAATACTAAAGGAAGAGGTTCAGAGAGAGACCCACGAAGTGGAGAAGCTGGGCTGGATGGAGCAAAGCTCCCCGCTTACCTCCCTCACCAAACTTCTAGGAAAGCAGAGGAGGTACAAGAGCTTGAGCTCCAGCTTGAACGAGCTCTAGACAAGGGACATCGAGTGACACCGGAGGCACCCCTGAGAGATGTTCCTCTATCAAAGGAGGTTATGGGTGCCACCTTCTGTTGCCTTGGAGTGCTAACTGAGCTAAGTGAAGCCCAGTAGAAACTGCTGGTAAAAACCATAGAGAAAAGATCCTACCTGTGCAGCTAGAGCTGGTAGAGAGCATGATGGAACAGAATTTCCTCCAGAATAAAGAGGGTGCTTTCCCCCTGCAACCTGAGCTCCTCTCCTCCCCTGGGGAGGAGGAACTGACCCTCACAGAGGCCATGGTGGGGCTGAGTGGCCTGGAAGTGCAGAGATCCGGCCCCCAGTATATGTTGAACACAGACACCCTTCCTCACCTCTGTGCCCTTTATGCTGGCCTCTCCTTCCTTCTGCTGCTTACCAAGGCTTCCTAACCTGCCCTTTCCATCTGTTTCATCATTTCCAAATATCTTCCTAATCTTGTTGTGCTGTGTCCTTCAAACCCAATGGCATTTCAGAGACATTAGGGTAAGGATGATTGAAATCCTAGCAGGTCACCAACAATAACCAGTTTCCACCTGCTCAACTATGTATCTCTCCCTGTCCATCCAGGCAGCCCTAAAACCCACTAAATCTACCTGCTGAGGTTTAAATCCTCGAGGAGTAGAAGCACTCATACTTTTAAAACTATAAGCCATTTTAGCAAAAGTGAAAAAAATGAATTTCTAATCCCAATTTCTTCTACTTGTACTTTAAAAAAAAAGCAAGCTTCCCTGGAATAAATGAAAAATATTATGTCAATCTTTTTGAAAAACAACCTAATACATCTTCCACATGATTCAACCATTTCATCTCTAGGGATTTACTCAACAGAAATAACTAGGTGTGGTGACTCAAGCCTGTATTCCCAGCTACTTGGAAGGCAAAGTTGAAGGACTGCTCTAGCTCTAGCTTTTGAGGCTGAACTGCACTATGACTAGGCTTGTGAATATCCACTGCACTCCATCCTGGGCAGCATCGAAAGACTCTGTCTCTAAAAAAGGGAGAGAGAGGGAAATAAAAATAGGTATCCAAACAAATGTTTATGGCACCATTATTTGTAATAGCTAAAACCTAGAAACAGCTCCACTGTCTATTAATAGGTGAATGGGTAAGCAAATTAAGGAATGTGTACAGAGGAATGCTTTTCAGCAACTTGGAATCATACTTGGTGATAACTGCTTCTCTAGCAGAGGAAAATATAGGAGACAGTATATAATGTGGAAGACAAAGAAATAAAGCAAAATATCCTTTCTTTTCTTTTTTTCTTTCATTTTTGACCCTCACCCTGTTGACCAGGAACAAACATCTTTTGATAAGTTATTAACACCCAGAGGAATATGATTCCTAGACGGTGAATGACAGTTAAGAGCTGAGAAACTGAAACTGGGACCTGTACCATAAGATAAACTTTCATTCAAAAATTATGTGTGACATCCCCTGTTGTCCCAGTTACTTGGAAGGATGAGGTGGCAGTTTACTTGAGCCAAAGAGGTCACATCTGCAGTGTGCTATGATTATACCTGTAAATAGCACTGCACTCTAGACTGGGCAACGTAGTAAGGTCCTCATCTCTTAAAAATAAAAACAGCAAAATGGTATGTAACATTGAGGTTTGTTCATTTGGGAGTACTTGGATTACTGTTATTTATCTTTTGAATATTATTCAGTGTTGCTGACTTTTCTTTGAATAATAATCTCATTTTCCTATATTATGTCCCTTGAGCTTAAATGTGAGGAAACTTTGGGGACTTGAGATTTGCTCAGGGAAGGATTTTATAAAAGCAATGCCACCTACAAGTAATTTGAGTCCTCTAGGGTGGAAGTGAGTTCAAAATAAATAATTGTTTTAGTCATAGTCTACCATTTACTTGAGCTATGGTTTTAAGCAAATGATCTAATATTATCTCTGCCCCTTAAAACCTGGATTATCTAATTAACCATTAATAATCATGCTTCAAATATTCCAATCTTTAAATCTAAAAAATAAAACTATGTTATGAATGGGACATGTTAACATCAAATTCCAGAAACCATTCTTTTCTGGGTATAGGGTGTTCCTCTTCAGGCAATATAAAATCAAATGCAAACTTCAGTTTATAGGCCATGGTTTCCTTATCTTGGGTTGCGACATGACATTTATAAGATAAATTCCTTTATGGGGCATTGATCTCACACTTTTGTTCCTTCTTGTCAAACCAAATATCCACTATTCTTCTAAATACAAAAGATGAGAAAAACTCCAGGCAGTTACACTGGCCTCAGATTTGTTACATCAGTGATCTTGCTATTATCTTCCTGGGGAGTTAGGAAACAAGGCATTCCTTTTTGTCAAAGTTTCTGCTTGAGTTTGACCACCTTCTTTGTTGCTGGCTCTCTAGGTGTCTGTAATCCTACACCTGTTGGTTGGCACAATTTAATGTAATCTCTTGGTCTCTGGTACCACATATGTCTCTTCCTTTAAAACACAGATCATTCTCATAACTCTAATTCAGAGACCTCTGTTCATTCTAGATTGTGAGGAAAACAAAGAAAGCATAGATTAAAAAAAAATATGGGCAAACATTTGAAAGTACATACCATAAATCACAGAAAGCATTTAGTGTAATTGCATGTGATTCACTAAAGAAAAGCAAGTAATATTAATCTCCTACTAAATTTAGATCCATTGACTATTTCTGGTGGGAAATTCAAAGGCAATTCCAGAAATCTTCAGCAAATGGAGAGTGTAAAAGTTATCTAACTATAGTAGAACCACCATAGTTGGCCACCTCCCTACATTGACCACCTGTCTAAGTTCACCTGATTTTCACAGACCGGATACACATCACATGTATGTTTCAGTACAGTATGCTTAGTTCCTTATATTAACTAGCTTGTTACAACTTATAAAGGTTCTACTGTATATGATATCTGTTTCATATATTTTATACAGTGAAATATAAAAATGATTATCTTAATAGCCGGCATGAGAGTTCCTTCGATTTCACTGAGTAAAGGCATTGATAAAATCATCTGACATGGAAGGTCAGAGGGTATGACTAGGATTTAAACAAACAAAGACCTAACTTCCATTTATTAGGGGAAAATAGGAATTTGAGGGAAAGGGGAAGAGCATGACAGAACGAGAGAGAACAGAAGTAGTGTGAATTTTTCAAAGCAAATATGTTCAAAATGTTCATTATTCTGAAATGTGAACTCCCTGCTCAATGTTCACAAATCCTCAGTAATGTTTCAAGGGTCCTGCTTTATAACCTGAGAGAAGGGTCTGATTTCTACAAATGGGTTCATATTAATTTGCTATTGCTGTTATAACAAATTACTGCAAGTA
Source organism: Otolemur garnettii (assembly GCF_000181295.1). Lineage (NCBI taxonomy): Eukaryota > Metazoa > Chordata > Mammalia > Primates > Galagidae > Otolemur > Otolemur garnettii. The sequence continues at coordinate 373,684 of NW_003852527.1, read as the reverse complement.
TATGTCTTAAATCACAAACTATTTATTTATTGATTTATTCATTGATTTGGAGAGAGAGTCTCACTCTGTCATTCTGGGTAGAGTGTTGTGGTATCATGGCTCACAGCAACCTCAGACTTGGGCTTGAGCAATCCTCTTGCCTCAGCCTCCTGAGTAGCTGGGACTACAGGTGTGCACTACCACATCTGGCTAATTTTTCAATTTTTAGTAGAGATGAGGTCTCGCTTTGGCTAAGGCTGGTCTCAAACTCCTGAGCTCAAGCAATCCACCCCCCTGGGCCTTCCAGAATACTGGGATTATAGGTTTGAGCCAAACTCTAGAGGTTAGATTTGAAGTCCAAAACGGGTCCCATGTGGCTAAAGTCAAGTAGCTGCCAGTAGGTCTGGTTCCTTTTGGAGGCTGTACAGGAGAATCTGTTCTCTTTTCCCGGTGCATGAGGCTTCACATATTCTTTGGCTTGTGGCTCCTTCCTCCATCTTCAAAACTGGCAGTACAACATTTCAGATCTGTCTATCTCTTTCTGACCTCCTTTCTGTCATCACCTCTCTCTGACTTGGACTTTCTGTCTTTACTCTTTCCCTCATAAGGTCTCTCATCTTTGTTATGTGGGATAATACAAGATAATTTCTCCATCTCAACGTTCTTAGTCACACATTTAAGAGCCTTTTTGTTATGGAAATAAATACAGGTTTGGGGGTTAGAATGTGGACAACTTTGGAGGTCCACTACTCTGTCACCACAAAGTCCCTGGGAGGAAGAACATGGGGTTCAGGGGAACAGTGTGAGTATCTCTAAAATGTACCAATTCAGAGGACACAAAGGGCTTAGAGCTGGAGGGGTTATAAGAATGGGCCTTTCATAATTTCTGAGCAATGCAATGACTTGATCATAATATCTGTGACTTAGGAAGGTAATTTTGTGGTAATATGAACAATGGGACTGTAGGATAAAATAAATAACAAAATAGTTAAATAACAGTTCAAGAGAACAATAGGTCTGTCATAAAGCAGTACATGATTAATTACCAAAATAATTCTATAGACAATAATTTCCATTGGAATTTTTTAAAATGTAAATTTGGATAATGATGATTAGCGAAACTGTTCTAAGGAGGCCAAGGACACAAATTTGATTTCTTTGTGGGTCAGAATATTCTATGAGTTGAACACTTAACCACAACCAATCATTCTGTAATTGGAGGGTAGGGTAGGTACAAAGAAAATCAAGTGAAAAAAGCAAGGCAGGGTAGTTCTAACATTTCATCTGTCCTGAAAAAAATCCTCAGCATGTCCTTCAGATGATAGGTTGATGCTTTATATATTAGAGAAGGCACTTTACTCATCTTATTAGACAAAATAGGTTTTACAAAATTCATACTTCTGCGACTATAAGTACATTGAACTTTTCATCATAGGCATGCTTTAATTTATGTAAATTTTCTAATATTTCAAATATATTTCTTACATGAACTACAGTAGAACCTCCATAGTTGGCCACCTCCCTACGTTGATCATCTCTTTGTGTTGACCTAATTTTCATAGACATTATATGTACATACATGGTATCAGTATGGAAGACCTAGTTCCTTCTGCTGTTCACCTCCATATGTAGACCGGTTTGTTAGAGTCTCTTGGGTAGTCAACTTACGTAGGTTCTACTGTATATCAGTATGAAATTTTATTCTCTGGAGAAAATTTATATGGAAATAAGATTATAATACAAAGTTTTCTTGATGAGCATAAATTTAGAGCAAGAAGAATTAGAGGAGGGCTGTGATATAATATGGAGAATATGAAAATATATATATATACAATATAGGCTTTAGAAGATACAATGAATGTGAATCCTAGAGGGTCTTTTTTTAGATCAGTTGTATAGTTTCATGTAATTTAACTTCTCCGGGTCTTAGGTTCTATTTTATAAAATAGAGACAATAATGCCTATTTTTAAGATGGTTTAGGATTAGAGATTGTGTTTGTGTTGTTAGTACATTTAAAATGGTATTTTATTTTCAGGATCTATTTTCTAGGGAAACCAATTGTATTTTATTAGCTATTATCTTGATTCAAATGTTTGACATCAGTAACCTGATCATAGCTATTTCCATAACAGAGATACACCTGCTATTAGGACCCTATGGATTAAGTTTAAAATGTAATTTCAAACAATATTATGACTGTGGTTTACAGTACTTCTCTCATTACTTTGAAAATATTTTCCCTTTGTTTTACATCTTCTGTTGTTACTGGTAGGATGTCAGTTGACTGTATGATTGTCTTTCCTTCAGTGATAACCTGTCTTTTCTTTCTGGTTTCTAAGAACAAATTACAGATGTTATGTGGGTCATGTGAACAGTTACAAGTGTCATAGCTTTCACATAAGTGAAAGTACAGAGAACTCTTGCTTTCATAAAAGTACAGAGAATTCTTGCTTTTAGTGGAGATACTTTTTTTGCCCTTGAGTCTTTGTAGAAAAATACAAAATGAACACAATTCTCAATACTTACTTTTCCAACTATTCTAAAGTTGGCCTTCATCCTCCATCACTTTGTTCCCTTACTCTTCTTTAGTTTTCTTTATTGGACTGACTGCTTCTTGATCTTGTGTTTTATATGTACTAAATACATATGTATTTTCTGTTTTGTTCCCTCAGAACATATGGAGCTCCTCTATAGTTTGTCACCACACCAACCCTCTTGGGTTCATCTTTGGGTGTGTGTGTCTTTGTTTAAAATAAGATTTATGAGTGTATTAACTTACTAGGGA
>NW_003852527.1:368715-370486 GCF_000181295.1 Otolemur garnettii | reverse complement strand
GGGGAAAAGGTGCTAGGCATTAAAAAAACTAATAGTTAACATGTGTTCCTTAAGGAGTATTTGAAGGTCAGTGATAGCTAGTTAATTGCAGAGACAGAAGTTCTAGTTTCCTCTATTTCTTTTATTGTAGTTAAAAAAAAAATCATACAATTTACCAACCTTACCATTTTTAAGTATCCAGTATAGTTAACCTTATGTACATTGATGTGCTACAGGCCTCTAGAACACTTTTTAATGGTGCAGACCTGAAATGCTATACCCACTGAGCAAAACTTACCTTCTCTGCCTCCACCTAGCCCCTGAAAACCACCATTCTACTTTTTGTTTCTGAGAGTTTGACTACTTTAGATATCTCATATAATTGGGATCAAGTAGTATATATCTTTTTGTAGGTAGCTTATTTTACTTAGCCTAATATCCTCTAAGTTCATTAATGTTATAGCATAAGCCAAATAATTAGCTTCAGATACTTATTAAAATGCAAAATAAACTTTACCAACATATTTGGTCACTTCATATTTCATGTGAATCATCTTTTGAATTCATCTCTCCTCTTATTCAAAGTTGTTTCCAATGTAGATCTTAATGTAGCAAATACTATATTATCAACCACATATGTAGTAGTATTTCTGTTTCTGTGTTTTGTAAAAACTTGTTGCTAGGTTTAGGATTAATTTTTTTGTTCCTTATTTTCTTCTTCTAACCTCCCCTTCTTCCTTCCTTTCTTTATTGTGTATTTCTTGAAGGCCTTCCTTGTATCAGCCATTGTAGTAAGAATTGAGAATTCACGAGAAATTCCATGCCACAAAGTTTCTGAGGTGTTATATATTTGAGACTATTTTATCATCTTTCACAATTTAATAGCTATATAGAAAATCCTAGATTCAAAGTTCTTGCTCTTTAAGACTTTGGAGACTTTTCTTTATTGTCTTCTTATATCTGGTTTTTCACCATTGAAAAATCTCAAGTCAGTCTAATTCTTGCTCCTTTGTATGTCGTTTCTTTTTTCACTTTGGAAACCTTACAAAAGGTTCTCTTCATCTTTTAGAGATGGCACTCTAATGTGTTTCAAGGTGGGTTTTTCCTTATTTCTTCTCTTTGGCACTTTATGGACCTTTCCAACCTAAAGTATTTCATCTCTTCAAAAAGAAATTCTTGACAATATAACTTCGTTATTTCTTTAACTATTTCCTCCTATTCAAAGGCTTTGAGAGATAGTCAAGTAAACAATGAGCATCCATGGACACACGCTCTTGGAATATATTATTCACACAGTTCAGTTTTGTAAATTTGATTTCTTTTTGTCTAAAACCAATCATACAACATGATTCTGTAATGAATAATAATATAAATGCTTCTATAAGTTTTCAGTTTTCAGAACCAACTATGGACAAAAGATGAAAGGACTAATCATTGTTAGAGAATAATATGCAGATTCTATAAACCTAGACGGTAAAATAATGATGTATCTGACTGAGACTGGAAAGTGAAAGGAAAAAGGACAGTATAATGAGGCATAGAAGTACTAATTTTTTTATATTTAAGTTAAGGAGTTAGGAAGTGCTATTTAAAGGTAAATAAGGATGGAAATCATGGGCATGCTAATTACCCTGATCTGTTCACTATATATATTTATCAAAACATCACTATGTAACTATGAATATGTATAATTATTGTTTATCAATTAAGAAAATAAAATGTAAAAAAAAGAAAACACAAAAAACATTTAAAAAAGATGTTTTAAGCAGTTACTTAAAGGTTTTAAGTAAAC
>NW_003852527.1:363347-368337 GCF_000181295.1 Otolemur garnettii | reverse complement strand
GGCTTATTATGTTAAAAAATGAACGCTAGGTTCATCTGCTCAATTAGACTAGGGTTTTGTGGACATTTGTTCTTTTTGTCCAACCTATGGCTCTTAATTTAAAATTTCCATCTGAATTGCCCTGTACTGTTACCATGGGGACAGTTATAGGAGTTCAAAAATAAAATTTAACAGATCTTTATATTTTGAGCCCTTGAATAATAGTAGTGGGGATTTATTTTCAAGTACCTTTTGTTAGGATATTTCCTTTTACCTTGGATTCTTTTTCAATTTATCTTTTTTCATAGTTACTATTCAGTGTGTTTATTTCTCACAGCAGCACTCATCTGGACATACTTAAAACTAATTGCCTGTGTCTGGAGGTGAACGGTTTTTCTATTCTATTTGTCCTTGTTCCAATGAATGAATGTTAGATTGTTGTTTTCTAAGATAGTCCCTAGTGAGCAGGTTATTGTGCTAGGACAGTAGTGATCCAAGTGTTTTTCTTGGATTTTTATTAAAATAGAATGATTTTTTCAAAGCCTATTTTGTCATTAAAAGCTTCAGCAATTTGCGTAAAGACAATAACACAGGATTGTAAAGTTCAAATAACTAATCGTATGTATACATAGTTTCTCTCGAATCCTGGATTCTGTTTCTTACTGTTTTCTGATAGTGCTCACATTGATTTATGTTCACTCTTGTATTTAGGGCTAAGGCATTTAAATTAAATCAGCAAAGAAAGAGAATAAACATTTGACTAAGACCATTACCTCTGTATCTCAAATCTCAAATTATTCTAGTGCTATAAGTCAAATTCACTCAAGTCTTTGAGTATCACAAACCTACTCTGTATCCATTATTGTGTAAAGAATTATGGGGAATGAAAAAGAAATAGTATTAGTGGTTCTTGTCCTTGGAATGTTAGCCATCTAGTTGTGGCCATAGAATTGAGATAAATGAAACAAATACAAGATATAAATGATGATATCATACCTATATTCCAGTATTCAAAATGTAAATATCAAGATGAGCCAAGGTAGTAAAACTTCGTGATCATCAAAGTATTTTTATTTCAGGCTTAAAGAGATCATAAGGATTAGATTAATTATTGAAAAGGAAACAGACATCCAGAAAAAAGCAAGAGTCCAGACATTTGGAAAGAGAATGGCTGGCTTTATATTTGCTGATTAGAGTATGTGGTTGTGCAAGGGAAATAGAGTTGTGTAATGAACACCCTTTTTTTTGGTATTTTGTGTGTGTGTGTGTGTGTGTGCATGTGGTGAAAATTTACTGGTCCTACTTTTGTGTGATATGCTCAAATAATGGTTATGTGTCACTGTGGGCCCTTATGTTTCCTTTCTATTATCCCTGATCCTTTAGCAAAGATACGTTCTAAATTCCAATCTTCAGTAAAGATATGTTCTAGGAATAAATCCCCACTACTATTATTCAATTGTTAATGGCGTGCTATGGAGAAGTAAAGAGAAGTGCCTATCTAACATCTGTGATTGAGTAGACAATGCACGGGCAGGGTTTGTTCTTCTGAGGCCAGATGGTGGTGGCAGTGGATGCAGCCACTGGATGAGGACAGTTATGACCAGCAGTAAGACAATCTGAGGGAGGTCACCAGAACTAATGGCAGCAGTGCTGGTTCCAGGAAGAAGCTGATCAGGGAACATTGAAAGCACCTGGGAGGTAGCACTTGGGGGCATTGTCAGGAACCACTTAGGCACAGTTGGAAAAGGAGCTGGTTTCTAGCAATACAACTAGCAAAAACTCATTAAACATGTGGGCCACATTTATTATCCTGCAGTTTTCCTTTACATCTTTGTCTTTTTAATCACAAATAGGAAAGCCATCAGGTCCCCTAACTTCCAATGACATTCCAGGAAGTGGTTAGTATTTTGAATTTTAGGTTAAAAACTATTAATTATAATTAATATGTGAATTAATTAATTAATATATTTTTAAATGGGATAGTGTCGCGTTCTCAGATGCTCCATCTATACAATAAGAACATTGGACAAACAATCTCTAATTTTCTTTCTTGTGAAAATCTGTTCCATACACATTTTCCATCCATCTTCAATGTCAGAGACAAGATTTTTGATTCATCTTGCCTGTTTGCCATCTACTCTCTAACTTAAAAATATATTAACATAAAACTTTGGAAATTGAGTACTTAATTTAGTTTTCACGAAGAACATGCTGTTTAACCAGTCTTGATTTTTGCCTTAAAGTGATTATACAAGTCTAAGTCTACATTTCAATCTCATTGTCACCTGTGATAAATCAGTGGCTAAAAGCCACAAACTTGGATGATTCTTTGACTACTTGAAACAAAAGAAATCTATTTTTCTACATAAAAGAAATACATGTTTAATATAGAGAACATTGCAAAGTAAAGTACAAAAGAGACAAAAACTATCCACAGTCATAAAAAATTATCCAGAACTCCATGTGTTATAAATGAGAAGAGGTAACATTTTCTACAGTTCAGCCCTGATAGTTTCCTATGCTGAGGTAGATAAATGTATTAAAACCCTTAAACTAATATATACATTTTACTTAACATTAAAACTTAAGCATTTCCTATAGTTGGACAATATTTTTGGTGGCTGTTGGTTATTGTATTTTTGTACCATATTTCATGAATTCATGTCCCTATTGTATCTTTATTTCCACTATCTTCTATCATAAAAAAAGCTTTAAGAATATTTTAAAATATGTATATATAATATATATGTATTTAAAATATATATAATATACATATATATTTTATATATATATATATTTAAAAATACTCTTAAAGCTTTTATATATTTGAGATGGGACTTGCTCTGCCACCCAGGTTAGAGTGCAGTGGCATCATCATACCTCACTGCAGATGCAAGCTCCTAGACTCGACTGATCCTTCTGCCTCAGTGTCCCAAGAAGCTATGACTACATGTGTATATCACCATGCCCAACAAATTATTCTTTTTCTTTCTGGGTTTTTTTTTTTTTTGTGTGTTTTTTGGCCAGGGTTGGGTTTGAACCTGCCACCTCTGGCATATGGGGCTGGCACCCTACTCCTTTGAGCCACAGGTGCCACCCTAATTTTTCTATTTTTTTGTAGAGACAGAGTCTCACTTTGCTCAGGCTATTCTTGAAGCAAATCCTCTCACCTTAGTCTCCCAAGGGATTACAGGTGTGAGCCACTGCTCTTGGCATTCAAATACATACTTTTGACTATAATTATTTCTTTATTTTAGCTACACAAAAGAAACTACTGGGCCAAAAAATATGAACATGTTTAAACTCTAGAATGAATAGTGTCAAATTTCCCTTTCAGAAGAGTTTTACCAGTTTACATTGCTACAAAATTGTGAGTGCTTGTCCTCATATTTTTATGGAAGTTTGGAATAATTAATTTGTCCTTTTGATGGGTAAAAATATTATTTTACTGCAATTGTATTCTATATTTGTTTGGTTAAAGATTTTTCTGTGCCTTTGATTTTTTTTTTTTTTTTTTTTGATGTTATTGGTTGTTCGTGCTTTTTTTTTTTGTTTTTTTTTTTTGTACAGATTTATTCATAATTTCATGTGCCTTTCACCCAAATAGTGTGCACTCTACCCAATAGGTGTGAATGTTCTCCTTCCCTCCTCTTGATTTTCATTGAGATTTATTTGCATATATGTGCCTTTGAAGAGTCTTATTATTATACTGTATTTACTGCTTTTGTATTACTTTAGATAAAATTAAAAGGAGCAACAGAGAGAAGATAAAAAAAAGAAAGAGGAGAGAAAGAGAAGAGAGGAGAGGAGGGGAGGAGGGGGAAAGGGATGGAGGAAGGGAAAGAGGAAAACTCATTTGTTTAGGTCAGGTTATGTGCTTATCTGTTGGCATTTTGATATTTTCACCAAGGTGGCACGTAACAAGGCATTGATCAAAAGGAACAGGAAACTTCCTTTTCCATTCTTGTGATACTTTACTTAAGAGGATGCTCTCCAAGCGGACTCAAGACTTATATGAAACCAGTAAATGAACAACTACCTGCCCACACAAGAGAAAAATGCAATAAATTCAAGTGAGGGAAGGGGGAAGAGGGAGGGATTTGGTAAGCTCTCACCTGGTGGGCACAATGTGGGAATGTATGACACCTCTTGGGTAAAGGGCTCAACTGTCACTTGGACTTTGCCTGACAAATGCAAACAATGTGACCCAATCATTTGTGTCCTTATATTAATCTGAATTTTTTTTTTAAAAAGCTGATAACAATAACCAAAAGGAAGAGGAAAAGGGTAATGGTCGTTGTGTAGTTTTATTTTATGTAAGCTTTGGGCTCTTTTACTAGAAAAAGCACAAAAGTAATGCATGATACATTTTGCATACAAATTTTTAAGAACGTTCAAAAACATAGGATAAGAAAATGGTCATATTCTGAAATACAACTTCATTGCCTATAATTGGGTTCATTATAATTTGGAAATATGACAGTATTCTAATCATCGTTCTATTTAAGTCTTTGACTAGGCTATGTGTTAAGATGACTGTCTGCTTTTTATTTTTACTTGGAGACATTATAAGCCCTATCAGGTTTCAGGTACTTTAAAAACACTTTTAGATAACTTGTTCAGTTTTATCCTTGATCTTTATAATTCTAAGGTTGTACCATATTTTCTTTCATAAATTAATGATACTCATTTTCTTTGTTAATTTATTCCATGTATATTTCTTAAGTTTGTCACTTGTTTCACTGATTAGATTTTCTGTAACATCATTTCAATAATAGGTTGCTTCTGTCCATTTAATAGGATTAAATGATTCCTATCATTCACATAATGAATTGAATAGTTCTTCAGACTCTAGTCTGTTACTATTGTTTAGTAGTTGGTGATATCACTGAGACTCACTCTGAAAGTGTTGCTCTGGATCTCTGGGTATTGCAGAGAAGGAACTAACACACATCAAGTTAGAATATGTACTTACCAACTTTAGGCTGTGTATATTGGTTTCCCAAACTTC
>NW_003852527.1:360771-362741 GCF_000181295.1 Otolemur garnettii | reverse complement strand
GTACATCTTACTGGTCTTGTTTATTTGGAGACCAGAACCTTGATTAATACATTATATTTTATCTGATATTACTGTTTTTATTCTTCATTCCATTGCCTTCACAATTTTGCACAGTATACCATCATATCTTATCATTTATGTGCCACACTTAAAATTTTCTCTCCTTTTTTGCATCTTCATTTTATAATACTTTCATAAATAAAATGACAAAAACTTCTCTTTGAGACCAGGTGACCATTTTCATGTACTTCTTCTGGAGTGAGATTAACTTCTTTTCTCTTTCTACTTTTGTTTTTCTTTGATTTACTTATTGTTAATAAAAAAGTTTTCTCAATATTTTATTTTATTATTTAAAAAATATTTTCCCTATATTCTTATTGAAATTAATTTATTGGTCTATGGAGACTTGGTTTTTGACCAGTGGTTCTTAACCTTCCTAATGCTATGATCCTTTAATACAGTTCCTCATGCTGTGGTGACCCCCAACCATAAAATTATTTTCATTGCTATTTCATAACTGTAATTTTGCTACTATTATGAATCGTAATGTAAATATCTGATATGCAGGATGTATTTTCATTGTTATAAAGGGGTTATGACCCACAGGTTGAGAACCACTGTTTTAGAGGATGGTATTTTAAATTTCTTTTCCAGCTGACTTTTGCTTGCAGAGTGCACTCTGAGTTAGAAATATAACTTATAATGATGGTGTTCAAGAATTTCTTATCTAGAGAAACCTTCATGTAGTTGTTTAAATTATAGAAAGTGGATTGAGTTGTTTGTAATTTCTTTAAATGAACAATTTCTGTTTATATGGATCTTCCTTAGTGTAACCCATCAGAGTAGACTTTTTACTCCTATAAGAGACTTAAAATTCTTATTGTTATTATTTTAGATTTTGTTAACAGCATTTTTTTAATGATGGTTTCATGGTATTATTCTATAAATTAAATTTTATAAACTAAAATGTGCATAATATTGTTGGATGTTAATGTTTTTATTTTATTTTTACAGAAAGAAAAAATTTTCCTATTTTAACATAATTTTTACAATGTTATCTTTGTTTGTGTTTTAATAGCATGAGAACTCTGTGAACATGAATTAGTTGACATTGATCCAGTTTACTTTACTAGGTAAAAATAAAACCATAAACCAGAAATAATGTCAGTTGTTTATTGTACAATATTCTTAGAGATAATTTTTTTCACAGAGAATAATCTGCTTACCTGAAAGAAAAAGTTTATTAAATAAGACTTTACTTCTCAAGGATCATTTTAAGACCCTTACATTGTTGTATTGACCAAGTTGCGGTGATTATATTGTAAAGTTTTCTGAATTATAACCTGTTTTCTACCTTTAAAAACTTGCCTTACATCACTTGATCCTAGAGCCACTTCTGATTGCCCTTTTTTGAGACATTGCTGAGTTTCTGTCAAAGGGGTGTTCTCCTTATTTAACAGTGAGTTAAAATAAACTTAGTTTATTGTTAGATTGTCTAGTGATATGTTGGTGAGTTTCACAATCTGAAGCATTTCCAACAGAACTTTATGCAGTGATAGAAATGTCTAGTATGGTACTCACAAGTTACATGTGTACTTAAAATTTGACTAGTGTATCTAAGAAACTAATTTTTAATTTTATTTAATTTTAATTACTTTAACTTTAAACCATGTTGAATAGAGCAGATCTGGAGGTTCCCCTGACATCCTTTTGAGTTCCCACCTCACTGCTGTGGCTAAGAGCCTTGATTCAGAAACAGCACTCACCACTGAGATGAGGAAGAGGGAGTCAATTTTTTTTCTTATGATCTGAAATGCTAAGTTTATATTCTCCTCCAAGAAATAAAATCCTTTCTATGGATGCCTTTATTATCTGATCAGATTTGAAAGATTTTATCCTTGTTGAAAAAAATCTCCTTTGTTGTTTAATTACTCTTTAACTTTGCCTCTGTGTGTGTGTGTGTGTGTGTG
>NW_003852527.1:359067-359890 GCF_000181295.1 Otolemur garnettii | reverse complement strand
AAGTTAAGCTCTTTAGGGTTGATTTTAAGCCTTAAAATCCACAAAAGTACTAGTATTAGATGAAAGCTATTGTCAAAGACTTTCATACTTATAGATAAGATAGAACTTTACAAAGACCTTTAGAATAGTTTTTAGAACAAAACCCAGGCTCTGGGTCAATATCAGTTGGTTCATATGTTAAGAATAATCTTATATACAAAAATTAGATTAAAAAGGAAGATTTAGTAAACCATAAGAATTATTTTAGAAGACTCTAAATTGCAGAGAAACCAGAGGATTGGGAAAAACCTATGGAATGGCTAAATTAAAGCTCTCCCAATGACATTTTACTTTAGATCTCTTAGAATTTGCCTATTAATAGTCAAATAATAGATTTCTAGTTAAAGAACTTTGAATATTCAATTTTTTATAGTTAAATGAAGCCTAGATTGAAATCATCACATGGTGCTATATCCTTTGTGGACAAAAATTCTAGGGATATTGGAAGAATTATCAGGAATGAACTCATCAAGGTATAGGTTGATTCTAGGCTTTCATAATATTCTCTAAAACCAGAAGCTACAAAAGTCCTCAAGTTGATAGTCAAAGTCATTTAGACAAAATATTAGTCATACCTTATACTGGTTCCTGTAATAGTCTGACTCCCCTAGTCAGGAAAACTACTGGGTGAGTATATAGATCATTCAGGACCTTAAACTGAGTGAATGAAGAGTTGTCCTCTGCTTTCCTGTGGTTCCAAATCCCAATAGTACTTAATTCTCAATGCCATCATTATAAACATGTGTTCTGCTTCCTTTAGTGTTCCTTTAAATCAAAATAGTCA